>NW_024537432.1:0-374724 GCF_016647745.1 Suillus plorans
TTGCAACCCTTGAGTGTCTTCTCTAATACGTTTACGAGGGCTGGAGGATGGAGATGGTGTTGGGGCAGTGTCATAAAGGCTATCAGCGCATGATTCCACCCAGGTTGGCTTCCTTCTCTTTCCAATGACTTGTTTATGAGACACATAGGCAACATCAAGGTCCTTGCCTTTAGACAAACGACCTCTTCCTTGGAAGGAAAATGTAGCTGCCTTGAGTCGAGTTTTTTTCTTGGGAGACATAGGGTTACGTGTGGGGGGAAAAATTGATATTATCAACATTCTATTTTTGATAGTTGAAACCATTCATAGGAATCACTAGATCACATCAACTAATCTAGTAGGTATACTGTCAAACACTTGATTTGTCCCATTCCACCCCTCCTCCTCCAAGAACCACTCCTTTCTTATCATCTACTTGTCACAACAAATAACTATCCTGCTGCCCCACCATCTGCAAAAAATAGGCCTGTGTTGGAAAGGGGGGTCTGGATACCCCGCATCTAGAGTGGATTTTATCCCTCATAAAATGGGCAATAACGAGCCTTTCTCCCGGACCCCATGGACCAATAGAATGTTGTAAAACCTTCCCGGAAATGAAGACCATTGTCCCAGGGTAATAATCCAGTTCGGCCCCAACATCTGCTAATGTCAACTTAGCCTCATGGCCACTGCCTAAACTAATCAGAAGATCAAAAAGAAAGGTGCGCCACCAGAATCTCTGTGTTGATAAAGTTGTACGATTTGCAATTATTTCCAATCCTGAGAAGATCGAGGGCCAATCACAGATGGGTGGTGATGTTCTATCAGAACCTTGAAGTTCCTCAATAATACGAGTGATTGCCAAGGTGCCTGCTTCGAATAGATCTGGAGCCGATACAGCGGTAATGGCATTCCAGAAAGATTCAGTAGCTGATAAAGCAGCTAGCCACTCTTGGACTTCCACAGACTTATAGGAAGCCGAGGTAACCATTGGGTCTTCCAGTCTCTGCAAATGAAATCAAACAAAGTCAAAAGTAGCTAAACAGCCACTAAATTTGGCCTATACCTCGTGTCTTTGCATAAAATATGCTGGTGATACTGTGACTCTGCCTGCTCCAAATTCTCCACCCCCCTCTGGGACAACAAAGCCTTGAGATCGCCAAGACTGTTGGGTGGAGGACGTAATTGTTTCAAGAAGTAAAGTCCGTAAACCCTTAGTGGCTGAGTTCACATATTCCTAATTTAATTTATCAATTGATGAGGGGAATTCCCAAGGAAGAATGAACATACAACCCGAGAAGAAGACAAAATATTTGGCAAGTAAATTGTTAAAATTTTACCTTGCCTGTCCACAATAGTAGCTGGTGCTGAAATTTTACCGATCATAGCTGCAGAAAAGTACTTTGGTAGCTGATTGGTATTAGCGAGGGGACCATCAGATTTAGGTGTAGAGACTTTGGCCATTTCGGCAAATCTGTCAACATCCCAATCCACATAATCTGCAAATGATGTGAATTTAAAACCAGGTGATATCTTGCAGAGTGAAACAACTCACAAGGATTTACCATGGCATGGGCAACTGTCAGTGCAGCTCGATTGATCTCATATTCTGAGATTGACGCAGAAGCATGGAAGTTGACATCACGTGTTGCTAAGCAACTGTCTAGCTCATGTCCAATTCTTAATCTTAAGTGAGACCATTTAATAGAGCGGATCAAATAAGGCCCTAAATATAACCTCTCACCTTGCTTTGTGTAGAAGGTGAGTTTGCAATATCCCCCCTCTGAAAATCCCTGTTGCTGATGATTTTCCCATAATTTCCTTGATCCTTGTGGTCAGAGCTGCTCTCAGCTTGATTGATTGACTCATTTGTTGGTCCATGGTGAGCAAGGAAAATTTTCAACCAGCTCGTTCGGATCAAGACTCAATTTAACTTATATGAAATGATTCCGAAAAAATTGTCCCGCGATCAAATTTGGATATATGAATGGAATCTACTGATGGAAGACTGATTAAATGAAGTTTCCGAAAAAATTGTCCCGCGATCAAATTTGGATATATGAATGGAATCTACTGATGGAAGACTGATTAAATGAAGTCTTGCCCAGATTGTGACATAATTAGTACTGTAATAACTCGCTCAGATGCTGGAAGAGTGAAGACTAATATTGGCAGACTACCACAGAAGAATGAATGATATTCTGAATCTGGGACTACACTGTGGGATCCCTGTCTCAAATAACAGGAGACACTTCCAGCTGGAGTTCAACGCCTTGAGAGACAGCAAGGACTCACTTATTAAGAATGCAATCACAAAAACAGTAGTGTATAATAGTAAATTGGCATCCGGAGGATACCAGGACAAGTAGCAATGACGCCATATGATACAAACTGCCCTGCACCATCAGAAGGCTGACTCTTCCCTTCTGACCATGGAGGGGAGATACCTCTGAGGTTACCTCTGAGGCATATACTGGCTAGCCCGCCCTCAAAACTGTTCGTGTTAAGAGTTCTGCCTCAGAGGTAATACTTCGTTAGCTACACCTATACTGTAGGGTATTGAAAATGTTTTCTTTGTTAACCGAAGAAAACATTCTCAATACCCTGCAGTATAGGTGTAGCCAACTTACCTCTGAGGCAGAACTCTTAACACGAACAGTTTTGAGGGCGGGCTAGCCTCTAAGTGGCCTGTAGGGTATTGAGAATGTTTTCTTCGGTTAACAAAGAAAACATCTTCAATACCCTACAGTATATGCCTCAGAGGTAAGTTAGCTACACCTATACTGCAGGGTATTGAGAAACCCTGCAGGCCACTTAGAGGCTAGCCCGCCCTCAAAACTGTTCGTGTTAAGAGTTCTGCCTCAGAGGTAAGTTGGCTACACCTATACTGCAGGGTATTGAGAATGTTTTCTTCGGTTAACAAAGAAAACATTTTCAATACCCTACAGTATAGGTGTAGCTAACGAAGTATTACCTCTGAGGCAGAACTCTTAACACGAACAGTTTGGAGATACCTCTGAGGTTACCTCTGAGGCATATACTGGCTAGCCCGCCCTCAAAACTGTTCGTGTTAAGAGTTTTGCCTCAGAGGTAATACTTAGTTAGCTACACCTATACTGTAGGGTATTGAAAATGTTTTCTTTGTTAACCGAAGAAAACATTCTCAATACCCTACAGTATAGGTGTAGCTAACTAAGTATTACCTCTGAGGCAGAACTCTTAACACGAACAGTTTTGAGGGCGGGCTAGCCTCTAAGCGGCCTGTAGGGTATTGAGAATGTCCGTCAGTCCAAAATATGCTAGCAGCCCAGGCAGATGGTGACAATGACGCCATATGATGACTCCCCTCTGTGGTCAGAAGGCAATTTCAAAGAAGAATCAACCTTCTGACCGGGAAGGGAAGTTTGTATCATATGGCGTCATGGCTACTTGTCCTAGTGTTCTGCCACCATCTGCCTATGCCAATAGTATATTTTGACTGGCAGACAATAATCAATGATAGCGTCCTTCAGCATGTCAATGGTGAGCCGCATCAAGGCAGAATTGAGATCTACATAACACATTATCTATCTAAGACATGTAGTAGATAATAGTTGCTTTGGTCTGTGCAGCGTTTGATTATTATACACTACTGTGCTTTTGCGCTTGCTTTCTTAATAAGGCTCTTTGCTAATATACACACGGTCACGTGACCTTTTCAGCCGGCAGCAAATAAAGTGCATCCATCAACATACATTTTCAAATACAAAGTACGAGTGACAATAAATTTTACTACAAGTAAGCAAACAAATAAAGTAACAAATACAAAAGGGGAGGCGAGACTTCAATGAGGGGGCCCTCCTCACCAAAGCCTCAACACTCCAGGTGAAAATGTATGTAGCAAATATATATATAATACAATACAAATTTGTCCTGTAGAAACGTTAGACCTGAAATTTAAGACAAGATTAACACTTAACTAGAGAGCACTTGCCACACAAAAGTACCGGCAGGTTCAGCAGTCTAGAGAACAAAACAGATCAGTTAAGGTCATCAGGAATTGAGCGCTTACCACCATTAAAAAGTTGGAGCAGGCTATTAAAAAGTCGGAGCAGGAGCCACTGACAAGTGGCATGCACTGCGATACCGCCAATTCCAAGAAGCAGGAGCCACTGACAAGTGGCATGCACTGCGCTGAGCCCCAGTCCCAATAAGCAGGAGCCACTAACAAGTGGCATGCACTGCGATACCGCCAATTCCAAGAAGCAGGAGCCACTGACAAGTGGCATGCACTGCGCTGAGCCCCAGTCCCAATAAGCAGGAGCCACTAACAAGTGGCATGCACTGCGCTACCGCCAATTTCAAGAAGCAGGAGCCACTGACAAGTGGCATGCACTGCGCAACCCCCAGTTCCTATAAGCAGGAGCCACTGACAAGTGGCATGCACTGCGCAACCCCCAGTTCCAATAAGCAGAATACTAAATAGAACAGACATTAGCAAACGGACGCGAGAGAAGAAGGACTTACGTTTAAGGAACTGGAAGGCGCTCAAAGGGAGGAGTGGCTCTAACTGCGCCATCCAAAGTCCTGAAATTCATAAGTATAATACTAAATAGAACAAACGTTAGCAAGCAGACGCGGGAAAAGAAGGACTTACGTTAGGGAACTGCCAGGAGGGCGCTCAAAGGGAGGAGTGGCTGTCACTGCGCCATCCAAAGTCTCCAAAATCCTAAGTACAACAGACATTAGCAAGCGGGTGTGAGCAATTAAGTACTTACCTTGAGAAACCTCAAGGGAAAGAGAGTATATGTAAATGAAAACAGTTAGTAAGTAGGCGCACCACCAAAGTTGAACTTACTATGTTTGAAGGGCGACTGTAGGGTAGTACCTTTGAATTCTTGCAGCTGCAGTCTGCAAGAACCCAAAGGAGTACACCGGAAGTCGCCCTGAAGTAACGGCACTGGCAGAAATAAAGGATGAAGGAGAATGATGAAGGTAAGACGAAAGAAGAGATTGAACCGTGAGAACTGATTGTTGTTGTTCATATTCACGTGTCAGTTTGTTATTGTTTGTAAATAGTCATGTGATTATCAACAATGAACTCAACAGCGTCATAATATTGGCTAATCCACAATTCAACGCGTCGCGTGTCAAAAATCCACAAATTCAACACGTGCCAGCGCGCCAGCACGTGTTGAGTGGATTTTTGACACGCAACACGTTGAATTGTGGATTAGCCAATATTATGACGCTGTTGAGTTCATTGTTGATAATCACATGACTATTTGGATCTGTTTGTCACAATCAACCAACGTTCAAACTTGTTCATTTCTTTCTAAGTACATTCAGCCGGCGCTCTCCTCTCTTTGCATCTGTTTGAACTACATAACTGTAAGTGCTATTTGCCGTGTCATCTACTAATTTGAATATATCTATAATAGTCTCTCTTCACCATGGTGAAGTCTAAACAAACCTGCAAGAAGTCCACCGGTGGCACCGCGCCACGAATTGCCTTGTCGTTGCTGGCATCTACTGGAGCGGTCACTGCGCCGGGTGAGCTGAATGTGAGAGAGCCGTCTGAACACAACGAGGTAAGTGATTAGTTACCTACTATTTGCACTAACACGCGTCTTTATTTGCAGTTTTGTCTCATCTGCAGAGACGGTTCTGTAGGGGAAGATTGCCTCTTCCTCTGCAGCACCTGTCCGCGGGTGATGTGTTCAAACTGCATGAACATCCCGCCTGCCAGTGCACACGCGGTGCAGGCCGATGACGTCACGTTCGTCTGCATATCTTGCCATGTTGGCATGGAACGACACGGGCGCGCATCTCAGTCGCCCTATTTTGTAAGTTTTTTCGTTTATTTCATGCTAACTAACATTCACTTCATTTTATAGGGTTTTTACAGGAAGGGGCAACCGCTCCTTCCTTCATTCCTCCAAATTCGTGCTACGTTGGAGGTTTCACTCCATTCCCAACTGTCTTCGGCACCCACGCTCATGCTCCATCTCGTCCTCGTCGACCACGACGTCACCGGCGGCTGTTTCGAACTGGCCTCCGAATTCCTTCGGCCATACTTCCCCAGCGGAGGGTTTGAATTTCGGTCCATCGTGTTCGACATCGGCAATGCCTCAAAGATCGACGAGTACCGGTTGCAGGCGACTGCCATCATCCAGTCGCTGATGAGCTCCAACTGGGCTCGTGTCGTCGTCGCCATCACTAACCACACCGACAACGAGCATGGAGATCCATTTATTGGGTACGAGGGCAACAAGAAGTCATACGTTTCGGCACGCGTTCACTCTGTAAGTGGCATTTTTTTGACTAACATTGTATTTGCTCATTTGACACCAAAGGTTCTCGATGTTCTGCTTTCACCTTGGCATCCCCTGATTCATGGTGCCGCGGAATCATACTTATGGCTGTTTTCGTGTGGCGCGCTCATCAACAACGTCACTTCCTTTTCAGGCTTGCAACAGGCGGTCATAGAGTAAGTCCATTTGATCTTATCTTTGCAAATACTAACTAACCCTAACAGTCATCGCATCACAGCCACTATTGGCTTTAATGCTGTTCGTTTTCAGCCGAGTTTCGCCACCCACCTTTTGCTCGCATTCGCGGAGCTGGTCATCATCGAGTGTTTGCCCATTCACATCGTCTTCCCTGACATGTTGGGCCAGTCCTACAAACTTGGGCGCCACACTGACGTGTTCTTGCTGATGCCTGACAACTCAGGTTCGTTGGCCGTTACCAAGTTCGCCTGGACGCATTCCCAACTTCGCCCCTGGGGTCAGTACCTGCCGGTCCAGTGCCCACAGTGTGGGTGGAGTAACGCCTGGTGTTCTGTCAACATGCACAAAGATTACATCTTTGAATGCAAGAATGGCCAATGTAGGAAAAAGTATGTATTCTCACAACCACCTCATTCCAGGATCCTTTTGCCAGGCAAAAGACCTGGCTCCTGCTGGATTTCGGTTGTCTTGAGGCCCATGCCTAGTGTCCCTGATGAGGATGAGGATTAGGATACAATTATTTTGTCTTAGCTTTTTCGTACATCCCTTCATGTTTCATTTTTCTTCATCTTACTTGATTAGATACCCTCACCGCTCAATGGAAGTATAACGTGTTTTGGATCTTTTTACCTGATGTGAATTTGTCTATTATCTACACTGTCTAACTCCACTCAATGGAAGTATAATGTGCCTTTAATCTTGTTACTTGATGTGAATTTGACCGTCTCAATATATCCAATTTGATAATTGATTCAAGATAAAAATTGCAGGTAGGCTGGTACAGGCGGTAGGAGGGTGGCTAGCCGAAATTAATTTGAACACCCATGTTTATCAACAATAACGTGTGACTTTTCATAAGTCACACGTTATTGTTGATAAACATGGGTGTTCAAATTAATTTCGGCTAGCCACCCTCCTACCGCCTGTACCAGCCTACCTGCAATTTTTATCTTGAATCAATTACGATGTCTACCGACTGGTCTATTGCCTTTAAGCCAATTCTCGACCTTCACTCTAAGGCCATTTTTGCTGCAGGTTCCTCATCTGTTGGAAAGCCTGTGGTGAGGAAGATTCGGAGGGCCATACTAGCTGCTCAAGACGAGCAAGAGGAACCCATTGCCTTGCCTACTTCCTTGAAAAAGGTCACAAAATTCTTATACTGTACATGTATTTAGTTGTCTGATGATATACATAAATGTTACCTACAGGCAATAAAAGAATACTATGCCAAAAGTCTCAAAGACAAGGAAGAGGCAGACGAACGTGAGGCAGCGAGTCGCCCAAGAGAACCATCTTTCTATAAGAAACCCCTGTCTGAGTGGGATGTAGCACAGAAATTATTTAAGCAGGAGATCGACTCATATGACAAGGCCCAACAACAGAGTAAAGGCTTGGAGTATTCAATCAAGTACCGCACTGGGAATGCCAGGGAGTGGTTCAACAACATGACACCTTCACAACAGCAGGAGGTCAAGTTTGCCATGAAGAAATGGAATGAGGAGGGGGCGCCAGAAGAAACTCAGGCAATGTAAGTTTTACTTCAAATCTACAGTTATTCCAGTCTAACACTTTGGCTTGAGATATCGTAAGAATAACCTCAAGAAAACTCTGGAAGATTTTGCAGAGCAAATTCGGCGCACCATGGGTTGTCGCATAGTAATGCTTGTTAGTCATAAGAAAAAAGCTAGTCAGACATTGTCCGTCAGTCTGTAAGTCATCAAATCAACATGGAAATCTCAAGACTAACTAAACTACTATAGACACGAAACTACGCCTCAGAATGCCAAGAAAAAATTTTCTGTGAGCTCGAGTGGTATCAAGGAGTGGGCTGCAAATGGATTTGAATCCTTTGGAGAATGGTCTAAGACTGAATTTTGTACGTGTTTCATTTGATTTTAAATATCATGCTCACTGACTATTAAATTGATAGACCCTTCAGAGGATTCAGACCATGCGGCTTCAGACTGTGAGGATGGACCTGTCTTACCTGAAATCATAGTAGATGATGAGGGGTATGCAAAACTTCCTCTTCGTGATGGTATTGGCCTCAAGGGCCAACACGAATTGATTAGAAGTATCTTTCATACTTCATACAGTAAGATCTAACATCTTCAATATGTGCATGACATTTGATTGACTCAATGGTTTGTAGAAGTCTGCACAGGTGGCTCTAGACCTGTACCTTGGGGCGTGATAACTGCCAGCCCGTCCAATTATTTGGAACCTGGTTCAGTTCCCACAGGATTTGTGGTCAAAGACCCTTCTCATATGAAGACAGAGGAGGTAAATCGTCTATGGATGCATTGGGAACGACGTTCTGCTACAAATCAGAAGCTAGTTGTCTTTATTAAGGCCAAGGATGCTGATATTCGGGTCACTGGGAAGTCCAAGACGAAAGTAGTGAGCACCCTAGACTTAGATGAAGAAGATCAAGGCCGGCCGGCTCCATTTGCCTCTCATTTCACAGAACGTACAACACAGCCGGCCGCTCATGAGACAACACCAGATGATGTTGCCATCAATGACCGATACACATTTTTAGAAACCCTTAGCAAGAATGAAAACTACTTGGAGCTTGTGGACGCCACTAGGGACCTGGCAATATTAGCCAAACAGAATGTTAGTGTCACTTGGTGCTGTTTTCAATTTTATGGCTTATATGTCCAACAGCCAATTTCAGAGCGACACCAAGATTTGCCTACCTGGGCTGACTGGTCTTGGAGCGAAAATTATCTTTCCGAGGACATTCACACCTCATATGCGACATTGATGGCCAGCTTAAACAAGCTACAGACCTGTCCAATCTCAGGGCCATCATCGGCAATGCCAGTAATACTAGGAATTGGGCTCCTCTATAGGGAGTCTAAGCGTGTGATAGAGTATGAGGAAGACGAGGCTGATCCCAATACCCCTTTCTACCTACCTCATTCTGCTATTGATCTACAGTTCTTGGTCGCTCTGGATGAGGCTGTCCGGGAAGTCTTATTCTCAGTTGTTGGTCAGATTGAGAGGCTGAACAAAGAGGGACTCAGTGACGAGGTTGAGGATGAGGAGATGAGGATGGTGGTAGAGAAGGAAAGGCATGAGGTTGAGGAGAAGGATGTTGAGTCAGAGGAGAATGTAGTTGGGGGAGAAGAACAGCAGGAGCAGGAGGTTGAAGAGGTGGTGCAGAAAGGGAGGAAGAGAAAAATTAACCATGCTTCATCAAGTAAGTCCAAGAAGCCTAGGACTGAGCCTGTGGTTCGTAGATCAGGTAGGGCGAGGCAACCCTCTAAGAGATCCCAGAAGATATGATCTTGTATCCTCCATTGTCTTCATTGCTAGTCAATCTTGTACAGTAATTACATATGCTTGTCTAGACTCTCGCACTGCCTGGTGATAAGTTATGACTTGAGTATAAACTGGCTTTCCTCGCTCTATGTACATATATATTGGCCAGCCTGACTCCTACATAGGTAAATGCAGGACGGCCGGTATGCTAGTTTAATACCTGCAAACAGGCCAGCCTGGCTCCTACATAGGTAAATGCAGGACGGCCGGTATGCTAGTTTAATACCTGCAAACAGGCCAGCCTGGCCCCTACATAAGTAAATGCAGGACGGCCGGTATGCTAGTTCAAAACATACAAACTGGCTAGCCTTACCCATACATAGGTAGATGCAGGGCGGCCGGTTTGCTAGATTAAGACCTACATACTGGCCAGCCTGGTTTCTACTGAGGTAGAGATATGGTTGGCCAGTATAATCTTAATCCCACATATTGGGCCACCCCACGTCTGCCTATGTAGAAGAAAGGCTGGCCAGTTACAAATATAGATGTGAAACAGTCAGCATCCTAATACACCAGCAAGCCTTGATATTGGTATACCTACAGCCGGCAGTTGTCTTACATCTACTGGCTGGTCATGCTTTTACAATAGTATGGTAGTGTATTATACATGTGGACTACTACTATACAAGGCCGGCCAGCATGTATTCTACATAGACCGGCCGGGGACTGGCTGGCCATGATTCTACAGGGTTTTGGCACATCCGGGGCACTGGTTCTACATGGGAAATTGACTGAAGTATGTGAGCGCATCTCCTTCCTCAGCACAATACACATTTTCTGCTTCATCCCTCTTCCTAACTCTCCATCTTCACACTTCACACTTCAAACTGTCGACGCCCACCAACACATCAGTGGTACTCGCTGATACGCTCGCTGCACTATCAAGAATCAAGCAAGCTTTCATATTTCATGCACGTGTTTCAAAGTTTATTTCATTTTCGACCAATCGCGCGTCAAAACGACCAACGGTTCTCCCTCATCAAAGCATCTAGAAAAGCATTTATTTGAAGACGAACAAAGGGTCGCAAGAAATGACAGGGAAGCGACGAGACTAGAAGGATAATTTGTACCCGAGCTGCTCACTATGTGCATCTAACATGCATGTGTGATACGTATGCTGCAGCTGTATGGTATCATCTTTGAAAACTTTGAAATAAAAACACGTGACTACAATATCTCTATGGTCCTGATGTCCATCGAGTCTCCAACGGAAACCACGTCCTTGACCTGTCCAATGATATCATGATCTGTCGCAATCCTCTTGTATTCTCCACTGCGCTGCTGCGCCAGCAAAAATGCGCTAAAAGGCTGCCCAAGGCGAACAAGCAGCCGCAATGCTCGTAATTCTAGGTCAGACATCCCCTGTTTTACAGGAGAACAACCAGACCAGTCGTCTGACGGAGAAGGCGGCGTTCCATAATCATCCTCGCCCTCCATATCATTTCCATAGTCAGACGGGTCTACAAATTCAGATAGCTCCAGGAGAGACCGATCCCAGGGACGGACAAGGACAAATTTTCGCTCAGTGGGCCTTGCCGGCCAGAACTGAACCAGGGTCTCTCCAGTGGTGATAAGCAAGTCGTGAAGTTCGTCTGCCTTCACTTCATACGTGAAATGAGTTTCCGGGGCTGGACTACGCATTCGTCTGACTTTCCTGACATTGAATGCAAGACACGGCAGATGCAGTCTCTGTGCTGCGAAGCGAGGGGCGCTCGTGTTCCGAAGCATGGTGTAAATGTTCGAAGCGAAATCAGTAGCCACCATCCTTCGCAGCGAAGAAACCGATGACTGAATTTCTTCCTCGGACAGGGGTGGTAGCTGGCATGGCGGAGCTTCGTACGAAGTGATGGAGGCTGGTAGACAGCTGTTGAACTCTGATGATTCTCCGACCCAATCGAGGCCAGTGATGTCCCCCGACCGAGCCACGATCTCCTGCAGGAGCCGCCCGAGAGCCTTGTCCTGCTTCTCACCATAATCTACAGGTAGGCGGACGCCAAGGACGCCAAACAATGAGTATGAGATGTCTTCCTGACGCGTGGTAACACGGGTTGACGCCCAATGAAGTTTTTCTCGCGCGTTATGCATACTGGGACAGAAGGCCACAACGGCTGGTCGGTCTATTCCCGTCGCGTCCTTTATCTCCTGCATGATTTCGACGGAATCCTTGTGGTTGGGAGAACGATCATTGCGATAAAGAGTCCAGTTGTTCTGATAAAAGAGAATGACATTGGGAGCGATGAACTCCTGAAACGTCCATCCGCGCGTGTTCCAAGCGCTCTTCGCCAGTCTGCCAGACTTTGACGAAGGCGGAACATCAGACAGGTAGACGATCGTGAGCGCGGAATGATGATACCATACGAACATGGAGTTGACCGATTCCTGGACTTCGACATTGTTGCTCTTGTCGATGCAGCATGTATCGCTCCATGCCCAGTTGTAGCCCGCATCACGAGCAGTTTTGCAGAACGACCGCAGCTTCGTCATGCCGCCAACTGAGTCCAAGTCTGAGTCGTACACGCACTTGCCCTGGATATCCTGCAGCAGCGGCTCCTTCCCTTCCCACCTGTGTGATAGCATCGCATATAGCAGGTATCTCTTCACCACTTCTTCGATGTGTTCGATGTGCAAGTCTGCATGCGTGATTGTTGATGACACGAGCTCCTTATACTGCGCGCTGATTTTGAAGGCCCCTATCTGCATTTCTCGATCGCATAAGAGACCGGTGTTGGTGTCAAGTACACGCAGCGGAGCGTTGTCGAGTCGGGCATCAATGACCCGTCGGATGGCGCGTTCTACTTCAGAAGGTCTGAGATATTGCTGGTGCAGCTCTGGAGAAAGAGTAAACATGTCGACGAATGCGTTATCAGAGACTTACTTCGTGTTTGAACATCAGGTGCATTGTCCAATATCGAGAGCATTGTTTGGAAGGTTTCAATCGCTTCATCATAGCGCTCCGCACCATGAAGCGCTGCGTGCTTCAAGTTGTATCCAAGATAAGACAAAGAGTCGAGTTCGATGACCTATGTATCGCTGCAATGAGCACTGGTTGTGGGACAATAGCTCCGATCGCACCTTCTGCGCGTCAAGAAGCGCTTCCATCCATAGCATTTTGCCCAACTTTGCCTTGCTACGCTTTGCGAAGACAACATCAGATGCAGAATTCAAGTTTATTATCGCCGAGTATAGGTCAATAGCCCTGTCATAATCGTTGGCAGCGAGGGCGGAATCTCCGTTGGCAGCACATAGCACGCTACATTGTTGCTTGAATTCTAAGTCAAATGCAGGTGAGTATGATGGCCACAGGTGACATCACTAAAACTCGCCATTGGACCAATCGAGGCAGCTGGTCGTCGCAGTCTCGTCGATGGCGTCCATCATGTATTTGTGTGCGTGGAGAGCTTGATCTGGTTTACCTGCCGAAAGGAATGCCTGGCACCGTTTCTGGTGTGTAGTGAACAGCAAGGACTCGAGATCCCAGCCGAAGAGCTGCACAAAGTACTATGTTATGGAGAGCATTATGTGTGCATCACATCGACGCACCACGGTCAAGTCCTGGTATAGGAAATGAATGTATTTCGATGATAAAGCATCTGAGTTAACAGCGGCAGTGAAGTGATCGGCAGCCTCGTCGTGATGCGCGCCATCAAAAGCTCTGATTCCGAGTTGAACACATAGATATGTCTATTGTGTAAGTTGAAAATATTAGGATTGATGACCGAGTGCGGCCACATGATACTCACTTCCACGACACGACGCGCGAGAGGATCGACACTCGGACAAGCGGCAGCCAGGTCTTCGATGAGCAGCATTGCTTCCTCGTGTTGATCTGCGTTGAAGAGTGCGATGGCCTGGGATACCAGATGAAGCGGATAGCATGTGAGACGAATTAAATGTACCTTGATCAAGAGAAGAAATTGGGTGGTTTCTGAATTTTGGTTCATGAACATCGATGCAACATCGAATGCTATCCTTGCTTCCCGGATGTGACCTTTTCCGCAGAGGGCGATGCCTTTGGAAATAAAGGCAATCAATGATGGCCGAATATTGATTGACTATATCACGGATGAATGTTAGCCTTCCATGAGATGACAATGATGGGTGGTCCATGTCACCTTAATTGCATCCTCAAGGGCGTTGTCCAAGTTGTGCTTCCGGACCATAACGAACGAACGATTGGCATATGCAGTAAAGTCGTTAACATTGGTGTGGGTCTCACGAGTGAGGAGCTCTTCAGCGATAGACAAGTCCCCAGTCAGACATGCATCGCGGGCTGTTGTGATGTCAAGGATCTGTACGAAGGATGCTCGAATTGTATGAGGAGAGTCAGAAATGGAAACTCGCCTTGGAATGAGCGTCCTTTGGTACTGCCCATTCTGAGATCTTGTTATCATAACCTCCGCTGAGGATGTGCTTGCCGTCCACAGAGAACGCGACACATGTCACGGCAGATGAATGCTGGAAGATGGCGATGGTTCGTTGATCTGAGAGCCGCCAGAGACGGACATGCTTGTCATCAGAAGCAGCAGCGACGAGGGTGCCAGCGGGATGAATGGCAATGGCGTTGATATAATCAGTGTGGCCTTCATACGGATGACCGACTTGTTGCCATGTTGATGTGTCCCACTCCAATACGTAATTTTTGCCTCCTGAAAGAAGGTGTGTGCCATCGGGCGTCCATGCGAGTGACATGTTCCATGATTCCGTGTGACCTTTCAAATATGCAATGCGTTCCCTTGCAATGCCCAGTGGGTTATAAATTTCGATATTGGAGCCTGTTGCGATGGCAAGAAGTTCACCAGAAGGCGAATATCGAACGCTTTCGGCATAACCACACTCGATTGGTTCTCCTTGCATCTGCCACGTTTTGGTACACCAAAACTTCACCGTACCATCCGGAGAAAAAGCCACCGAGATAATGACTCTGGAACGGACTTTGATGGGTTGGGCGATGGATTCGCCAGTTTCACCGTGCCAGGCCATGACTTCTCCATTTTCATCACCGCTTGCTATGATTTTACCATCTCGCGATATCGCCAATGCCCGCACCTCACTGCTATGGCCTTCCATCTTCATTAATACAACACCTGTCTCCAAGTCCCAAAGACGAAGTGTCTTGTCTTCCGAGCCAGTCATCATCCGTCGTTTATCGGGGAACACTGCGAATGCGTTTATACCCTTCTCATGATCTTCAAAAGTTCGAATGGGTGTGGTGCTTGGAATGAGCTGTGACATATTACTGGACGTTGATGATGTCGAGCACAGCCGAGGGATTGTGGGTGTCTTTCTCTAAGTTACAGAGGTGCGTGTATTGTGCGTTTTTATATTGCTTCACCACGCTAACCATCCTCGTTTTCATAGACACTCAAGACACGAGGCAGTTTGCCATCACCGTTTCAGCAAGAATATGTTCTCAGCTGGTAATAACCGACTGCACTGGCTACATGCGTCCGATATTTGTCTTCACAATTTCAGGCCTTGCCGAGACATCAAGCGAGTATCACACCTCTCCAATAAACTTTCAAGCTCAAGTCTTGTGTCTCATGGCCGCTCACCTCACGGCTCGCTGTAGACTAGTATAAAGTATCTGCGTATCTATGGTACGTCTTGTAACTTGTCGCGGTCCCACCCTCTAAGGATTTGGAACCAGGGACCCTTAGACTAGATGGATGACGTGAACAAGATTACTATTACATCCATCAGCAAGGATGAACCGCTCGTGGGCAGAAGGGAGTTGTGGAGCTATTGTCGTGAGTTCCGGTCCATATGTATCGACCCTTGTCAAAGCTAAAAGTCAGTGTACTATAATGGTGACAATGTGAGTCGGCCGAATATTATCAGGCCCACTTTGCTTATCTATGTTTGGTATTTATCCTCTGGGCTATACACAAACTCTGTTCCAGTGGCTTGCCACAGCAGCGGGATATGATCCCATCGCAGGCCCTAGCTCGTCATGCCTTGCAACAACTGCTTCTGGCCAATGTGTATTTCCCTGGGGTAGCGGCACAAAGTCGGTTTCTAGCGTGGTGCTAATCGCGAATGTCATCAGTTTCGCCATAATGACAGCCATATATTCACTATCATCGGCTCTATTACTGACTATGGCACGTTCGGACGGTGCTTGCCGTCACAGTAGTATGCTCACCCTTGGCAGCACTTTTTAGTGCTTCCCATGGTCTGTCAGACCCGGTTTTGTGGTAGGACATAACACATCTCTGAGATAACCCTCTCCTAGGAGGGTCTCCCTCAAATCCTCCAGAGTCACCAGAGTACCCTCATAGCCTCGTTGAGAGAGTCTCCCTCCCATCCTCTGGAGTACCCTCATAGGCCTCGTTGAAGGGTTGGCTCTGGTTGTCCGTGGCACGCCATGCTCCTAGAAGAGCCCTCAAGCATGTTATCGTGCCAGTGGATCCCACTGCCCTCAAAATAATATAGAGCCTCTGGTGCTCCTCTCACATGCATTATGTTTTCCTCTTTGTCATATCCGCTGTGTTTCTACTTACACCTATGTCGTCTTATCTCATCACATGTTTTTCTTCGTTGAAATTATATTTATAGTTCGTACTTATGTTATTCTAATAAAATATATTGCACCCCAGTACGGTCATTCTTAATGACGAGGCTCGTGAGGATTGCGGAGAGGGACAACCTCATGTTGAGGTTCCCGTGGGTGATGTATAGGGTCACCCTCATGAGGGTCTCGCTGGACAGCCTCATTGGAGCCTTGCTGGATACCCTCGGGAGGGTTATGATGGACAGGAAGCTCATCACGAGCTTGGTGTGTGGTATCTGGAGGGTCGCGAGGGTCGTGAACGATATGGTGAAGATCCTCCTCAATAGGATTGGTGGTTCGAGCCTCTGAAGGCAAGTCTTCCTGTACTGTTTCCACAGCGACATTATCTAAAGCAGGGGGGACAACACTCTTCACAGCCACATCCATCTTCTTACCCTTGTCCACTTCAGATCCATCTGAGTGGCTGTATGCCATCCGAAGAGCACGTTTCATTGTACCCTTGGATTCCTTGGTGATTGGACGTGGTTTTACTAGAGGGTAGATCAATAGATATTTTACAAGAATGTTTGATTTAGAAAAGAAAAGACTTACCCTTTGTGTGCGCATTAGAAGGACCATCCTGAAGTGACGCTACTGCTGCAGCTATACACCTTGAGTCAACTAGAGTTAAGTTAGAATAAAGGGGGGTACTCACCCCCAGCCTCAGGCTCTGGTGATGCCGCCACACTCGATGACCCCACTGTCAATGGGGACAGAGGGCCACCCTTCATTGGAGAAGTCGTTGAGGTTGGTAAGGCAGGTGCTTTGGGTTGCTTCGAATGTGCAACTTTCCTCCCCACTTTTGACACGTCAGCCTTCTCGTTGGATGAGGCTGGTTTCTTTGATGCATGCGATGTATTCCTAGACTTCAGTTTTCTCTTCTTTCCACGTGCTTCTTCATACTCGCTGTCAGGCTCTGTGGCGACATTCTCTCTGGCCGAAGTAAGTTCAATCACCTCATCATGTGCAGCAGTCGGTTCCGGCTTTGGAACAATTTTGAATTGGTGTGAGGGTGGTCGTGCAACGACTTTAAACGGAGGTGGTATTGGTGGTGGTGCAGTGATTTCTACTCGCATGTTAGCTTTTCGGAACTTACGAACAGGAGGTACCACTGGATGATCATCATCTGAACTGTCATCGTCGTCATCATCAGGTGGCGATGGGGCTTTTGTCACTTTATCGGCCTTTTTGACTTTGGTAGCTGCATTGCTGGGCTTAAGACGAGCTGGGCCGTGGTAGTCTGTGTCACCATTAACAAACAGTCGTCGAGCACCGGCATGTGGCCAGTCAGAGGGAGGCGCTATGCCTGTGATGACCGGCCTTTCGGAGGCCATAACAGATGCTACAAATAATATTAGAATTATAATGTGCTTACAACAACGTAATCGAAACTTACCTCGATGTACCTTGTCAACTTTGACAACTTGCATAGTTCCTGACTTCAATGCCTCCACAAGCACCGCGATTTCTTTCTGGGTCAGTGCCCCAATACCCTTGTTCTTTGAGTTCTCGTTGTGAGCTTCGCCAGGCAAGAGACACCTGTCAGCTGGATACCCTCTAATGCAGAGATTGGCATCAGCAAGCGCGCTGGCCATGCCTTTCCAAGGGAAGTTTTTATCCCAGGCACACTTGCCCCCAAGCTGGGCTAGTGTACATTTAGTTAGATGAACCAAAAGACCAGCAACGTTCCAATGTACCAACTTGTTTGATCAGTTCGAGCTTAATCCACTTCAAACCATCATCACGTCCTTCGGGAGCCTGAGACTGATCGCGACCATTGTTCAAAGTCGAGCGGGGGGTCAATGAGTCGCTGTGGGTATCGTCATGGAACACTTCATCCACCACAGCCAAGGACGTTGTAGAAACAACAATACTGTGAGGAACAAATGATGCTCCAGACTGTATCTGTAAATGTTGTGAGGTCGCGCGTTGCCTAGTCTGCTATACTTGAGACGACAAGTGCGTTCGACCCTAAAGGGGAAGCGAGTGCAGCAAGGATCTAGTAGTGCGCACCGAAGGCGCTACTGGTCGGCTGATGCGAAGCGCGAGAAAGTGCGCAGGTGCGCACGAGGCGCGGGAAAGCGAAGGTACGCGCGAGGCGCGGGAAGCGCGCGCGCGCGTGAGCGGTAATGAGAGAGAGTAAGAGTGAGTTTGCTTAAGGGGTGATTAGATACTAGACAAGAGATACGAGCGCGAGGTGTCAAAGAATAGATTTCTACTATGTTCTCCTAGGTAGTATGTGGGTGGTAAGTGGGAGGTAAAGTTCTTGTTGGAAAGTAAAGTGTCTAATAATATGTACTGCTGGCGCTTATATGGCGCCTAAGCGCTGTCATGCGGAGCCGAAGCGCTACCGAGTAGGTATGCAAAGATATATGTAAGTAAGGGTCCATGGTAAAAATAGAGGTGGAACGATATGTAAATAAGAGAAATGGGAATATACGCACTAGAGAGCTTGGTGGACAGTGGATGGATGCTTCTGGATGGCTGGCGCTATAGGGCGCTCAAGCGCGGGAAAGCGCGCGCGCGTATACATTGTAAAGCGCGGGAAGTCGTGCGCGCATGCTGCGCATTGCGTGGGAAAGCTGCGCCTCGTAAGGGAATAGCTGTGGATAGCACACAGAGTGATGCTGCAAGTCGTGCTGTGTACTCCCTAGTGGAAAGTGCCATATCACACAATGCGAGGCACGAGTCTCTACAACGTGCTATTGCTATTTGGAGACACGGCGTCAGTTGTAGCATAAATGTAGTCATATTCATACTTACTATACATGTGCTTTAAGATGTCCGATGATGGCATCATCACTGGCTCGGCATTGTGTCTGCCAGAACTACATCTTGCTAAGTATATGTAAGGATTTAGACGACAAATAATCTTACCCCTGCAGCACCCGGCGTACTATACGAGTGACCAAGTGATCCGTCTTCATTGACCACTTTGCCACATAAGACAACGGCTGCTTCAAAGCCACACTTAGCGGAAGCAGAGTCAAGCTAAGATAACAATATGAGGCGATGATGAAACTTCGGGTGAGATAACATACAATCTGTATTACTCTTCGATAATGCTTCTGGAATCCCTGTCCACGCTGAGCTATTGTTTGAGTAGACGATCCAAGGAGTAACGCCTCCTCGTGCATTAACAGAAGGTCTTGATAAGAATCGGGATAGGCCTCTTTGAATTTGTCATAACATTGAGTGCGCACGGTTGCACCTGTAAGAAATATAAACCTCCTGTGCAACAAGACGTAATATGATAACTCACTAGGTGTGCCACCTCCGGCTGGGGCCTCTCGGCCAATACGTGCAAGTTCCGTCTTGATATGCTCCTTGAAGTAGTTGGCGTACAAGTTCCAATAGTTGGTACCATTCACGGTGCGTCCACGACTCTTCAAGAACAAGTTAATCAACTGTGAAACAGGAAGCGTAGTAGATGTCGAGAGGTCGAGAAAGCAGCGCTCGACTGCAGCAAACCCTACATCGAGTGCTGTGTTCAGTTCTGCGGACCTACGCCCGGTAACAGTATGCCCCTCTTGATGGGTCACTGGCTCATGCTCTTCGGGAAAGCGTTGATGAAAAGCAGTGGCCACACCAATGGAATTCGTCGAGGTGGAAGTGTTAGTCTGGAATGGTGTTGGTGGAATTATGTTTGTTGCTGGGAGGGGAGGTGCATGATCTTGAGGCGATGATGACGGAACAGGCCTAAGGATGAATGGTGCGACTTCGCCTGAAAAATCCTGCGTAAATCCTGAAGGTGTTTGGCCTGTAGTGTGAGGCTCTAGGGAACATGCACGAGAAGCCATTGTTTGACCTGACGAACTTGCAGGAAAATTAAAACTTGGAGGCGGTGCTAAGCGGTTCATGTCCTGTGTGATGAGGTGATGTTGTGATCCTCCAGGTAAAAAAGATGTAGTCCCCATCATGGTAAAGGCGTCAGAGGAGTTGGGATCCATCCACGCAGGTTGCTGGCTCATAGAGCCATAAAAATATCCTGGAGCTGGGCAGGAGCATGTGGAGTAGGAAATGGCGACGCGTGTCGACTACTAGCCACGTGGCCTGTTAGCGATGATGTTTCGTTTGTCGAAGTGCTGTCTGCCACCGTATGCGTGAAGTCCGTTGTACCAGACTGCACAGGTGCGGGATCTTGATCTCCCAGAGTGAGGTTTTCATAGGCCTGGCGGCGGATTGATGCACCTTTGACAAGGCCAACATCACGTGCTGTGGCCTTGAGCTTACTCCTGAGTCGTGAAGGAGTAAGCTCGACAGGTGGTGTTGCACATCAACGACCACCACCGAACTGTTCTTGCATGTAATCGAAGGTATCTGAAGATAGGCCCACATAGCTCGAGTGAGAAGATGGTGGGTTATCGGGGGCGTTTTGAGTCATTTCTGTAGTATATAGTCAATGATAGTCCATAGAAGAAGAATGTGAGTGCATGCCTACTGACCTGTATGCAAAATACTAGAGAGAAAATCTGGCAGTAATTCAGAAGGGACACAAAAATAAAGCACCGGAGCCCTGATACTTATGAGGCTGGTTTGAGCTGATACTGGGTCCCTCTGCACAACAGTAATCCATAGTTTCATTCGGACTAAAAAAAGTTAGATTGGAACGGTAGAACAGAAGCTCAACAAACGTACAAGACATTAAATTTATTCGGATAGTGACCGAGATGCACAAGCTCGTGAGTGAGGGTGAGTGAGGGTGTGGGGAGCCTCAGGAGGCTGAAGAGAGGTTCCCGTTAGTAATGTTAATATGGATAAGGTTGAGCACAAGTGACATACATTGCAGCTGAAGATATGGTCTAGACCCGCTGGTAGTACCATCATATCAGAAAGGCTGAAAGAATATTAAGGATGATGTGAATATGTACAGCGCCAAATACAGATACAGATACACATAGAGTCGAGCATAAGGAAACACAAATGACTTACTTTGCAGCTGAAGACTCGGACTGGTGGTATCATCATGTCAGAAAGGCTGAAATGAGCTTTAGAAAGTACAGGTGACTTACTTTACAATCGATGATTTAGACTCCCAGATGTTGGATATCAAAACTTCGAATCGAAGTGGTTACCAAAAATGACGGGGTAGCCAGAAACAGTAATTGTGACCCTAGATGCTGGTCGTAGCTGACGAGGGTATAAAGGGTGAGGAAGTAAGCAGGGGAGTGTTTGGGGAGGCCAGCGAGGCTACAGAGAGGCTACAGAGAGGTTGGAAAATGAATGTCATATTGTGAGTCATGACTAAAGATAACGTATCGACGAAAGGATGAGCTTACTTCTACCGAGTTTGCATCAAATGAGATTTGATATTCCATTGTCAGAAATTAAAGTACAACTTCAAAAACAATTGTTATACTAACATGCTATCTACGTTCTTGGAAAATATTCAATTATTTGCAGCTATACCCATCAACGTCTGAGACGCTTGGCAGGACGATCACTCTTATTAACATACGGCTCCTCATCCACAGTGATACTTTCATCAGAATCCTCGGCATATTCAGAGGTAGACGAAAACGGCTCAACAGAAGTTATCGGTGGAATGAGGTCCTTGGTGCGAGTGATGTATGGGGGTGCTGATTTGCCCACAGCTCTAGAAGCTGGCCGGGGCGGCGGGCGTGATATCTCTACAAAAACTTGGACACGACGACGAGTAGCAGGAGTAGCAGAATGAGGAGGTGCAGTAGGAGGTATAGCAGGTGTAGCAGGACGAGTAGATGGTGTAGCGGAATGAGTAGATGGTGTAGCAGGAGGTGAGGGGAGACGGCGAGGCCCTTTGCGGTCAATATCACCGTCAGCAAACATACGTCGCCCGCGAGAGTGAATTGAGCGATGTGAGGGTGCCTCGCCTATGATAATTGGGTCTTTGGATGTTACAAGGCGTGCTCGGGCAACATCGCTTGTGATGGCTCGAATAGTGAGGGTACCTGTCTTGAGAGCGTTGACAAGATTAGCACGATGACGGAAGGTCAAATCGTGGATGCCTTTGCTCCGAGTGAGCGTGGGTCAAGTCCCGCCAGGCATCAAAGTCTCTTCAGGATAGTTGACAAGGCAACATCCAAGCCGTGCTAGTTCTTTGGGCAGTTTTTTCCAGGGGAAGTCATTTTTGGCACGCCCGCGCAGGGTGCCACCAACAGAAGCTGAAATTAAGTCAAAATTAGTGTAAAAGTGAACTCACAAAACTTACCAGCAAGCGCCGTTATGCCACCTATAATACAAGGAATACCATCAAGGGCCTTCCATTCATCGTTGACTTGGAGACTGGCAGTAACCTCACTAACTCCTGGGTCCTCTGTCAACACTGCTGCATCCACAAGCTAGAAGCGATTAGCAGAATTTGGATATGAAACTGACTGGGGGGCTTACGAGGTGAGTAATTGTAAAAGAATGGGCGTCTGTCTGCGTGGCAGCATCAACAAGGTGTGAGGGCTCGAATATGGTCGCAGTCATGTTCCGATGGAGTTGATGGATAACACACAAAAGAGGCCATAGAAATCTTTGGAATGTGAGTAATATATTTGAAGAAGCCTTGAATGAGGGTAGCGCCGAAAAGCATGACTTACCAAACAGGGCGTGTAGCTATTTTGACGTGGTCCTGCCGAGCCTGCCGTGGTTGTGACGCGGTGTGACATGCATGTAACATGGTACTTACGAGCCTTGACGCAGCCATTCTGTCTCATTAGGTTAGAAAAAGTTGAAGATATTAGTGGCACTGGTGATTTCTTGGTCGACCTTCGTGACTCTGAGAGGTAATTTTTTGCATGGTATAAAAGCTTCACTGACCCTCCCACAGCCGTCTCAAGTGTATTTATGGTTTTAGGGCTGGTATTGATGATTTTTAGACTCGCATATCGTATTTGGTTGGGCAGGTTCTGGGTCGAGGATGCTTGGGCAGGCGTCGCATTTCTCTGCAGGGTAGCCGCGTTTACTTCTTGCTGGACTTACACTAAAGCAGGTAAAAGGAGTCCACTTGTGCATATTGCCTACTCATTATTGAACTCTTGCCTGCAGTGGGTGAAGAAGGAATTATATCGTTCTGGGTGTACTCGTTTACTTTCCCCTCCGTCGTGTGGTAAGTATCTTCGTGTTTAAATTTGCACCATCGATTCTCAAGGATAAGTAGGGCTGTCCGGCAAAGTATCTTGTTCTCCATCATTCGCATTGTTTACACAACGCAGCACCTCCGTCGCCTGATATTCTGTCTTGCTGGTCTTTTCCTCGGTTTGTGGGCAGGACTTGTTGCACAAAAAGCGTGGCATTATGGGCATAACACCTGCTGGTATCAAACAACTAGAAAGGTGCATATACTTATGACGCAACCAATGATCATGTTCGAACTGATAAGTGCGACTTTCTTGTGGCTCTTACACGACTTGAACTCACACGCTTTGTAAGCTGATTGCTTATCCGACACAATACTGATTATTCTGCCATTGCGCTTACTCTGGAGTCTCAGACTGCCAAAAAGACAAAAAAGGATGATTCTCGCCATATTCTCCTCCAGCATCATCGTCACCATTATATCCATCTTCCGGGGAGTCTGTCAAATATCGAAATATATCACTGTTCTTGCCCTGACGACAGACTTCGAGGTACAGTCAAATTTTTTTCTAGGGGTACTTTAATCTGAGTGTTAAACGTACCAGACAGCCCTGTCGCTTCTTGTTTGCAACCTCCTTGTGATAGTTACTCTCCTGTACCGCATCATTAGTTCCGCGGGTGCGGACGACTCGATCTCTATCGATGACGATGATTACACGACGCGAATTACTACGGGTGGGGTTTTCACTACTGTCGACTTGGACAATGCCGAGTCAGGAAGCGGTGAGCAGAGAAGTTCGAGGATTCAATCTACATTGCAAGGCGAGAAGACTGTCAATACTGTGTAACTAATGTTGAATTTAGTCTATTTTATTGTCGAGAAAACTCGAAAAGAATATGTACGATGACCCGTGATCGAAGCAGGGTATATCACTGTCCCGTGACATCATGGCGTTAGAGTTGGCTGTCAACTGTATATAGCTGTGGTGACACCGGTGACCTCCGAATTGTGACGTGGTCTTGACAGGTCTTGACTCGGAGGTGAGCCCCAGGGAAAACTGGACATGGCCAAAATGGTTGAGATCAAGCGGAATATTGTTTAGACATATAATTTATGCTATAATATTGTGTAATCTTCAACGACACGATCGTCTACACATCGCATCGTAAAAACATTACATCGTTGTCGATTTGATGCGCACACTGCGGCCATTGCGTTGTCAATCGCACTAAAGTTTGTCAAGCGCTCGCACGACGCACGTGCACCGCATGCACTTCTGCTATGCAATTCATCGACTACTTCACATCGTGCTGCATCACATACATCGCACAACGGCTAGCTATAGTACGTACTCTTTTGTTTGCGCAGAGTTTGTGACATCATTCACCCCAAAGTTATAATTCATTGGGGCAACCCTATTTTTCCTACTTCTCCTCATAACATCATCTTCCTGCCAAGTCGTCATCCTCCTACTGTCGCCAACTTCCTCAGCAGATTGTATGAATCTTCAATTTAAGTATGTTATCACCGTATGTATCATAACAAAGGTTGTATGCTCAGTAAGTGGAACTCTTCTTTATGTTGTCCAGTCTAATGACTCCGAGACTGTTCCAAGTTCGAACTTGAAGCTGGCACCTGTACCGACAACCACTACCGTCCTCGATACCATATCCTTTCATTCTACTGACACTTCTGTCCACAGTCTTATGATAGGGAGGCTAGAGAACTTGTAAGTACAGCCTTGCTACTCATATTATCAAGTCGCTGAGACTTCTTAGGAAAAAGTAGGGCGCTGGACGAAGAACAGCGAAGTCGTCAATGGTCCCATGTATTAACTTGCCCGGCCTATTCAAGCTATTTGCCCACTGCCGCCTGCTCGCTCGTCTAACTCCTCTACTGTCTACATCATTCCTGCCATCGCCTGCTGGTCGCTTCCAAATTACCTGTGCTCGCCTGTCTCACTCCACATCGCTCCTGTTCTTTTGCTATTGCCTGCCGGTTTCCTCCCGATTGTCTCCCTCCTCGCCTGTCCATGTCGCTCCTGTTCTTTTGCTGCCGTCGAGGTTGCCTGCTTTACACTGTCGTGCTAGTTCTATCACCATCATCCTATATCGTGTTTTCTGGTCGTAGGTCGAAGCATTTGTATCAGTAGATTATAGCATATTTCACCCGAATACAACCGATTTTGTCGTACCAGTGGAACTCGATTGAAATATGCTGAAATATGATATCAATATTCTTAACATATCCTACAACATTCGAGAAGATTGCAACAGATGCGAAATATTCTATTTGTCTCCACGGCGAGTCTCCTATAGTGAAATATGGTGCTTCTAAATTCGTCATATTCCGCTTGATCTCAACCGTTTTGGCCATGTCCAGTTTTCCCTGGGAATAAGCTGTGGCCGCTCTTCCAGCGGGAGGTCAATCCACTCTAGGTGCTATGTACTTAGTAGCATACTCGTTGTGTCGTGCCAGCAAATACTGCAGCAGTCGCAGCATTTTCCTGGTGCCCTTACCAAACTAGTAAATGAGCATGGAATAATGTAGTATCAGTAGCACCAAGCACCCAAGAGGGCTATCAGTTTGCCTGGAGGCTTGGCATTGAGGCTACTGGGAGCCTCCTGCGAGGTGGAAACCGTCTGTAAGCCAATGAGCTTGAATATATACATCATACTGAATTAAAAAGACAAACATACGGGCATTCACTAGCATTCAAGGTGTCTGAACTAGCCTCATGAACTCTAGCAGCACGCCCCATTGTATTAATACCAAATTTTGAACAAGAACACCACAGTCAATCATTGGCTGTATTCTATTTCTCCAATGCAGCACAATGTGCCAGTAGTATGGACTTCACAACAACCGTGATCTTGTTAGGGACCATTTTTACAATTCATCTGCTTATCCCAATCATCATGGGCCGACGAGCAAAGTACTTTACATTAGACAAGAAAGCGGATGCCTCACAACGACACAGAGAATCATATTCTCAGTCACAACGGTAAGCATTATACAACTCTTGTCCAGGTCTGATTCACAAGTTTTCACTATTACAGAGGTAAAATGATGAGGCAAGCTCAGAATGCTTGTGCCTACGCCAAGTGTAATGGTCGACGTGGACCTCGTACATTCAAGATCCAGTCTGAAGCACCTCTGACATCCTCCTTGTTTCAATTTGCGGCTCTCCCCCTGCCCCATTCTTATCTCTTTCACCAATCTCTTGCTGGTTCAAACTTGATCGACGAATCTGACCTCTTGCAATGGGACAAATCACCTCCTTACGATTTCCCCGATCCACCTGACTCACCAGAGGAAGAGCGTTTTACTCGTAATCTTGTCGATGTGATGCATGGACAACATTTGCGGGTTGAAAGGGAATCTTGCGCACACCGCACAGCCATGTATAATATGGGAGAGAGTGACAGGGTTCTTGAGGAGATTCGAGAGGTGCAGAAGAGTTTGATTTCACGCTGGGATGAGCTTCATACTTGTGTCTCCCACTTTCAAGCATGTGCAAGACATAAGATCATGGCTGAATGCTACCGCCAGTGGGTAGCACGAAGGATCGTGAATTATCAAACGGAGAAGGACTTGCTAATTGCTGGGAAGAATCCATATGTCTAGACATCATACTACACTAATTCAACTTGGCTTGAACCTACATGCATGCTAGAATAGTGGTATAGAAAGTATGCGAGATCGTAGATAATATCGAAGATCACTCATTTCATCCTCTCGGAGTTGCGTAAGATGTCGTCCACGTAGGACAGCAATGACTGTTGCTAATACCCATACACCACAATCATAACCATTAGTCTGAAGAGGTTTGACCTGCGTGCATCATCAAAAACGGAGGGCTAAGAGGAGAGAAATGTTATTGAACTTACGGTCAATGGGCGAGCTACCCATCTATCCATGTCAATGTGAACGTTCTTATTTCGTTGACGTGCCACCATCAGAAGTCGACAGATGAGTTTCATGATATCCTGCAAATCTATCAAAGTGAGCATCGGATGAAAGTTGAAGGAAACCGACTTTGACATCCTGTTTCCATGGTTTCCGTTCAGCTAGACTATCAAAGAGATGAAGCTCTTTTCTTGACAAGTAGATTACGCAAACGACCCAATGCCCAACACCAGATGGTCTATGAATAGGAAGAACCCACACATCTTTCTCCCAATAACGTGTGGATGATGTATTGCGCCAGAGCATATCGTCAGCTGCATTATAGCGGATGCGAGGAAGATCATGCGTAGAGAAGACAGCCACAGCAGGATTTGGCATATCCATTTGTAGAAGGACAGCGCAACCGTTAATACACACATCATTGAGGAATGCGGTCGGATGAGTGAGAAAAGTTATGTCTCTCGGCTCGAACACTTGGGAGGGGAAGGCTCCAGTTGATGATGTGGTTCTAGTTACTATGCGTCCAGGCACAATGACATGCAAGTCTTGAGATGGGACGCAGAAGTCATCAATTAGGAGACCCTGCCTGTTACAATAACATGTAACCGAGAACCCCTCCTACGGAGGTCATCATGACCTTAGCCCCTATCCCGCTTATACACCGTCTTTGGAAGACTTACCGACTCAACGAAGACTCGTAGAGACGCCTAGAACGGCCTGGATGCCGTTAGATGACCTAGACCAGCCTAGGCAACATCTGGACGGACCTAGATGGTCCTCAACCCGGATCATGAGGAAACTCTGCCTCATGGTCAGAAGAGAAGCCGCATGCCACAGCATGCGCAGTTAGACTCCAAGGCATGCTTCACCTTGAGGACAGATAGAAGAGGCATGGTAAGCCTCATGCATAGATAATCGCCCGCATGGCATCAGATAAGATGCCCTTGTATAGACACACTCATACCTACCTACCGAACGTAGTATTGGTCTGTGCACACGGACGACAGTATATAGAGCAGACAGAATCATGTATATTCCCTACTTGATTCTACTAGGTTTTATCCAGAACTTCCTCTGAAAGACAGTCCCAGTCCTTCAGTCTAAGCCGCACCTTAAGGAAAGCCGACGCTACCTTTAGTGGAACCCCCGAACCTCTCATTCGAGAGAAGATCCCCGTCTCTCCAATAGCGAGCCCGCTATCAGATTAGGCAATCCGCCTAGGGAGAGCTTGAACTATCCTAGTCGTAACAAAAGAATCAAGTCTTACTTTCCCGGCCCTGCTCATCACGCACCGCCGTTGAAACTGAACCGACCGCACCGCTGAGACAAGCGTAGACCTCTACTCTCGTGACCAAACCGCCGAGACCGGCGTAAAGCTATCCACAAATTGTCAAGACAGACGTACGAAGCTTTGAATCCTTAAGCCCATCACTGTCCCTTCGCACTACTCCCTCTACCATGAACGCACCGACACAGATCATGATGATCAGAAGAAATACCGACGCCGCCGCCAACCTTTCAGGAATGGAGACAAGACACCACCTGAAGCAACGACGATGCTTTTCTTGCCATCACGTTGGACACAAAGCCAACGACCACAAGTGCCCGATGAGGAGAAAGATTATCGAAGAAGAAACAGTCCGCAAAACAGCGGCTGGTAAGGATAAGACTGGACCGCTAAAAATTAACAAGAACAGCGTATCCAAGAAGAAGGAACTACGGGTTGCCGCCACCCTCATGTCCACCACTAAGCCGCCCGTCACAACCACCATGGTCATAGATTCGGGCGCATGCGACTCATTTATAAGCAGAGAATTCTGCAAGAAATATCGCATTAGAACGCACCTCCTTCAGACACCAAAAAGGGTAATGAACGGAGACGGAACAATAGTCGACGGAGGCAACGTCAAAAGATTTTGCCGACTCATCATAAAGATCGACGACTGAGTAATGCACGGACGATTCCTTGTAATGCCGCGCTTAGACGACATCTTACTCGGATTCACATGGCTGGCCGCTGTGAAGCCTTCCATAGACTGGAAGAAGGGTACGGTAACTATCCCTGCCACTGACAAGTCAAGAGGACTTGAGAGAATGATTGAGAGAGGTAGGAAGAGGAACGGGTTGAAGCCGCTCTTCCGTAGAGAAAAGAGGACGCGAAACACGCGCCAAAGAAGAGAGGTAGGCACCCTGACGAAGAAGACAGAAGAACTCCGAGATGAGTATAAACTAGATCTGACAGAAGCACCTGTCACGCAGAACCTCCGAAATGAGGCTAAACTACCAGAACCGGCTGATTCGCCGATGGAAGATCTCCGAAACGAGTCGAAACTAACTTCGGGAAGATGGAGATTCAATCCGACATTAACCCCGATCGAGGAACTCCACGAAATCCTCGAGTACGCACCGGCTACCAAGCCATTGGAACCCCACGCCTCGACATCCCAGAACGTCGAGAAGAAGTCCACGAGACAGTCGGACTTAGTTGCCACCTCACCACCCGCAGATAAATATAGATTTTCTGCAGTACCTGCCCAGATCTTAGGAAAAGGCAGAGCCACTTTCGACGAGGAACCCCCTCGTGCAAAAATCCCTAGACCGGCCCCTGAACCGGAGAAAACTCAGAAGTACGTCTTTTCAGCAGAACCTGCTTCGGTTCTTGGAAAAGGTAGATCGGTAGTCACGGCAGAAGCGCCGTCACCGAAGAAACTCCGCCAAGAGTATAAACTAGCAGAAGACGAACCGGCCGCTGATCAATGGATCAACCGGGCCGAGCCGATCGTTTCTTTCCCAGAACGATCGAGAACCGCACCAGTCACTCGCCCATTCCTCGTGCCCACATTAGCTGATAAGGAAATGATGGAGACTGATGAAGAAGATAACGATGAGACAGTCGTTAATACCACCTCCGCGGCCCCTGCCATAGCAGAAGAACCCGCGATGACTCCGATGGAAGTAGATCGGATTAAACAGCAGAACTACTTTCAGCGAACGATAAAGCGTATCGCAAGCCACTGTCCCCACCAGGACGACCCTGTGGATGTTAGATTATTCCAGGGAGAGATCGCACCAGTCACGGATCAGTCCGGTCCTGACTGCGGAAACCTTGATTTAGACTTTTAGATTTGATCGGTGATCAAACGGCCTACTTGGGGGGTGAAATTCTCATTTAAAAACTCATTTCATCTTAATTCCCCTCACCCCGGCCGCACCCTTATCTATAAATATCGACAATCGCCACGAGTCCGGCACGACTATAAACTGCGCAGAAGTCCGAAATGACTCGAAACTATCCTCGGTCCGGAAAGACCTTAAACTACCCCTTGTCCATCACGACTCTAAACTGAGAATAGAAGGACGAACCCGGAGATACGGAACCCCTTCACCTCGAAGACAAGACTAATACACCGAGAAACTCCTGCAAGCCCCGGATGCCTTACCTTCACCTCTGTCCGGAAAGACGCTAAACTATCACGAGACGAACTCCGTGGAAACTCCTGCAAGCCCATGGAACCCTCTAGAACGCCGATCGAGAAAATCAACAAAAAGAACATCTCGAAACGACATACCCCAGATCTTGAATTCAACCTTAAAATGAAAGATCAAGACACGCACGTTCGCAATGACGCAAAACTTCCGCTTCTGATAGTCCGGAATGACTCGAAACTATCCTTCGAACGCACTGGCATGGTGACTTCCCCTCTGCCAAAAGAACCATGAGGCACTCCACGCCTTCATGATTGAACTTTGATAAAGAGATTAAAAGATAAGTTAACTGATCAAGCGGAGCTTAGAGCACTCTTGGAGGCCCATATAAACCCTCTACAACGATATACTCGCCAGAAACTCTCGCAACAATCATGCCTAACAACATCGAAGCCTCCGTCATCGTTCCCCTAAAGAACTCGGGATTTTCCAAAATCCTCGACCACCTCGAGAAAGGTGCCGTCGCCGAAACGGCCATTCTCTCCCCAGATCACTTCCTAGAGATCAGCGACATCCTAGGACAGTCAGATGTCAACATCGCCGCATCCGCATCCTTGGTGATAGACATCATCCGCACCACGCGACACCTAGAAATATCGGTGAACCGTGAAGACTTAGACCCAGCAACTAGAGCCCTCATAGTGCTGGAAGACCAGAAGAAAATCCGCGCAATGGCGCTACACCTCCTCCCCGACAACTTCAGCGACCTCGTAGACATCGCGAAGAAGCGCGTTGGAGAAAGATTAGAAAGACCCCCGCGCCCTACCAAGAAAGCGCGAGTAGACCGCACCTGCATCTGTCGACGATGCGGAGGATACGGACACAATTTTAGAAAGTGTCCAGACGCTGTGTGCTGCATCTGCAGCGAAATCGGACCCGACCACCTGTCGGTCCATTGCCCTCAACTCGGAAAAGAATCATCCCTCCCAGAGTTTCGAGACGACGAGGAATACTACGAACTCCTCGTAGATTGGGAGAAGAACCACGTTGCGCTAGAAGAACTAATCGCAAAGAACCCCACGCCGCGGTCACCCACTCCCATTGATACCCGCAGTACTACTGCCACTCCAGACGAAGAAACCCGGGAGAGAGTTTTGTCGTAGTCGGAGACTTCGACCCAGAAACGGAGGTAATGTTACAATAACATGTAACCGAGAACCCCTCCTACGGAGGTCATCATGACCTTAGCCCCTATCCCGCTTATACACCGTCTTTGGAAGACTTACCGACTCAACGAAGACTCGTAGAGACGCCTAGAACGGCCTGGATGCCGTTAGATGACCTAGACCAGCCTAGGCAACATCTGGACGGACCTAGATGGTCCTCAACCCGGATCATGAGGAAACTCTGCCTCATGGTCAGAAGAGAAGCCGCATGCCACAGCATGCGCAGTTAGACTCCAAGGCATGCTTCACCTTGAGGACAGATAGAAGAGGCATGGTAAGCCTCATGCATAGATAATCGCCCGCATGGCATCAGATAAGATGCCCTTGTATAGACACACTCATACCTACCTACCGAACGTAGTATTGGTCTGTGCACACGGACGACAGTATATAGAGCAGACAGAATCATGTATATTCCCTACTTGATTCTACTAGGTTTTATCCAGAACTTCCTCTGAAAGACAGTCCCAGTCCTTCAGTCTAAGCCGCACCTTAAGGAAAGCCGACGCTACCTTTAGTGGAACCCCCGAACCTCTCATTCGAGAGAAGATCCCCGTCTCTCCAATAGCGAGCCCGCTATCAGATTAGGCAATCCGCCTAGGGAGAGCTCGAACTATCCTAGTCGTAACACTGCCAATACATTAGTGATATTTGGCCTATCAACGATATTGACGTACCTCAGGGCAATCCCAGACCATGTCAGCACAAACATTAGACACTAAGTCTTGATCCTCATTGAAATCCGCTCCAGCACTATGACCCTCCAGAATGTCGGCAAGTGCAGCTTGCTCTGGCTCAACCTCTATGGGGTCATCTGCCTCGGGCAGTAGTGGCTCATCCTCCGGAACAGGATCCTGCACTATCACACTCGTCAAATGAAGAGGGGTACCATGAGTACCTCCAGAGTAAATTATAGCCCTGTTTAGTGCCTCTTTTGCACGGCTGCTAAATCGAACCGAAGATGCTAGTGCATTTGACCATCGCACCTTAAGTTTGAGAAAATGTGAGCACCTCTGTTCTAATGGAACGAGGAAGCGCTCATCTATAAATAAGAAATTTCGTCAATGAAACCTTGAATGATTAAGTGGGAACCATACATACTTTGGGACAATCGAATCGAAAGCTCCAATGCTGTCAGCTCTTCTTCAAAGAAGCGACACAAATTGTCAGCCTCCATGCCTAAGCGTTTTTGCTCCTCCCTGCACCGGTCACGTTTAAGAAGGGCACGAATTCCGTCCCTAACGTCTGAGTCTTCCAACCATCGAGGTACGTCTCCAATCGCGGTGTCTTAATAACCGAGGGTCTTATATAAAGCGTGTAAGAATGTAATGACACCACAATTACACTTGGATAAGACTTCTTGCCAGTCCTCGATTAACACGGTCTACGACTTTTCTTCTTTCGTGGTAGATAACGTGTGAGTTCTTGGGAGGCTCGCTAAACCAATCAGGTGATCAACTTAGCCGGAGCTTTTATGTGTACCTCTAATTGCTTTGTCTAGGATTTGCTACCTAGATTCAGAACTGTGGTCTGAAGTACAACTAGATTGCACGTTCTAGGCACTGAAATGAACTGGGTAGATTTGACCAAGGCACGAGTTGATCAAATAGGCACGAATAGGAGTAGAGACAAAGGGGTCTCTGTGATATCACGTTGACCAAAGACTGGTTGGTCAAATAGGCACAAATAGCACTGGTGAGACAATGGTCTCAAGAATAATCACGTTGACCAAGGCACGAGTTGGTCAATTAAACAGTAAAACAGGAGAGACAACGGTCTCTAAAATCACGTGGACCAAAGACTGGTTGGTCAAATAAACAGTAACGTAAGCTTCTTATCGTAAGAAACTTGTATTCTCAAGGGATACGTTTCCCTGCACTTGTTCTGCTACAAGTGGGAGATCTTAACAAGTGAGATGTCTTGTTCAACTGAGGGGGTTTCTCTGAGAAGAAAATTTCCTAGAAGAGGGATCTCTATTTTTTTGGGGGGAGAATGGGCTCTCCTTATATACATTTTGTGTGGGAAAGTAATGTAGGTTCGCAAACAATAAAATAAAGAGAGAACCAATCAGAATATTGGGTGAAACCCAATAAAAGTATAAAATACAAATAAAAGATAGAGCAATGACATCAGAGATGACATCATAGTGGAGCTAGAATATTCTAGAGCCTATGACATCATTATGACTTCATACATTACATCATAATTTCCAACAGAATAGTCTAGAACTTTCTGTGGAGCTATATGACATCATTATGACATCATACTCAGAAATAATATTTTCTGGAGTATCTGGTAGGTCATAGCATCCTAAATAAAAGAAAATAAAAGAACAATGCTAGAGAAAACAAGATAGAAACAATGATACAAATACAATATGCAAGACACGGGCTTTTTAGATAGGTTTTTGTTAGGCTTTGAGCTTTTCTCAATGGTTTTCTCTGGCCAAAGTGAATAAGCCAAAGGTAAGGCAATACCTTGACCTTCATTTTACTTCACATATGACTTTTTCTTCTTCTTCCATATAAAACTTGAAATATAGGACCGAGGTTTGATACCAAGGTATGGGGTGACTAGTCTGAGGACTGTGCTAACAGACATAATCTTTTGAGGGTTATTCCTAGTAGTAGTTATGTCCATGCATGATTCCCGTATCATGCAGGACAGCGGGTGTAACCCAGACATCTTGCATTAATGTCTGGTCAGCACGTAGTTCAGCTAATTTTGTCGGGAGGGGAGTAGGAAGCGGGACATTCCAAGCAGGATTGTAAAGCGACTCTAAGCGCTCACAGTAAGAATTGAATTTTCTAATTGCTGTCATGAGAGCAGGTTGGCGTTTCGCTATAGCTTTGCGAGTGTGTTGGTGAAGCTTTGTCCCTGAACAATAAGGTTAGAATGGAGGAACGGTCATACATGAAGGGTTACCTAATGCTTGGTGGGATCCACCTACAGCACGATCAAGCTTATCCCATTCAAAAAAGCTGGCAATAGCACGCTTTCGAATATTTATCTTAAGATCACGTGCCATAAGAAGGACCTGGACGAAGTTGAGATTGACTCCGTCAAGCTCGGGGAATCTATCCTGAACATTAAGAGAAGAGTATAATGCTTCGACTTTAGTCATTAGACGATCGTGGCCCCTTTGTAGGCTCGCAAGGACATTGAAGGTGTCATCGGATGATGCCTCCTTCTCCAGCATAGTCCTAGTAGTCTGCAGGGCTCGATCTGACACATCCAAGTCAGCTTGTAGAGCGAGAACAGTATCCAGCTCCTTCTTGAGACAAGCAGGAGCATCTAGAAACATCCAACATAAGTACTCATTGTGTGTATACTATGGGCTAACTCACGAGCGCGAATCGAGAGCTGAGATTGTCGTTGGTGAGCCCACTGAGCCTGTAGGTCCTCCACAGACGTTTCACAGTGATTGATAATGTCGAGGGCAGCAGAGCTCTGGGCATTGATGCCCCGCTTGAGACGGTGTTTGATCCAGTCTCCGAGGTCTGCTTTCATTTCTGATCCTATCGCAGTTGCTTGGCGGTCAATTAACCACAGACGGCGTTGGCGCTAAATGACTCAAGGTAGTTAGTATGTTGTTAAATGTAATATAATGTAACGTACTGATGATGACCTTTCTACACCAATCAACCGAACAAACCGTGACCACAGCCGCTCAGTCCCCTCGCCGTCAGATAAGCCAAGGCCTATACACATCCGTGGATTGTGCACCAGCTGACAGGCCCATTCATGACCATAGGCATGCATAGCCGTAGTCGCAAAGCGCAGACGTGATACAACATCAGGGGGGAGAATCTCGAACTAAAACTAATTAGTAATAAATCTGATTACAATTGTGTACATACCTTTGAGAGGGACCGAGCGAGAACACAACCTACATCATAGAGGGTAACAACCGTGGCTTGAGAAGGGAGTAATGTGAACAGATGTTCTATCAGCGCTACCGAATATTTCTGCTGTTCGCCCGGAGAATCAATGTTAGCAAAAAATAAGGGAATATCATGACGGCAGATGAGGGCCATGATTCCCGTGTCGTCGAAGCTGTCCATTGCAGTTTTTTGTTTCTTCCCATCAGCTGCTTCATATGCATTCTCGCATTGGTCGATAGCTTCATCAGGTACGAGGGATGTGTGTTGCTTCGGAGGTCGCTTACGTTGTCCATCAATTCGGCGTCCAACTGCATCAACAAACTGTTTTGAAAGGAAGTAAGTCGGTTCATAGAAGTGAGGACAATCACCCGCAGAACGTCGGTGGCGATGATGAAAATTCCCATCTGTAGCAACATGTATGTCCGCGCCTTGATCAATGGGCCTCCCATACAGTGTCCCACCAAAGCATGCTGGGCAGCGCTGAGCGAGAAGTGGTGCACATCGGGCAAAGTGCAAAATAGTTGATGCTGAACTTTCATTCCTGGTTACAGTAGGTGGTTGGGGTGGTCGGTGAATAGCCACACAGTCTCGGCTGTGTTGGAGGACTGTGTCCACTTGCTGTTCGATTTCGACTTGTAGGATATCATACCACTGTACAGCATGGCCTAGACCACGACGAAATGGGTCCTGCACGATTTTACCCTTGGGGCTAGTTCAGTGATGTGATATCTCATATGAATATGTCTTACCTCCGAGTCAGTAACTTGAAAACCTCTGCATGAATAGTGCGTTTTGAGAGCCGATGCGAGAGCATTGATTGCATCACAAGAGCGCTCGAAAAGTGCGCGATAAAAGGAGAGTAGATCAACAGATACTGCCATACGAGGTTGTAAAGGTGCGGTAGGGAACAGCCCATGATGAAGGAGGACCTGCGGAAGGCTGGAGCATTCACAGCTCAGTACTTCGATCGATTCAAATCCTGTTGATGTGTTTGACGTTCGTTAGATCATCAGGTGGGCTGAAAGCATGAGTACTTACTGTCAAAGAATAGACACAATAAATCAGTCTTTTTCTGTGCACAGGAGAGAGTTGCACATGCTGAGATCACTTTGTGGGGCTTGTCCAAGCCTTGACCAATAGTTCGGGCATAATACTTCAAATGCGGGTCCACGAGTGTAGGTATGAGCTTTCGCCAGTTATTGTATAATATATTTGTCGGGTTATCGGGGAGAACACGTCGCTTGTGTGAATTGCTCCCCAAGGTTGCAGGCCTGTCAGAAAATGACTCCCCTGACATTTCAACTTCAGCGCCTGTGAAATCCAAGTCGTCCAGAATGTTCATCTTGTTGACTTCATCAGCATGACCTCCTAACACGGTACAAGGAGAAGACCCTGTTTGGGAGGGTGCATGATCCAAGAGTCGTTGCATTTGAGCAAGTAGCCGACGACGCTTGAGTTGTGCGCCAGGCAACTCAACGAGTGTTTGAGTTTTCCTCCTATCCCTGGCTTTCCTTGGGCTTACGAAGTGTTGCCCAAGGCCAGAGGAAACAAGTTGAGCTTTACGAGTGTTGAGGGATTTAGTTGGAGTCATGGCGAGAAGAATGCCCATCAACTTACGTGCACAAAGACCATACATATTACAGATGCCAGACAGCTTGTCGCAAAGCCATGTGACACATGGGAAGAAATTCCCAAAAAAAATTGAAAAAGGAGGGCAACAAGTGCACAGGAGGAGGGTAACAAGGTGCCGAGAGGAGGGTAATGAGGTGCACAGGAGGGTAACAAGGTGCCGAGAGGAGGTCAATGAGGTGCGCAGGAGGGTAACAAGGTGCCAAGAGGAGGTCAATGAGGTGCGCAGGAGGGTAACAAGGTGCCGAGAGGAGGGTAACAATGTGAGGAAGAGGGCAATGTAGTGCTGCTGAAGTCCGGTTCGGTCCAGTTCATGGCCCTATATTTGCGAACCCCGAACCTGACCATTGGTCAGGTTCGAGCAAGGAGGCTGAACCATGGACCGGACCCCTGTGAACGCGTTCGGAAGGGTTCGGTTCAAGTTCAGAACGTGTTCGAACCCTCAAACCCTTTATTTCAATTTGCAAAAAAATCAAAATTTTACAAGACAACAACGACAAATTTGTACACTACGTACAGCTACTCCTCGTTCACAATGACGGAGTCTCGCGGATCTTCTCTGTGGGTTTGACCGCTCGACCAGAACGACGTACAAACGAATTGAGAGTGCCGTTGTGTGCAGGAGCAGGGGGAGGAACCATTGGAGAGTCGTCTTCGGCATCATTGTACCACGCTATCTCACTGGCGTCTTTCAACGAACCGTCAGCACGACGTGCAGAGGACATAGCAGCAGGGGGCATAAATTTCAAACCTAGGTACCAAGTGAATTTATTTAAAACTAGATTTAAAACTGTTGCGCACCATGAAACACCAAAATGAGAACCCATGGCAGATAATCAGTATGGTGAATCACAACTGTAGGTATGTTCTGAAATAAATCACATCATAAGTTAATTGTGACAGACAGTAGACTTGTTGCGAACTCACTGGCGCCTGAATGAGTTGCATTACTGAAGTAGCCGAGAGATTGCCTTGCAGGAGAAGTAGGAGAAGACGGTGAACAGAAGGGCAAGGATGATACTTAAATAGAAAGCCTCGCCAAAAACATGAGGCTTCGACTTCGAAAATCGTAAGTCAAAGCCAGCGACATGATAGGTTCGAACCGGTCCGGATTTATCGACAACACACCGAACCTCGAACCTACCAAGGGGTTCGGTCCAAGAGAAATTCTGGACCTGTGACCGAACCATGGGTCCGGTCCACAAAGGTTCGGGTTCGAACCTAGGTCCTGGACCGGACTGCGGCAGCACTAGGGCAATGAGGCCTGAGGTGCAAGGAGGGCAAGTACGCATTGTTTCTAGGCCGTCCAAGACATTTGCTAGGGTGAGTCAAATTCGAAGAAAGAAAGTATGACGTATCTTTGGACCGTGGAAACAAATTTCCTCAGATGCGAAAAAAGTGCCCGCAGCTGCGGGCACTTTTTTCAGTTTTTTGGGAATTTCTTCCCACGTGTCGACGATGACCTTTACTGAAATCACGCGTGGCATTTTGAACGATCTACAAAGTGGGTATTTGCCGAAAACTGTAGAGCAGATGAGAATAAAGTTAAGATTCGGTCTATAGTAGGGAGTGACTTTGAGAGGGTAGAAGTAATACTGAGTGGTCCTAGAGGTCTATTGGGATGGTTAATGGAGGCTTGTAAAGAGGTGCTGGAGGCCCGCGAGGGAATGAAAGAGCACGAGCTATAATTAGATGGCGGGAGGGTGGGTCTCAGAGACCAGTTTCCCATAACATAGAAACCGGGTCTCTTAGACCCTTTATAAGCACCGAAAAGTGCTGCCTGAGGTGCACGATGGTTGGGACGCGCCCCACCTTCTACTTGGTGCCCGTCACCAAAGCGTTGAGCGATGCAGTCATTTCCTGTCAATATCCGTCAGCTAGGACTGAGGTATTGAAATGCGAGGTCGCTAGTGACTGCAAAGGTGGCATGGAGGCACCGGAATACAGGCTCGTCGCCTTGCAGTATTATGTTGCATTCAGATCCCTTGCGAAAAGCCACTGGGAGAAGTTTATTCCTTAAAACTTAATTAAGTATACAACGTATACGACTTGTAACATTATTTATATATCGAAACAGAGCCAAAAACTGCTTGTCAGTAACGATGGTGTCAAATTTGAGCATGATAAAATTTGCAAAGTCTATCTAATCTACATCATGATCTGTAAGTTGCACGTGTGCACCGTGACAACGCACAAACATTACTATATCGCATAAAGACCGAGTCCAACTTAGCTGGTTGCATCACCATCATGTTGGTAAGTAAGGGAGACTAGTCGCAGTTCACTTGACTGGGAGCGCTCACAAGTACTCTCGGCGTCAACGCTCGCAAGCACGTGTTCCATCATGTTCGTAGCCTGACTTGCTGTGTACCACCACTCTGCTCTGTCTGCGCACCTCAAACCCTTCCCAATTTCGCTAGCTTTACTTGGGATCTAATATAAGTATAACCTATTCATGTCACAAGCATCAGGCACCGACGACGCCGAGGATCAGCTCAGTTACAACGCTGAGCAGCCTGCCCCGCAAATTGGCGCCGTAGGACCCATCGAAGAGTAAGTTGCAGCTTCCTGGAATCTGTCACCCATCTAACAGCAAGACAGGGAGAAGATAAATTTTCCTTTGGCGGAGCTGCCACCAGAGATGTAAGGGTCTCTTTTCCTCGATGGGCGTCTGCGCCGCTCAGAACTGCAGCTCGAATGCTGGGCCTTCACAGCCGTCAGGACCTCACGAACAAGGAAGCACACCCAATGTTCCACCAGTCGGCGATTTAGCTCCGTGAGTCATTGTCGATAATAATGTCAAACATGCTCCTGAATTGTCTCAGCAAGGGGGGAAAGGTAGTGGCGGAGAAGGACCAGCCAACTTTAAGCGAATTGTAAGCGAAAAACAAGACAAGCGATCGCAACTGACGACACTGTACACTCAGAGCAAATGTGATGAAGCAAGTATTGGACATTCTCCAGGACTCCACGATTGCGTCGAAGATCGGAAAGGACAAACGGTCTCGTTTCTGGGGGGTGTACAAACGAGTCGCAGAGGAACACGACGGCGAGTTCCTTGAGCGATACACTACTGACATGGACATCGTCTTGATCTTCGTAAGTTTAGCGTTCTTATCTTCGGCGCATTGAGAGCTGAGACTGATGTTTGATCAGTCTGGTCTTTTCTCGGCTGTCAGCACGGGTTTCATCGTTGCAATGGAGTCCAATCTCAATCCCGACCCCAGCGACACGACGAATGCCCTTTTGAAGCAAATCGTGCAGATCGGACTCGGCAACCTCGCTGAGGCGGGCACCGCTCCCGTAGACCCACGATCTACGTGGTCGCCATCCGCGTTGGCTGTGAGGATCCAAATGGTCGCATACGCAAGCTTGTCCATGAGCTTGCTCGCTGCATTCGGGGCCGTATTAGGCAAGCAGTGGCTCGGGTACTACAAGTCGAACAGATATGGCCGCGGCTCGGAGGAGGAACGAGGCAAGCGCAGGCAAGAGAAGTTCGACGGCATCGTCACATGGTATTTCGATGCTGTCGTGCAATGTTTCCCTGTCATACTTCAGATCTCCCTTCTTCTTTTTGGAATCGCTCTTGGAGCCAATATGTGGTACGACCAGCGGAGCATCGCCTGGGTCATCATCGCAACGACAGTCTTTGGATTTCTGTTCTATTCCCTGACGGTGATGGCATGTTTGATATCTCCTGCTTGTCCATTCCAGACACCAACATCGACGATGTTGCGCATGTTGCGCATCGACAGTAAGATCATTTTCCTGAGTTCTGGTGGTTATTCCCCGTCTGAATCAACATGGCAGGGGTTCTACGCCTGGTATTCAAACGAACCTCCAGTTATTTCCAGCAGCTTACGAAGTCGCTGCACGGTGAGTTATATTTTCTTCCATGTGCACCGGTTTTGACTGTTCCATGTCAGGCGTGCTGGAACGATCGCTTGACGTTGTCAGACCAGGATGGAACCGATTGTCTGCAGTATCTAGAGGTGACGGTCTTATCTACTATCACAAAGATACTCGGTGCTCATTTCACTCCTCAGGCCCTGTACGTGCGATCGGCGCATTCGCACAGCGATCTCTTCAGCAGTCAATCACTAGTCTTCATAACCGGCTGCGTTTTGTCCTGCGCTTTTCCACAAAGGTCGTGGACTCGGAAGCACAATTGCTTGGACCGAATCTAAATGTTTCGTCGGACAATGACCACGTCCTCACCCTCCCTGACATACCTACCAGCAATCTGGAAGCACCTAGCGTCAAGTGGCTGCTCGAGACCTCTACGGATCCTGAAGTATTTCTTGCCGCTGCCAGCCTTGTTCCGCAGGTCGAATGGCCCCTAGATCTTGACGTCTCAGACATGCTGCATCAGCTGTATGATATTTATACGAGCTGCGTTGGCTTCCACGGGCAAATTATGCCGTCGTTGGAGGAAAAGGCCTCAGCTTGTTTAATGGCTATGAGTCATTTATATTGTGGCCACGTTCTCAAGGCACACCCCACCAGTGGCAAATTTCTTGGTTGCAGGGAAAGAGATTATGACACGTTTGACCAGATGATTCAGAGGAACATAAAAGATGTCGACCAGAGGGTGCTTATTGTGACTAGGAATCTTTGTTTTCTGCAAGATGAAGATCGCAGATTTCTGTGGTTTTCGTTGTATGATTGTCCCGGCTCCGTAGCGGAGTGGCTGTCACATTCCCTTCCTTACCACTTTGTCACTGGGCGAGCGAATGAAAAAGTGGAAATATTCGCCATAGAGGTGATATCAAAACTGCTATCATCTACATCCTCTCCATCGAACCAAATCATGGCCAATTGCGCTCTTCTTGCTTGTGTCATGGTCGGGGTTCAGTTTGACAAGAAGGACATAGTTCGGATTGATAAAAGGTGCCATCGACTATTTGGTGCTTCTGCTATGGCTAACGAAGAGATTGTGTAGTTCTGCCCTGCCTCGATTTGCGAATACCCTTTTGGAGCAGTTCGAAATTACTCTCTGGACACGTTATGATGATCTCAGCGACGACAGCACAGGTATAGCATATCGGGAAGCCAACCTCATCGAAGCCATTTGTCTTGTGCTCAAGTCTGCCAAAAATTACTATAATCCTTCATTGCACGCCATGCGGAACCTGGACGCGTGCAGGAAGATTTACTCACGAATCAAATCATACTGGGCCGAACAACATAATCCCTGGGAGCTCATGGATGACCCGCAAAATACACTGCAGAATGCACTGCGCTTCACGCTCACTGCTGCCAAAGTATCTCGGGACCCTGTCAACTTGTGGCATTGCCAGTGTTTAGGGACAGGTGATTCCCATTCACCCGAAGACTTTGACTGGCTGATCGACTACCTCGACGAGTGCATTCGTTTCGACGATGACGAAGCTTTATTTGACATCCTTTTACTCCTGTTTTCCAGGAAAGTACGCTGCAGCCCTGCTAAACGACACCAGTTCCTCAACAGCCTCATCGCCTGCATGCATAGTAACACTGTCCATTTACGTCATGCTGCTCTTCGCCTTGCCCACAGTGCCCGAGAAGATATAGTCTTGATCGATGCCATTGATAATGCGGAGCTGCGGGACATGATCTTGACTGAGTTCTCCCCCGCTATCCTGACTGCAGTTTGTCCGCAACCAGGTGTGACACTCTCCCATGATAGCCCTGACCGCTTCGTCCGTGATCAGAGCGACTTGTGCTATCTCGAACTGCTCTTTTCCCTCGCGAGGAATTCCAACTGGCACCTCCATTTGTTTGCGGATCAACATATAGATCGATGCATTAGCATGGTTGCAGAGCACCGCGTCGGGAAACATGCATTTTACCTAACTGGCATTCTCCTCCGGATCGCACCTGAACAATCGTCGGTTACATCCCTCAATTCTATTACAGAGTGGCAGTGGTGGAACATGGTGCAAAGTGCATGGGGCTGTGCCCACTATGTAATTGACGACATACACTGTTTCGAGTTCCTTCCTGTCCTTGCGGAAGGCACGAAGAGGTATATGCACATTGCTCGGGAACTCGATCTCAAGCTCCTCATCGGAAATGTGGATAGTGTTCTTAACGCACTAGAGGGGCGAGATTCACAGCAGGGAGAGGGTGAGAGTGTCGCCGTTGCTGTGAAAGAGTTGAGGACTGCTGCCAGCGATATGCTTGAGAAGTTGGTCAGCAGTCGAGGAGTTGTTAGTCCCTGATTATCACAGTATTTGCGTGTTGTGCTAGCGTCCTGGGACCAGAGGAAGGGATGGAGCGATACGACTGGGAGGGGATCAGTATCGCGACTGAAATAATATTGGTATTTCAGTATATACATGCATCGTAGTCGAGTTTGTATCACAGTCTATAGTTTTCATCTCATCTAAGACCAAGTATGATCTACATTGACGAAAAGAGCTTCTCAGGATTGATGAGGGAGAGGATGGGACCCATATATGGACGCTATTGGGCGAACGTTTTCTATGCCCATTTCCATAGTGTCAGAGCCGACAGGCATCCTCCATGCACAAAGTTCAATCCTCTGACTCTTGATAAATGCGATGTGAATATAGGCCTCCAAGAAGTTGTATATGTGTGATTGGAGTAGGACTTGCTATTTCAAAGCTGCTCGAGGCCCTTCTTTGCATGTATAATGGAATTGGTAAAGTAGAAGCCATTCAGACCTGAGGGCGAAAGAGCGAGGTACTTGTGGGGCACGGGGAAGAGGAGTGTGTACGGTGTTCTGCAAGCCGTGCATAGCGGTGTCGTCTGAGAAAATATTAGCGAGCTTGGCAGGGATTTGTAGAAAGCCGAGTCAAGAAGCGAGGAATACTCTGAGTCCATCAATTAGTGATAAGAAAGACAGCAACAGTATTCCAAATTCTTGGTATTGAAGGCATGCCGGTGCCGGTGACGTAGGCCCATGCCAGTAGCTCTGACAAATGCAAGTTATGTAACGCTGCAGCTGACAAGTCTTCTCGGACTCGGTAAACTCCTGTTTACCGTTACTCGCTACGCGTTATCTCAAATCCATCATCGATGCATCTCGCATCTCTATGTATCGTCCAATTCTAACACAAGCAGTGAGGCCTTGAACTTACATAAGGCCCAAGGCTTGGCATGGACACGACACCAACTTGAACGAGGGACAGACACTGACGTACATGGTCTGGTGGCAAACATCTGGGTTTGTTTTGTGGTACTACTAGTCACTGGTGATGCCGCCGTCCGGCCGCGGATATCGATTGCGTCATCACAGCTCGTGTCTCTCTTAGTCACTCGTTGAATCAGTAAGCCAACTTGAGACTGAGGTATATAAAGCCATTTCTTTCTCCTGAGTTCCACTATCGCCAACTCAGTTATATCTAACATCATGACCCAATATCCTACACGCAAAATTGGCACCGACGATGTCTCTGCCATCGGCTTTGGCGCCATGGGCATGGGAGCGTATTACGGTCAGACTGGTTCAGATGAGGAGCGCTTAAAGGTGAGGCGTGAGCACCCTACCCCCTGTACACTACATTAATTCATGATTGTCCCTTTTAGGTTCTGGATAAAGCGTATGAGCTCGGTTGTACTTTCTGGGACACTGCCGATATCTATGGAGACAGCGAAGAGCTCATTGGCAAATGGTACGTTATACTGTACTGTCGCAGTAATAGGCCCTCACAATCCAGGAGCGCAGGTTCAAGCTGAACCCCGAAAAGCGCAGCAAAATCTTTATTGCTACCAAATTCGGTATCATCATCAGTGGATCTGACGGTAGAGGCGTTGATGGGTCTCCAAAATATGTCCACGAGTCATTTGCGAAATCACAAAGGTTGCTTGGTGTTGACAAGATCGATCTTTACTACTTGCACAGGTGCGCCTAGCGTGTCAACAGGTCACTCAAACTTCATTATCGTCATCATGCAGACCTGATCACCAAACACCAATCGAAGTACGTCTCTGTATGTGGACTCTGAATTTTTCTGAAATCAGTTAGGAAACTGTCGGTGCCATGGCAGAACTTGTTAAGTAAGCGAACAGTTTCTAAATCCTTGTTCATGCTCATTGCCGGAAAGACAGGGGAAAGTGAAATATCTCGGGCTGTCAGAATGCACTGCGGATACGTTGCGCCGTGCCCAGAAAGTGCACCCTATCGCTGCCGTCCAAGTGGAATATTCGCCTTTCACACTCGACATCGAGGACTCAAAGCTCAACATCTTAAATACGGCTCGCGAACTTGGAATCAAAATCATTGCCTACTCGCCACTTGGGCGTGGTTTGATCACGGGACAGTATGTAAGTATTGGCAGACCAGTAAAACTGATTTGGACACTCACCGGATGAAAAGAAATCTCCAGATGACTTCGAACCTAATGACTTCAGGAGGATGATTCCCAGGTATGTATCATGTCAGTGCCTGGTAGGGGCTCACGCGAACTGTACTTGGTTAGATACTCAAAGGAAAACTTCCCGAACATCTTAAAACTGGCAGACGACCTCAAGAAAGTAGGCGAGCAGTATAATGCTACTGCTGGACAGGTCGCGTTGGCGTGGCTTCTTGCCCAAGGTGAAGATGTCATCCCCATTCCGGGTACAAAGAAGGTCAAGGTCAGTAGCCATATAGCCTCGGGTATTCATGGTTTTGACTTGCACAGTATCTCGAGGAGAATCTCGGTTCTATCAATGTGTCGTTGAGTCCTGAATCAGTTCAGGAAGTACGTGTCATTGCGGAGAAGGCTGATTGGGTGGTTGGGGATCGCTATCCTCCGGCGGCCATGAAGGCGCTGTATGCAGAGACCCCACTTCCGAAGAGCACCTGAACTGCACCTGAAGCTTGAATTCGAGCCCCGTGGACTCATTCTCAATGATTACAATTGTACTTGTACCGTACATGAGGTAATGTCAGATACATGTTTCTGTCGACCGATGATGAACGGCAGCGCTGAACCATAACTTTGTGCGCATTCAAACGTCCTACCGTGACTTTCCTATATACAAGGACAACCCTTCGGTTGGCTCTTGGACGATGTTTACAGTAGCAACTCATACATTCTTGGCATATTCTATAGTGTCTCTTCGTGTTCCCACTCTCGAAAATGTTGTGTACAATTGACTGATTAAAGAAATCAGTCCGAAGGTCGAGAACATGATTCACGCCAGCGTCAAACCTCGACGTGTGATTGCATATGCGGGTCGCAGAGGAAACTGTGCTCGTTTCACTGTCCACGACGAACGGTTTGGATGGAATGCGGGGGATGCAGTACTTTCGAATGTGTTGAAGAGTTGGACTTTGAGGAAGCGACGATGAGCGCAATGACGCGCGCGCGGGCGTTTCTGACCAACCCCCATTTCTACCGAGAAGTTAGGATGGTTAATATTGAAAGGTAGTGTGTTCCGGTGCGTTCAATGGAGTCTGTCAGCTTCTTTCACAGCGTGACGAAGAGCATTCCTTGAACAGTATTGACAGAAGATGCACGTCCAGATAGCATGACGTGGTTCTTCTGTATTATAACAAGCACCTCTAGAACATGTGCATACGTGATGAATTCTTCCGTTGCCAACTCTGCGTGCTCTGTCGTCCCCGGTCGTGCAGGCGTCTAGAAGCCTAATATCATGCGTGGTTTGTCAGCTTGGCCGACGACGTCTACAGCCTATGTAACGAATAAGGATTCCCCACAGGCAAGGGAAAACTGTGTATTCACCTGACCGACGCGAACTGTCACAGGCTTGCTCTCGGGGTTCTCATCGAGCGTGATGAGGAAGCAAGGGTACATGGCAATCACCAAGGTAAAGCATCCAATGGTACTTGTCGAGCACGACTATATGCGCTCATCAGGATCCGCTTGCATGAATCAGAGCGAGAGTACTCACAGGCTTTAGCATCCGTAAACGCCATGATCGTCGCCAGTAAACCCGCAACAGCCGGTCGACTCATGATGTTCCTGTCCGAGAAGAAAGGATTGACCCCAATCGTGCCCTTGCCCATCTGACACGAATCCCAGTGCGAGCGCGCTGAGTGCAGCGATCTCCATCGACACGCTATCGTCTACGACCGCAGAGAGGAGAGTGAGCGAGTCCTCGCGGTGCAAGCCTGCGTATGCTACACCGAGCCCCATGATTGCCGCTAAGATGCAGAAAGAAAGGAGGCGATAGCGGAGAGTTCCTCCGTGTTACACAAACAGGCTTTCCATCGCACCTTGTTTTCGAATGCGGGCCATGTGTGGAACAGCTCCTGCAGGTCGGGATAATGTGGGTGTAGAAACTTGAGTGGCTTTGGAATGGAAGTCATGGACGATGTGCATTTTCTCATCAGTGTCCGGAGCGTTTCAAGAGCAGGACGGTAGAGATCCGTGTTTGATTCCTGCTACCAATTCAATTACTTGTTCTACCTCGATCGTGAGTGGCACGCACCTTGAACCGTTCCATGAGCATCTCCAGCTCGAATTTGAGCTGTGCATATTTTTCCGACTAGGAAACATAAGTTAAGCTAATGTTGATTTCGCTAATGTGATTAACACTCACTAGTTCGGGTCGCCGTCCTTTTCAAAATTCACTTTGGTATCTAGCTTCTTGTCCTCTTCTTTGGATCCTGCGAGGGAACTGCAATATCTGCTGCCGGTCATTCTGCCATAGCTCGAGGATGTCTCTAAGATGTGAAAACTAAAACAGTTAAGTGTTTGGCAGCCAATAAGTCTTGACGCGCGTCGGGGCCTTGCGCTTGGTCGAGTTGTAAGTTATTCTGATGCTGTGTGTAAGTAGTCAAGACTGTCGTCCCTTAACCGTTACGCCAAAAGGTAGTGATAAACAAAGCACGCGTAACATTCTATGATGACTCAGCTGCCGCGAGATTGTCTGTTCTGCTGCTTAAGCTTGTGCTTCCGCGCATTTATCACATTGCACACCTCCTGCACACAACACGCAGCCGCTGCGACGTAACTCAACCCTAGGTGAAGGAATTTTCATTGATTGGTCATTCTTATTTCTCTGACACTCAAGTTTGACCCCTATAAAGAGAAAGAGAACATGGCCAATATTACAGGCTATACTGTTAAAATTAAGCATAATACTCACTGACTAGAAACAGTATGGTTTTGTAAGTTTGTTTGTAAACTATCAATCCCCTACAATTAAGCTTAACGGCTTCTGATTCCTTTGGTGATTCTCAGGCTTCCAAGAATAGCGCTACCACCGGAAAAATTACCAAATTGGGATATTCCAATAATCTCACTATTCCCACATACCTCCCTGGCTCTACTGCTGCACCAGAGCTTTCCCCTTGCTCACTCATGTATATAAGTAGTAGAATGGCATGTACATACATAAAATGATACAATAGACCGCTTTTTTCATTGTCTGAGAGCTTGTACAGCAGTCTACAGTACTGACTACAATATGTGCATCCCAGGACTAAAACATATTCGCTTTTTTGCCCCTTTAGCAGGGAAGCAATTCTGACTGTATATATCATATATTAGAGTGTTAATGAATATATTACACCGCTTGTTTGAGCCTCTGTAGTGTCCTACATCAGTAGATATGTTAAATTCATGAATACCTCTCAAAAAACATAAACCAGTTCGCATTTTTTAGTGTTTAGGTATATAGACTGGTGAATATTATTTCTAACATCTCTTTACTAGTATATACATCATATCAAGAGTATATGTCAGCAGGATCAGTCCCTAGGGTCATATGTATTGTCATCTTCCTGGTGGTTCACTCCCTGAGAAAATTTTTCCTGCAGCTCCGGCCCTCTAGGATGGTAGGTAGTCTTTTACTATGAACATATGGAATATATTTATCACATAGGTATACCAGAACAATACCAGGATCCTTGTCTACAATCCAAAGTCACTTTTTGCCTACAATGTACCATATTTTCGCATTTTTGAGGTTTTTCACTACATTCTCACTACATAGACTATACCAGCTGTTCATATATCACTTATAGTACATATATGAAGCCTTCCCAAGGCCATGATCAGGCAGAAATATGTCAGAGTAATGATATCAAGCACATATCTCCTATTCTCACTGATAAGAATTCCCAGACATGAATATAGTAAAATATTATGATCAGACTATCTTGGAGTACACTATATATACCAAGTAATACAGTCCTCGACTACCAGAAGGATCCATGAATAATTGACAGCAGGGGAATCCAATAGATAAGAAATAGGTCGTGGGAAAGTCAAAAAGTCCAAACATCGAAAAAGTACTATGCACCAACAGTCTATGCAAGGGTGGTCTGACCATAATAATGCAACAAATTGAGACCACAACACTTCCACATCACCTTTACCTTCACAACATATATTAGTATAGTATATTTAAGTAGTTTACAATGTATTCTATACATTTTTAATGAAATCTTCGCCCTAGACAGGGTTGAAATATAACATTTGCATGATTGTGGGATTTGCCCCTATATCATTGATATCATTACTATGTCATATTTCTGCCTGATCATGGCCTTGGGAAGGCTTCATATATGTACTATAAGTGATATATGAACAGCTGGTATAGTCTATGTAGTGAGAATGTAGTGAAAAACCTCAAAAATGCGAAAATATGGTACATTGTAGGCAAAAAGTGACTTTGGATTGTAGACAAGGATCCTGGTATTGTTCTGGTATACCTATGTGATAAATATATTCCATATGTTCATAGTAAAAGACTACCTACCATCCTAGAGGGCCGGAGCTGCAGGAAAAATTTTCTCAGGGAGTGAACCACCAGGAAGATGACAATACATATGACCCTAGGGACTGATCCTGCTGACATATACTCTTGATATGATGTATATACTAGTAAAGAGATGTTAGAAATAATATTCACCAGTCTATATACCTAAACACTAAAAAATGCGAACTGGTTTATGTTTTTTGAGAGGTATTCATGAATTTAACATATCTACTGATGTAGGACACTACAGAGGCTCAAACAAGCGGTGTAATATATTCATTAACACTCTAATATATGATATATACAGTCAGAATTGCTTCCCTGCTAAAGGGGCAAAAAAGCGAATATGTTTTAGTCCTGGGATGCACATATTGTAGTCAGTACTGTAGACTGCTGTACAAGCTCTCAGACAATGAAAAAAGCGGTCTATTGTATCATTTTATGTATGTACATGCCATTCTACTACTTATATACATGAGTGAGCAAGGGGAAAGCTCTGGTGCAGCAGTAGAGCCAGGGAGGTATGTGGGAATAGTGAGATTATTGGAATATCCCAATTTGGTAATTTTTCCGGTGGTAGCGCTATTCTTGGAAGCCTGAGAAAAACATTTCCAGTAGCATCGAGATCACAAGAGAGATCCCGATCTTTAGAACCAGTGAGGCATCGTGCCTGTTAAGCTTCATGAAGCTTCATGTTGGTGACTCCGAGACAAACTTACAAAATGTACTGTGTATAGTTAGACATGGTTAAGTATCACCCTGCCATGAACAGGTGAATATTATTCGTTCTGCAAAGTCCAGCAGCAACTGGGATGTCAATGAGCTAATCGCTTACAACATAACCGTCACTGCTGTACTATCACAGCAATTCTTTCCCCAGGAGATAGATGTACCTCTAACCGCGGCAGGCCTTGATCCCGCGCTTGCCACCGCCGACTCGGACGTGCGCCCTGACCCTGATGTCTCGCGCAACACGTCTCTTTTTCTCCGGTATCTTCATGATGCCACCACACCAGATTTTTGGGTTCAGAATGTTCGTGTGTCGAGCATCAACGACTTCGCTTGTCAGCTTCTCATTACAGTTGGCTTCACAAGGGGTCCGTATTGCGTGTCAAGACGACGCTCGATCCCATTGTTGATCTGTGATTATAACCGCAAAGTTGCGCAGATAAGCGTATGCTTGCGGGATACGGAATCAGACATGCTACTTCTTCTACAAATGGACAAGACGCAGATAGGTAGCTCAAATGTCGAAGCACGTATGATTCCAGGAGCCATTGCGGCCTACCAGCTCAACAACAACAAGCGGCAAGAGAGGGGCCTGCACCCACTCGATGTCATGACTATGCCTTGCATCACCATGATTGGGACGCGCCCCACCTTCTACTTGGTGCCCGTCACCAAAGCGTTGAGCGATGCAGTCAATTCCTGTCAATATCCGTCAGCTAGGACTGAGGTGTTGAAATGCGAGGTCGCCAGTGATCACAATGGAGGCATGGAGGCACCGGAATACAGGGGCATCGCCTTGCAGTATTATGTTGCATTCGAATCCCTTGCGAAAAGCCACTGGGAGAAGTTTCTTCGTTAAAGTCTGAGATCTGAATCACTTATAAACACACGACGTGTACGACTTGTAATATCGAAAGATTCGAAACAGAATCAAAAACTTTTACAATCACGCCTGAGAAAACTTGTAGTCTAATCATAATCTAGTAACCTCAACCACCTCAACCTCAAGTTGCACGTGCGCACGACCATGTCAATGCGACAAACATTATAACAGACCGGGCCCAAAGCGATCCATCACCATCATAATGGTGTGAGTAGACTCGCAGTTCACTGGACTGGGAGCACTCACAAGTCATGAACACTCGGCGTCAACACCCGCAAGCACGTGTTCGTCATGGTCGTAGGCGCCTAACCGACTTGCTGTGTACCACTACTTTGCTCTGTCTGCTCACTCAGACCCTTCCCAACTTCGCTAGCTTTACTTGGGATCTAATATAACTTCTTCATATCTTTGCGATGCAGTTCGTGGGTGCCTAGACTTAGCTCGTCAAGTATAGATTCCGGAGGCGTTCTACTGCAACGGCGTTCGTGAACTGGTTTTTTGAGAAGTTTTCATCGGTGTCCTGGGAGGACGCGTCGTACAATGATTCCCGAGCCAGTGTTTGCAGACATTGTTGACGTTGATGCTGAAGCTTGAGCCTGTGCTAGTATACACTCCCGCCCTCGTCCAGGATTTCTTCAGAGGGCGTCCGAGGAGCTGTTCGTGCGACTCAAACGAAAGAATGCAGCACATACGAGTCACGCGATAGGCTTGACCCTGCAGAAGCATATATCTTCCGAGAAATTCTGCCTGCCTACGTTTAGTTAATACACAATGGATGCAACTTTGGAGAGGACTTCTAAAACGTTAGAAGATTTTTCGAATGATGAAAATAACATGCTACCGGTGGCGGGTGCGATCTGTAAGAGGACCGAGGTGAGGCCTGCATCTGAGACCCGGATTAAAGCTGGACAGGGTAGTCAGAATAATAAAGTAGGTAGATGAATGAAGCGTACCGCATGCTAGCAGTATGTTAACATATATGGACGCTATTGGGTGAAATTTTTATATGCCCGTTTCCATATAGTGTCAGAGCCGACAGGCCTCCATGCACAAAGCTGAAACCCCTGACTCCCATGTGGATATTAGCCTCCAAGGAGTTGTATATGCGGGATTGGATTAGGACTTACTAGTTCGTAGCTGCTCAAAGCCCTTTTTTGCAAGTGGAACGGAATCTGTAAAGTAGAAGCCATTCAGACTCACATGAGGGCTGAAAGAGCAAGGGACTTGTAGTCAGCATCTAGAAGATGTGTGTGTACAAGATTCTGCGTTTTGTGAAGAAAGCCGCGAATAGCAATGTCGTCCGAGAAAATATTGACGAGCACAGCCTGAGGTATTTTGTCAGAAACCGAGCTAGGGAGCAACTTGCGCGGGAAGCGAGCGGTCTGAAATTCTGAATCCAGTGCATCACATCAATCGGTGATAAACAGAAAAACATACGTCAAGCACAAGGCTATGCAGTATGTTTATCAGTATCCTGAATATCTATCCATCGACCCAGCAGTGACAGGGTCAGTCGCTACATCATTGCGTATAACCTCGCGCATTCATGGTTTTGACTCGCACAGTATCTCGAGGAGAACCTTGGTGCTATTAATCTGTCGTGGAGTCCTGAATCAGTCCAGGAAGTACGTCTGATTGCGGACAAGGCTGATTGAGCGGTTGGCGATATGAAGGCGCTGTATGCAGAGACCCCACTCCCGATCATGCCGAAGAGCACCTAAACTGCGCTATGAATTCGGGCCCCGTGAATACATTCTCGATGATTGCAAGTTTACTTGTACACACCTAAAGCAATGCCAGATGCATGTTCCGATTGCCCGATGATAAACGGCAGTTCTGAACCATAAGGTTGCGCACATTCGATCAGCCTACTTTCCTATAGCCATGTGATAGGCAAGAAGGCTGATTATCTGATCCCCGCCGGAACACCGGTTGGGACCCTCAGAATGTGTAAGCCACTGCTAACCCAAACCCTTGGGACTTACCTCAATATTCACCACATAAGAACGAAGATACGGTTTAGGAATGTATGTTCCATGGAGCTCGAGTCGACTGCGTTCGGCAACACTCAATGCAACTGCGAAAAATGTCAAGAGTATTATGCAATACTCCTGTATAGCATGGCATGGCAGCGACGCAAATTTGAGAAAAAAACATGATGTTCTTCCTTGATGGAAATATACGCAAAACGAAGTGGAAATAGGCTGAATATCGTGACAATTATTCCTTGAGGAGTAATAATGGTAGGTAAAGTAACCAGTTGAACTGATACAAGATCACCATCGATACAGAGCTTGGAGTCGAACGATATTGTTACTGTCAACAAAACTTGGTCTGTCTGTGGGTCACAATCTCTATGGGATATGTCAGAAATTCAGATATCATCATCCTTTCGCCAGGATCCTGAAAATGATGAATGATTGTTCATTTGATGTAACAAATACACCTACGAATTTGTGGCACTACAATTATCGACATCGTTTCGACGACGAAAGAGTGGTAGTCTATCCAAGAAGCGATGCTTGGATGAGGATGAGGAAGGTACCGGACTAGGAAGGACTTCAATAGACTCCTTAGGCTGGTTCGAGTCCTTTGGTGCATCCTGTCAAGATGATAATTAAACGTGCGAAATTTAAACTACAGCCCAGACGTTGGCACTCACTTCGAGAGCATTGTTGATCTCGTTGCTGGGCCAATTCTCAGTAAATGCTGAGGGAACATTCAGATCAGGTGGAACCTGCGGCAGTCAAATCAGAGATATCACACTATGGTACGATATACGTACTCCATTCTGAAGCGCCAGCGGGGGAAGGAAGCCAGCGACCTGTTGCCAGTCATGAGTATTGAAAGCATAAGTAATACACTTCCCTACCTCCTGTATCAAGAGCTCGTTAAGAATCTGAAATAATTGCTCGCATCAGCTACTTCTAACAATTAAGCGCACAGTGCAAGCAATTCTTACATCTTCATCTGAGGGAGCCAATGGCAATTCCGGAGCTGGTTCACAGCTATCCATTATACTAGCGTCTGGCTTAGTGTATGGCTCGATATCCCAGAGATACACCTTGGTGTCTTTCCCACCACATGCGACTCGCTTACGGTCAGGGGAGAATGTGACGCAATAGAGTTCGTCGGCATGCTCGAAAGGCGGGCTGACTGCTTCATAGGTACGCACGCTCCATAGGCGAACAGTACAATCAGAGGATGCGCTCGCAATGAAGCGACCATCAAAAGATATTGCGATGGCGTGAACTGTGTTCGTGTGTCCCTGGAGGAGAGCGACTTGGGCTCCGGTCCCTGACGACCAAACCCGGATCGTTCCATCTCGAGAACCTGAGAACATTTGTTCTCCACTTCTCGACCAACAGACACTCGTCACTGCATCAAGAGGTCCTCCAACATCCAGCGTAAATCTCCCCAGACCACTTCCTTCAGGTAATCGTATTACGTTTGTCTCTTTGGGGTGAGTTGGGGTAGGCCGTGCTCGCGGTGGGACAGCGGTTCGCCGTGGTTGGTCTTCGGCATTTCTCATTCGTCTTGATCTTCTGAACCTTGGTCGTTCCATTGTGATTGTTGGGGTCTCTTGGAAGCCAACTGGTAATCGACCGCCCGTCTATAAGACACCCATCCGACTAGCACGGGCGGCATATTCGATACCCAGTTTGGCGTACCCCTCCCACGTTCCCAACATGCACAATACACATTGTGGGTGTAGATATGCACTGCATGTTTCCACAGCATACACGTGTTGAGCAACGCACAGCATTATGATGGCTGCCTTGCATCCTATGGACGAGGTCACTCGTGTTAGGATCACTTTCGGAACGGAATAAGCTGTGAATTTGCTACATCTTATAACTTACTTGCACAAAATCCGTTCCCGGAAAGAACCGTCGGATCACGTGGAGACAACGTTTCACAGCATCATTCTTTGATCGCATCTGACACTTTTCCTGCATATACAGTCGTGTCTTATGGAAAGTCTAACGGTTTCCATAGTGTCTACTATTCAGACTCTCCCGTCGCCAGGCATGGTAAACGGGATGGATCTCTGTACCGGAATCAAGAAGGTTTTACTCATAAGCATGCTTTGTCCTTTTCGAACGTCCTCCCTTGGGATTTGCCATCATTCCAAGATCATCTGTCGATTGCGACTTTCTGCTGATTGGGCACTATTACCATCTAGGTATCAACGCCTCTGTAGATGATTCTTTAACTGCATCGATGCTTTCAATTCGTCGTTAGGCGCAACATCTTAATTAATCATGTTGTACGTGTCCCAAACACCTGCAAAGAAGACGAAGATCATCTAGTAGTGTGTCCAAGCCGGTTTCGGGATGCTGGCAGAGGAAGACCGAATCCTGTGCAGCCCAGGGAAATAGGGAAGGATTCGGTATACATTTGAGTTCAGTTCTCCTGCACGAAAATAGGGCACAAACAACACGAACGTCACCATGTCCACAAAGGAGTGAGGAAAATGTCAACCCTGTCACCGCCTAGTAAGCATAGTATCAAGACGCTGTGCCTTTTCTCTCACCTCATAATAGACGTCATGCGGCGTACATTGCTCAAACACCGCCGCTGCAGTGTCTGCTGCTAGGGCGGATTTTACGTCGACGAATCGATGCAAATTCATCTCAACTACATGGTACAGGAGGGATGGGTTTAACTTGTCTGACGAAGAGACTCCTTATCTACTCTTTATTGGTATAGATTTGAAACTGAGGTGTCTTGTTCAATGCTAACCCTAGGCCTTATGTTTGTATCGCACTCCCGCGGAGAACCTTCGTCGTAGGAATGGTTTCGGGCTATGCCGATGTTGTGTCTGGTCGCGTTTTGAATGTGTAACACGCTTCTGTCACAGGTCTTCTTCCTACATAGGTGTGAGATCGCGTTAACGTTGCAGGCGGCTGTATCCTCTTTGTCCCGCACCGCTTGGTATCTTCTGATCCAATACCACGACCACCAGACAGCTTTCCGATTCTTCCATCTCGGCATGTGTCCCACCCCTAACAGTGGAATCCGCCTAATTATATTACCCCAGATTCCTACACCTTCGGCGCTTATATTTGCTGTATTCCTAGAGTTGCCTCATCCTGTGAAACCTTTGGTTAGCGGGAACTGATCAAACAGCTCCGACTGCCGTACAATAGCATGGGAAACGGGAGTAGTACTCAGATGCCAGATGGATGAGGTATTGTCCAAGAGAGGTTGAACGTACATCTGGTGGAAAACGAAGAAGAGGAAGCAGAAGCAAATCTTGAGTCTTTCCCCGTATAGGTATCATTGTACCTCCTCTTGCATTCATTCTAGTGGGGGAAGCCTTCGTTGCAGGATTTATTCTGGGGCATGTGCATGAAAGGCGAGCCTACAATATGATATCAATCCATTTACATCCGGTGCTAATATGCCATTTGACCATGTGTCAGTACTTCAGTACTAATGCTAACTGCGCAAGTCAACCTGTGTGCCCAAGACTCGTGGGAGCCACTGGCAGTTGTGACGCACTTGTATGGAACCACCGATACCACTCTACTAGGTTCCCTGAATCCCGCTGTTCCGGACAAATTTGGACTATCAACTTCTATAGATTTAAACCCCGTTGCCAATCTTGCAAAAAAAGGCATGAAGGGGAAGATTCGTGAAAGGCGAAATAGAGATGGAAGATTGACAGTCCAAATTTTAATCTGGGTACAGTGAAGCTGACGTAGAGCTGTCGATCCGAGTGACCAGAGTAAGTAGCTCCAATAAACCTCCCCCCGACAGTGGTGAAATGGGGGGGGGGGGGGGGGGCACTAGTCTAATGTCATGTTCATGTCCCGATTCACCAGACGGACTGCAACAATATGTGGCATGTAAGTAAATTGTATCAGTTCTTTCTGACTTCGAATTCTCAGCTTCAAATCGCCATTCAATCGAATTTGATTATTTTCGTTCGTATCAAGTGAGCTAATTCTGATTCTGATATCATGATAATCAAATCTTGCCCCAATTGTATTATTACTTCTACGTTCATGCAGTGATATATGATGTGCGAGGCTACACCCAGCTGGAAGTGCCCCGTGTCTTATCTCAGGCCAGTCTTATTCGCGTTTGGGTGATATATTCTCTGGTAACTTCCGTGTTATGGTTCTGGTAGCTGGTAAATCCTCAGATTCAATGAGTGTGTTTCATCGACTTAATTCCTCCACATAGTACTATGTATCACACTGTTACCTGTAATAGCTGCTTGCAGACACCTGTATACGTTACTTACACCGCTAATGATAGGTTGAGGGATGATCGGGCATGAGTACTGAGTTCAAAGCCCATTGTGGGATCGTACCGGGGTATTTATGATTTGACTCAGTAGTACCAAAACTTTAAAAGGGGTCAACCTAATTCGAGGCTTATTAGTCAGCCTAGACGTGGTTTGTTTGGCAACAGCTTGTGATCCAAACAACGCCTAAGTTGTTTTCTCGGACTCATCCTTCTCAGTCGTGTCGAATTGGCCAAGTACACGCTACATGGAAGAGGACAAGTTTTATCCGTTTCAAATGGGCAAGGACAAGCTTTAATCCGAGTTAGGTGCAGCAGGCAAGAGTGTCTTATACCTAATTCAAAGTATGCAGGCCTGTTTGAAATCCGGTGAAACCTTGATCGCGACCAAGAGGCTGGCATGCTAACTTAATAATGTCAGCCTTCCAGGTATAAAACCCGCACACGAAGGCTGAAACATCAGTGTTCATCTTTCTTGCTCACTCCCATCGTCCGCACATCTGCATATTCGCATATCCAGACGATTTTACTTGCACCTATCTATCGATATGTCTTCCGACAAGTGTAACGTTCGCCTCTCTTTGTGTTCCCCTTCTCTCTCTGCTGGGATTTCTACGCTGGTCTTTATCCTTGATGTCCTCAAGATTGTGACCTTGGTCCTCTTCTATCTTGTTGTTATCATGGCTGGGCTGGCCTTCGACGTCTGCCGCTGTCAGTTCGACCCTTCGACGGCCCAGAGTCCTGCTCTGTCCATAGATTCGCTCAGGCTCCAGGAAGCGGAGAAAGCAGTCTGCACCTCGAAGGCTGCTTCTTCGTCAGCCACATGTGCTTCATCTCCATCAGGCCTTCCTCCGTCCTCGTCGTCCCCTGCCATCCTGGAATCAGATTTGGACAACCCTCGTCTTGTACCTGAGCCTCGGCTGCACTGGAGCATCAGTTGTTCCGACATTAGCCCGCAGTTGCACAACGCTCCGATAGGCCCTGGCCACTATGTCCACGCACTGTTCTCCGATGCGTGGAACGAGAACGCCGTTCTCCTGAAGCAGCTCTTACATGTGCAGGATGCTCTCAACACTGCCAACGCTGATATCGATGGGCTCGTGCTGGAGAATCTAACCATGAGCAACCAAATGGACCGTTTTAGGCGCGATCTAGAGATTGAAGAGGTTCGTCGCAACGAAGCTGAATTGACGTCCCGGGATGCTACAGCCAAGATGAGCTCCCAAAGGTCTATTCTCTCCTCATTACAATCTGCCAACATTGCACTCCGCTTCGAGATCGCAAACCTTAAGGCCGAGCGCGACGAACTCATAGCCGAGAAGACGCCATCCGACTTACAGCAAGAACATGATGAAGAAGTCCAAGCGTTGCAAGGAACGCTCGTCCGGACGAAGAGGGAACTCGAAAGAGCCAAGAAGGAGCTGAGGAAGTTGAAGAGAGCAGCTGCAGGTGAGACGTTTTTCTCTATGTTCTTCGCTGTTGGCTGACTCTCACGAACAGGAATACCTGAATTGAAGATAATATCTCCTGAAGGGAACGTTATACCCTATACCTCGAGCAGTATGCTTTCCTTTCTACCCCAACTATCATCGCTGACACGCCGTCCTAGGTACCGATTCCTTGAGCGAAGATCGAAATATTTCGATGAGGGAACGCCTTACGCTCGCGTACACGGAGATTGTCGGCCTTAGGGACCAGTGCACAGCTTTGCATCATCATGCAGACGAAAACGCAGAGTTACAGGAGGATGTCAAGCAGCTTCTCGCTCAGCGCTCGGGTCTCTGGGATCAGGTTGAAGCGGGCAACAGCGCCTGCCGCAAGCTGGAGGAGGAGAACAAGAAATACTTCCGTCAGTTTGTGGAGATCAGAGCTGAGCTAACCAAGGTAGAGAAGAGAACTGGTCAGTTGTTTGCCTCTTTGTTGTGCTTGGCGCTAAAACTTCCGCTCGTCAAGGAATCGCAATTTCAGTCATCGAAGAAGAGGAGGAAGAGCCCGAAGTGGCAGCTCATACTGTATCCAAAGTTCCACCGACTGATCAGGGCTGCCGTTCGGCATTTGATGACGACTCTGACGATGAGTCTATTGCTTCCTCGGTCTCGTGTTATTCGATGGCATCCACGGATGACTTTGACAGTGAGATTTCGTCGGCTTCTACCGTTTTCGAGCGCTAATCGTCTTTACAGTATCCCTGCCCTCTGAGGTTGATACACCTCATACATCAGTCCCTTCCTCCCCATGTTCTTCACTTTCCGCACCCCCTTCTCCCTCTTTTACGATGCCCTCTTGGGTTCCGTGTTTTGACTCAGCATGCACGGATTTTGCATTCGACGTCGTTCCGGGCTCACCCCTCGCGGATGCGATTTCCGTGTATGCCAGCATCCACCAGCCTATTGGTGTCAGCCATCGTCCATTCGTCACCCGTCGTGGACTCGGTATTCCCATCGTCCGTCCTTCCTGGCCTTCCGCTAGCTCCGTCTTTGCCCCTTTCGACGAAGCGTCCCCCAAGCGGAAGTTGGCTCTGGATCTGGATGATGCGACACCCAGGACTCGTCGGAAGCACGAAGAATGTTGATGCATCAAGTTTACAGTGTGTCTCGTTTGCAAAGGTTTTTTTTCTCTTCCCGAAATTTTCTTTCCTTCTTCCTATTTTTCTTGTCCCATCATTCCTACGATTTCCTTCTTTTTGCATTTGGTCGCAAGGTTTGTGTTTTGGTTAACGGGCTGTTCCTTTGGCTTGCGGTGGTCCTGGTTCCGGTTGCATCGTTCGGCTGGGATGCTTTCCCTCGAGGATCCTGATGAGGTGAAGTACTTTCTTGGGTTTCATTGCTGCTTATATCTGTCTTCCACGTCTGCCCTTTAAAGTGGCACGGGAAACTCTATAGGTGGTTGTGTTTCTCTTGGACTTGCGGATCTCTCGGACTGGACTCCTCTAGTGATGGTATTTAGGCAGATCCTGTACTCGGCTTACTCGGTGCTGTAATATATTGGGATTGTCATGAATTATAATTCAGTCTTGCGGCGAACCTGCGATAGTACTAGACTTTGAAAACAATCAGGTGAGTTGCAAATAGTCGACGTTGAAGCGATCCGTACTAGCGCAAATTGGTTATCGGTTATGTATTTACGCCAGCGCACTGATGGGAATCTGACAACCGATATCATTGCATAACAGTGGACAACATGCGGCAGATCACGAGGCGCGCGTAATGCCACGATGATGTCTGTCTCCATAATGCGATTTTAAATACATTCATCCGACCACAGTCAAAATGGCGCAGCCCATCTACTGATAATAAACGATAATGGACTCTGACCAAAGACAAGCGCTCTCGTGCGCGTGGACAATGGCATTTATCACGTGATGAAACGCGAACGCGTTTGTTTGTTTGTGTTATGTGTGGATGGTTGAAATTTAAAATGGCCATTTCTGGAATAGTTCAAGTAGTTCCTCTCATCCTCCGTTCGCTCTTCGTTTTACATTCCATCCATCTAGCTACTGCACGCACAGATAGAGTACCCTCTGCGTAAATTAGATAGCTAATGTCTTCCAACTTACCAGTAAGTCCCACATGCGTTATCGACTCTTGTTCGTCATCGATGGGCTTGTCGCTGATTGATATGTTATGTTTCAGACTCGCCGTGTAACGCGGGTTACCCGTACGGCGGTTCAGAAGGATAGCGAGAACGCTAATGCCCGCCCATCTCGTGTTATCTCCCGTGTGAAGCCTCCATCGACGTCTGCCATTCCCGCTCCCACCGCCACACTCCAATCCAGGGCCTTGGGCGCTACCGCGGCTTCTCGTGCAAAAGTTGGGGCCAACGATGAAAACAAGGTCGATCTCACTCTCCAGGGAAAGCGCAAGCGCGAAGCGCTTGGCGAAGTTACGACCAAGAACATCAACAAGAACAAGGCCGCTGCCACAGCTGCTAAGGACGGAAAAGGCAAAGGCAAAGAAGTAGCCCCACCGACCAAGGAAATGTTTGATGGCGTAGTGATAAAGGCGAAGCCCACTATTCCTTTGAGACAGATCACCGCTCCCACACGTCGCACTACACGGTCTGTGATTGCCCCAGAGGTAAAACCGTTGAAAGATATCAAGGAGGAACTTGTGGTCAATGACGACGATGCAATGGCTGTGGATGATCACCCACCGGCTCCTGAGCCCTCGCGACGTGTTTCAACCCGCAGGTCGGGGGCGAACACCCAACAGGTGATCACCCAGGAGGTACAACGTGTTCAGGCTGCTCGACGAACTTCTTCGCATCTCGTCTTAAAGACTGAGATACACGAGGAAGTTCAGGACGATCGTGTATTTAAGAAGAGGCGAACGTCTTCTGATGCTCCCGAGACTGACATAGACGAGCAAGCGCAACACGAGGCAGAAGTGGCAGCTGTTCTGGATGTCGATGTGGCACCTGAAGCTGACCCCGACGGTGACGAGTGGGACGATCTCGATGCTGAGGATTCCGATGATCCATTGATGGTCAGCGAATATGTTGTCGAGATCTTCAAGTACATGAAGCAGACCGAGGTAGGAGTCTCCGAATATTTTTATCACTCAATTGTAATTAATGAGCCGCCTTCAGCTTATAACACTTCCCAATCCGGAATACATGGCGTCGCAAAAAGAGCTGGCCTGGTCGATGCGTGGAATCCTTCTCGATTGGCTAGTGCAAGTACACGCACGGTTCCGATTACTTCCTGAGACCCTGTTCCTCTGCGTGAACATCATCGATAGGTTCTTGTCGGCACGCGTCGTCTCCCTTGCTAAACTTCAACTCGTGGGCATTACGTGTCTATTCGTCTCTTCCAAGGTTGAAGAGATTGTCGCACCATCCGTCTCACACTTCCTTCACTGCGCGGACTCATCCTACACTGAATCCGAGATCCTTCTCGCAGAGCGGTACGTCCTGAAAACAATCGACTGGAACTTGAGCTATCCGAACCCGATGCACTTCCTGCGCCGTATAAGCAAAGCGGATGATTACGATGTCAAATCGAGGACGATGGGAAAATATTTATTAGAAGTGGGTACACTGGAGTGGCGGTTGCTGGCCACGCCACCTTCCCTGGTTGCTGCGGCGGCGACCTGGTTGGGACGCCTCATTCTCGGCAATGATAAATGGGTAAGTAGTGTGTGTGGCATGTTCGATCTTGTTGATAACATTTCTGGGCTCTAGACTCCTAATCACGCCCATTTCTCATCGTATGCGGAAAGCTCCATAATTCCGACCGCCAACCTGATGCTTAACTATATTCTTAAACCCATCCGTCACGAATCGTTTTACAAGAAATACGCCGGCAAGCGCTTCATGAAGGTACGTCTTAATGAACTGCGCACGCATATTAGATAACCCAATCATCATGCAGGTGAGCATACTCGTACGAGAGTGGGCTCTAGAGCGGTGGGAAGAAGGCGAGCAGGTGTCTCTTTTAGCCGAGTTGCCAGTCATTCGTGCAAGGAATCGGGCGGAAAGAGAGCGGCTAGCAGCAGCAGGCTTGGACGGTGACGAGGATGAAAACTCATAAGGCCGGCGACGCGCATGGTCTCCTACCCCTTCGTTCAATCTTCTTAATCATGGCTATCACTCACCCAAAACGCATATCCATTTTACGGACACCCACAATATCTATCCCCCGCCTGCATCATATCCATCACACGAGCATCATGATCATTGTTAATTTTGTGCAACACAACCATTACACCATCCCACACCGCCAACTTCATTTTTTGTTCTTTGATTTTGTTCTTTGAGTTGATTCTATGATTATCAAATACGGTTTCTCTCCACATCCGCCTGTTTATGCGCCACATCTATGCCTCCTGCTCTGCGCTCGATCTGTCGCTGTCACGCTGCTGTCTGATCTAGTACGCATCTCGCTCGCTGTCTGCCGTACTCGATTTGTCGATTCGCGCAAATGCACCAGTACCCACCTGGACACCCCCCTCTTCATCGTTGCTTGCTCTGTTCTCGCTTGCATCATGCTGTTTTACTGGTCAGCGCTCTGTTCATTTCGCGCCACCCGTACATATCCCCTTCAGCTACACCCGCGTATCACCATCATCATGTTACCCGCTTTGTTCACCACAATCACTAGGACTTATTTTCCTTATACCGTCGTTTCATCCGACGCGTTCTTGATAACTTATTTTCCACTTGAATTCCTGGAGTGGTGAGATATATTCTGTATAATCTGTAGGCCAAATCAAAGAAATTGTGAGGACTTGAAAGCCATGGAAGATGTATAGCTCTCAAGAAGTCCATTTGCGAAATTAACTTGTATTGCATGCAGACGTGGCGGGGCATAAAAAACTCGCTCAGACTCCCCAAGTAAATGCCCAAAAAGACTCTCTGGCGGGGAATCGAACCCCGCTTTCCCGCGTCCATCTTGTGATGACAGGCGGGTGTACTATCCGATATACTACCAGAGACTTGTAATCGTAGAAATAATCGTCCTCATGAATGGTACTTGTACATTAATACCAATATCAACGTGTCTCTAACACCCGCATCTGTCGAACTCGCAGCCATGGGAGCGATTGGTTATGGAGCAACTACACGGCTGCGCTGTCTTTTTCTGAAGGAGCTTACCTTTATCAAAGTGTGTGGCTTTGCACATGGCATGCAGAGATCAAATTTACAAAACTTGAAGGTCGTACTAGTATTCTTTCCACTCTGAACCGCTTTCATCATCCCTCCACGTGGGTCACGATGCTGTTCGTGCATTTTCAAGACACTATCGGAAACTGGGATATCGTGTCAATCTGCATCTCCATATCAAGCCGGATCCATCAGAGCCATGGGAGCAGCAGACAAGATGGATGAAATCAATTTTGAACGAGTGCCCTGGTTATCTCCCATATCAGTTCATCGCCGATACCTGACTGGCAACGCGGGACCGTCGCGGGTCTATCGTTCATTTCGATATGCAGACAAACGCTGTTTTCACTGCTTGTCAAACGAAGCTCGTCAACCAGCATTTGTCGATGTGTCAGATATCGCAGACCTCCGTTCCATGACGACGAGGAATGCAATCTTCTCGCACCAATTGCGCAGCCGTTCATCAGCCTGAAGGAGGTCAAGGGCTTCCTAACTTTTACTTCGATCGCATGGAGTAGCCCATGTATGTTGGGGATACCGACCCGACGAAGCATTATCAGTGACCGGTGAAGCTGAAGGCCAGCACGAGAGAGATATGGACGGATTCGAGTTGTGGGGATGCCAGATGGTTATCCTAGCCATTCGCTGTGTAAATTTCAATTCAACGACTACTAGTTATTATGTAGTAATAAAATCTCGGATATTCGTGGCGCGCGAGTTACGCCCTTGTTTGAACAGGTGTGTGATCATTGACATTAGTAAGAAAGTCTAACTTCCAATTTGGTCTGACTGCAGGAGATGAATTTCGTTGCTATCATTTCCACCATCTAACCGACACATGGCTCAAACTGAGGAAAACCCCGAATTCTTCCCTTCGATCGCAGACATTGTCGATAAAACCAATGCCGGAGATGAAGAAGATATCAGCGCTAGACCAATGGAGGAGATCGAGTCTCTTTGCATGCAGTGTGGGGAGCAGGTGCGTTCGCAAGCATTCTCAATGCTGGTGAAATTGAATATTCACGTCAATCAGGGAGTAACGCGAATGATGCTCACGTCCATCCCATTCTTCCGGGAAGTTATCGTGATGAGTTTCCGATGCGAACATTGTGGCCATTCAAATAACGAGATTCAGTCGGCGGGGAAGATTCGACGTGCGCACCCGTTTCATCTTGTTACTCGTACCTCCTAACATGAAATCTCTGAGACAGCTGAAGGCGCTATGTACACAGTCAAAATCCTTAATCGCAGTGACCTTGACCGCCAGCTCATCCGCTCAGAATCTTGTACGATCAACATCCCTGAATTTCAGCTGGTCCTTCCGCCTTCCCGTGGGCAGCTTACAACTGTCGAGGGCCTTCTCAGGGACATTGTTGCGGATCTCAATGTACAGCAGCCACTCAGACGCATCCAAGATGAGAACGCATACGCTAAGATCCAGGAAATTATCGATGGCCTCAAGGAGATCATTGCTGATGACGAAGAGGAAGATGAAGAAGGAAAGGACAAGCTTGAGAAGAGAGACCTTTTGAAAGAGGATCCAGTTGCACGTGCGATCACCATTACTCTTGACGATCCCTCTGGGAATTCGTTCCTCGAGTTTGTGGACAGCATGTCTGATCTAAAATGGAACATGCGCACATACGAGCGATCGCTTGAGCAGAATCGGCAGCTTGGATTGGCACCCCCTGCAGAAGACAAAGAAGAAAATGCGGTAGATGAGACAGAACAGCAACCTGGGGGTCTGGACGAGGAAGTGTTCGAGTTCCCTGGTATCTGTTCGCGCTGCAGCCGGCCTCTTGTCACGCGCATGAAGAAAGTTTCTATCCCTTATTTTAAGGTTCGTATCAAAGGCATACATAATCTTGTCTGACAATCCTACTGACAGGACACTCTTATAATGTCGACTAACTGCGACGACTGCGGATATCGGGATAATGAGATTAAGTCAGGGGCTGCAATTTCTGAGCTTGGCAAGAAGATCACGTTAAAGGTGGAAGATAGAGACGACCTGAGCCGAGACATACTTAAAGTAAGCACTTCCTTTTTTTTCAAGCTCTTTGACCCAAGAGAGTCCTGTAGAGCGACACGAGCGGCCTTAGCATACCGGAGATAGATCTCGTTCTTCACCCCGGCACACTAGGTGGACGTTTCACAACTTTGGAAGGCATTTTAGATCAGGTATACGAGGAACTCACTGAGAAAGTATTTAACACGGGAGACTCTGGGGTCGCAGATGTTGACGATAGAGCTGCGTTCCAGGAGTTCTTGAGAAAGCTTAAGCAGGTGTGTTCTCCTACCATCGTGCGACTCTCATTTTGATATTGATGATTGCTAAGGTCAAGAACGCAGAGATACCATTCACCTTGATACTGGATGACCCTCTAGCAAACTCATACGTGCAGAATTTGTATGCACCTGATCCAGATCCGAATATGGAGGTCGTCGCATACGAGCGAACGTGGCAACAGAATGAGGATCTTGGATTGAATGATATGAATGTAGAATCGTATAGCGGCGATGATACGACGGACGGTGATGTAAAAACACAAAGTTCATAGCAGTGAAAGTTTGCTACGTCGGTTTGGACCGTCTGCTCTGCAGACAGAGCTACTGTGCGTCATCTACCATCGTTCCTGAAAAGAGCACAAATAATTATTAATATCTTACATCAACGCATCAAATTGACATGTCAGTACTAGGATTGTATTGCAAAGAAGAAGACGGCTATATCGTTGATTACAAGTGACTTCGACCTGTGAAACGGACCTAGTGTGCGCTGTCACAATGACTATTATTAGTCCACAGCTTTTGGAACCCAATCAATAACAGGCTTTCTTGGCTTACTATGCTCCCTGTTATTGATGCGCCTTTCAAGAGAGTCTACTATGTCGAAGGCACACTAGTAATGACACGAGGATCTCACGGGACGCTAGCGACATCCGAACCTTGGCCACGAAGTTTTAGGATAGTAAGGAAACATCACCTCCATATCCAGAATCACCCGTTCGCTGGCATACAGCAACTGGAGGAGTGAGGATCAGACTTTGGGCAAGGAATTTGTTAATGATGACAAAGCTTCCTGTGGAGCATGTTTGCTGGAGGTATGTAAGTCACCGCGGTACCTTGCCAGCATCTTCACCTAGTAGATATTTTCGTCCCTTTAGCCCCACGCGTCCTCTCAAAGAGACGTTGTCATTCACTATAAAGGCTGGACAATCTGGGCATGATGTCCTGTTGTTCTTGATCGCGATATACTGTTACCCAGCAATGCTGTGCTGGTTATCCCTCGCGCTTGTCTTAGCGACTAATGTCGTTGCGTTTACTGACTCACCCTCTCCAAAATCAAAAGAGCCAAACAGTGTACCGTCTCAGTGCCAGGCACATGCCTGGGTGAGAGCACCTGACATGGTTCCCGGCGAAGTCATCGCAGGGGATGTCAAGATTAAACTCAGCGGACCATGTACTGACGCCAAGAGCTATGCGATAGGCTTGCGCTATAAGGAAAGAGCGTTCTGGGAGTTGCGGTAAGTTGTTTTCTCGCTCTCGTATCCTCCACTGAGCATCCAAACAGACGGGAAGATGCGCCGATTCTGGAAAGGCCCAAATGGAAGTATAATTGGAGGCCGTACGAGAACTCAGTTCAGGATAAGGACTCGTGGTCTACGCATGAGGAAGAACGAATTGCCTTTGAGATCAAGAGTCCTCTGACCGGTGCAGGGAGGACAGGTACGAATTGAGATTTTGAGTTGACTCAAAGCTTAATGCAGAGAACAGATACATTGTCAAGAAACTTCACAACCCGGTTCGGAGTTCTGGTACCAAATACAAACTACCCTCCAGGATTAGACGGTCGTGTAGGCTTCATGTCTAACGGGGGAGAGGATAATGTAAGAACAGTCGTTATTGATTTTGTCTTGTGCTCAGTGTTGTTACAGATAATATCCGGTGAATCGATTTACGAGTACTTCGTCGAAATCGGGTTTAGCAATGGTACCACTTCAGAGATACCTGCCGGAATGACAGCCTTTAACCCGTTCTACCTCTCGACGGAAAACAACGCACCCAGTGCTAACGTATCTCTATCTCCGGCACCCCCCGGTTTTAACATGAAACCATCAGTAGACGGGTTGCGGAGCAACTACACGATTGAAGTATCTTTTCCTGAAGGAGCATACATCTATCAAAGTATGTCTCAGTGAAATGGAAACCTCAACGCAGTGATCTGATTGGATGCTTTCTAGACTCGTCCGTGAATTTTACGGCCATTGTTCATCGGACAGGATTCACGAATCGGACAGACATTCCTGTAGAGCTGTGTGCGTTCGCGGCGAATGACATTGAATGGCATTCTCAGGAGCTCCAGAACATATCACAACCGTTTTCATCGTTCGTCAGGGCATTGGTCCCCTCCATTGTTACCGGGCAGCATTCAGAATTATCTCAAGTCGGAATACCTTATTCCCCATGCAGAGAGATCAATTTTGCAGCAACTCCTGCATCATTGGCTCACGAAAGCCACATTATTTCCACGTCCTCCGAACCGCTTTCATTGTCCCTCTACGTGGAACACGATGCTGTTCCAGATTTTTCAACTTACTATCAGAAACTGGGACATCTTGTCCATCTGGATCTCTTTATCGCGCCTGATCCATCAGAACCATGCGAAAATGAATTCGAGAAGCCTCAATACGAGGAGCTACAATACGAGGAGCTACAATGGGAGAAGCAGACTCTGGACGCGGATGAACTTGACTGGGTGCCCTGGGTGCCCCGGGTGCCCTGGATGCAAACACAGACTCATACCCGAACCCTTTCCGGCAACACCAATGTGCTGTCAGTCATCTCAATGCAGAAGCAGGGACCTGTGGGATTGATGCCAGTCCACTACCTGTCTGACAAAGCTCGCCAACCAGTATTTGTCGATTCGTCGGACATCGCTGACCTTCGTCTGATGTTGCCAGAGGAACGCGACCTCATCGCCCCACTTACGCACCCGTCTATAAAGGTGTTTGCCAAGGGAGAAGAAATTGCAAACAGATATTTCACTGGCGGTGACACGCGGTACCCGATATACGTTGGGGACACCTGGGTCAAGAAAGTATTGCCTATGACTACTAAGGATCAGGGCGAGAATCATACTGTGGACCACTTGCTCGTTGTGCAGTGATAATGATGATGATGAATTGATGTAATGATGCCAAGGGATAGTCAGAAGTTCAACATAGTGTGCGGTGCGATGAAGTTTAGGTTCTCAACTTCTCATTGATATTTCAATATGGTAATATACTCAGTGTCGCCAACACGCTGCAGATCCAGTCATATATACAATGACATTCTTCTATTACCCAAGACTCGCACGCTAACCCGTTGTACAACATACAGATCCTGGTCACAACCTGTGCTCCAGACTCTCAGCTAGCACGTTGTCCATCATTTGTCTATAAAGTAATCCAGGGTCATGGCGTAAGTCCAGACTCGAATAAGTCCAAGCGACGCTCTCCGTGCTCCCAACCATATCTGGCGGTATGAGGAGCGGCGTGCGCACGCCACTGAACGGGAATAAAGAAAGATCGAGTAACCGCACCCCCCGCAACGAAGGGAGCTTGACTCTCTCTTCGTGAGGAACGAGAGTCACAGCTGACTGTTCGCTTGGATCCAAGAATTTTCTCGGAACCCATAAGTCTACCCATGTCAAGTGTGCATGCATAGGCATTCGGATTGGAAAATGTGTGTCTGTGGCGAGGTGGCGTAAATTTGGACACATGGAAAGTAGTGGAGTCACTAGTGGGGGAGGAGGAGGGGGAGGAGAGTAGTAAAACCTATTAGGATGGACATGCTTTATATGTGGCCTAACCAACGAGACAAAGTGGAGACTGTGTCCAAATTTACGCAACAGTGGCTCAATAATCGCGCCGCCAGCAGCTTGTGATGTCAAAAGGAGACGTCGAAGAGAGGGGAGGCTGAGGATCTCAGCCAGTGCAGAAAAGACGTTCATGACGTGTTGGTGCGGCTGCCAAGTAATGTGCAGCTCTTCCAAAAAGGCAAGATGTATGTGCCCGGTGGGGAGTGCATCGTTTCCTCCGATGAACATATCGATATGGAAAGTAGTGAGGCATGTGAAAGCTGGCAAGAGGTTCAGGGTTTCTATTAGCGTGGGATTGATACGGAAGTGCAGATCTGTGGTGCGAGAGGGGGTGTTCTGCGCGAGAGTGACCATGCGGAGAAACTCGTGACCAAGAAAAAAGTGGCGTCTGTTCAAGATGGGCGCAATGGTAACTTTAGTGAGATTTGGAGTCACTGCCAAGATGTCGTCCAGAGTCATTGAGACTGTAACCGCCTGCAACACCGAAACATAACACTGCAGGTGCAGAGATAGTATTAGCTCGCTAAGGCTGTGGTTGTTCGAAACAGCATGTGCAAGCGCGAAGAGTTGCTTGCTCTGCAGAATCACAACATGGCGATAGAGGAAATTGATGCCGACATTATACCAGTACCTGGATACTAGCACAATGTTCCTAAGGGTCTGCAGCGAACAAGACCGCGAGGAACGATTGTCACGAGCAATGACAGTGGAATCTAGGAAATGCTGAGTCGGTGGCATGGTGAACTCCATGATAACGCTAAGGATTTCAACTGGAATTTCGGTTATATGCGTCGGTGGCAGGACTTGATATAGCTAAGCAGACGATGAGCAGTGATAGTAAGAAAGATAGGAAAACTACCTCTGTGCAGTCCGCATTCGCATCCATGTCCGACACCTGATCATAGGTAATTGTGCTGCTCGGGTTCATCTTGGAAGCGTCAAGCCAAAATCTCAGTGATTGTTTGGTTATTCAACGAGGTCGACTTACCAATAGCATAGGATCCATGATGTACCCGCGAAGAATACGCTGGCTGGAACAAAAATACGTCTTTTTATCTCTCCGCTCTCGGAGCCGTAGTGATGAATCTGTGACTTTGAAGTACAATCATGGTCCCGCAATGACTCTTCGCGACTAGGGATGTGAAAATTCTTGACGTGAGGAATTTGATGCGTGCATGGTCCCATACCTCACCCGGCAAGCTGTCAAAAGAGGTCGAAGGTCACATTGACAAAGATGCGGCCGTCCAGCAACGAGTTCTGTTGCCACCTGCACCCCTCATCAAGCTGATTGCACTGACGTGCGAAACATAGAACGCCTGGAAACTTCATCATAAATCCCACTATCATGAGAGAACTCCTGCTCGGAGGGTGTAAAAATTCAAGAGTCAGCTACTAGCATTGAGGTCCCGAGACAGCCGACTCGAATGCCGAAGGACAGTAGGATGCTACAAGGAGCGTTTTATTACTCACTCCCGCTTGTCCGGTTTGCTGAGGGCGACTGGCAAAACTTGCTTGCTTAGTCACCAGGTACCGTATTTTACATAAATGCCGCATTACTACCGCACCACAAAGCATAGATTTACATAACGATCGACAAGTATTGGTACATCAAAACAAATTATCAATTGGCCGAAATGTGCTATCTGTGCATATGCGTGCACTATATTGTAGTTGCAAAACAGAAGAAAAATCGACTCCAGAGTTGGCCGAAAATATTTTGACTCGACGTCGCTCAGCAGCACTTGTGGTTGAACAACTTCGCACATGATGAAATTGAGGTTTTCAACTTCTCATAGATATATTAGTACGGTAATATACTGAGGTAGTGCACTGCAGATCTAGCCAACGATATAATGACATTCTTCTACCCAAGACTCGCATGCTAACCCGTCGTACAACATACAGATCCTGGTCACAACCTGTGCTCCAGGCTCTCAGCTAGCACGTCGTCTATAGTTTGTCTATTGTTGGCGCACAGAGTGCACGTGACGACGCGCCAACTGATAGTAGGATTCCATCCACAGACTCGTATATATAGTTGAACCATCTTGTACCATCTCTTCCCTCAGTCCGTTCCACCGAGACTGAGGGTACGTCTGTTTTGTTCTCCCGCTACGATTACTAGACACTAACACGCTACGTACTAGTGTTTATCTGTGTCTAGGTACTTAATTCAGTCCGTTCCACCGAGACTGAGGTGTTTATCTGTGTCTAGGTGAAACAGGTTATGAGCCCTGCTCACTCGTAAACGAGTAGCAGAAACCATCTAGACAACACAGGTTGCCCAGGAACAATCACGCCAGGCCACCGTACCTCGGGTGTGCGGCGCATTACGTCGCTATCTTCGATCCTCGTCATCGTACTTCGATCTTCGTCATCGAACCGTCTCGTTGCTTCCCTTTTCGGGCGAGAAGCTTCTGAGATATCCTATATAACTCGTACTCGTGGGGTTCTATCTCTGATTGTTCTTTCTTCTCAACTTCTTTGCTCGTCATGCCGGCGCACACTCGTACAAAGAGTACCGTTAATCCCGGCACCGCTAGCACCGCGATCAGTTCTTCCCCCGTCGTCATACCTGCCGTCACGGCCATAACTCTCAGTCAAACCGATCTGGAGAAGATTGAGGTTCTGGACCGCGGTAAGAATAACTGGGGGATTTGGTCCGACAAGATGGAGAATTATCTTCTTCTGAAACACGGGGGTGGTTATATCCTCGGACTCATTATGCGTCCCGATCCCTCCATTGATCCTGCGAGCGCGTCCCACTGGGACCTTAATAACTTATGTATCATTGCAGCCTTACGCACGCGGTCCAGCTCTGAAGAACAGGAGTTCCTTCGCACCTTCACCAATGCCTATCTGGCCTGGAATGCGCTCAAATCTCGTCACGAGAAAGTCGGCCCTATCGCACAGATCTTACTCATCCAGCAGGCCCTCGCTGTTCGTTACCGTCGCTCAGAACGCCTCGCTACAACTAGCACTCAACTCAGTGAGGTGGTCAGGCGCATATATGCCATAGGCCTACCTAAAGAAGACGACTTCTTAACGATTATGATGCTTAACGCCATGTCAGATGACCTCCCCCATGTTCGCAACCATATCGCAGATGCTCTGGCCACCAGCACCACTACCAGTGTCTATGGCCCTTCCAACATTCGTTCCCGTCTCGATGTCGAGCAGCAACTTATCGACACCGCGAAGGGGCATTCCGGGGATGTTGCTCTCCTTGCCAGTGGTAAAGGGGGCAATTCCCATGGCGGCCGGTCCAAGACCTGTACTGAGTGCGGTCGTCAGGGCCACTCATACTGTTGCACCAACTGCAATAGTTGGGGGCACTACGCTAAGGATTGTTTTGGTAAGGGTGGCAGTATGGAAGGCAAACGGGAGGAGGTCCTTGCACGGAAACGCACGGCTCGTGAGGCCAACAGCAAGGGGGCAAAACCCGCTGCCAAGCCTGCATCCACCGGGAAGCCGGGTGCCGTTCGTTATGATACTGGTGGACGCGCATATATCCTTGATGGCGAGACCCACGAGGCTATCTATATTGCCACTCCCCCTGCTGCACCTCCTTCCTCGTCATCTGACACTGACTCTCGCGAGTTTGCAGGCCTCGCCTGTGATACCATCACGCCTGCCTTCATCCGGGAGCTGTCAGAGCTTGACAGTGACGAACTGGCCCTCTACTCCGCTTTGGACACCTTGCAGGCCAGTGTTGACTGGCACAAATGCAGCCAACCTGTTGACTTCGCTGGCATCACCTATAAGGCGCCAAATCAGCGTCAACGCACTATCGTGGATCCTTCCATCGTGCCTTTCTTCCTTGACAGTGGAGCGTCTGTTCATATCAGTAACACTGAGTCTGACTTCTTCAGTCTGCGTCCCATTCCTCCTCGCACCGTCAGTGGCATCGGCGGTTCTTCCATCCAGGCGCTCGGCGTTGGCACCCTTCGTTTGGTTGTCTCCAAGGGGACTCACATCACTCTCGACAACGTGTTATTCATTCCTACGGCTACTGTACGTCTCATTTCCGTCTCTAGTCTATGCAGTGCACACCGTTGCATCGCGTCCTTCGACGCCTCTAGCTGCTGGGTTACTGCTCGTAGTGGCTCCCGCATGCTTTCTGGCTCCCTTACATCCCGTCGTCTGTATGCTCTTTCGGGTGGGCAGCTCTCTGCGGACCACGTTTTCCTGGCACAACGCGTCCCTGACCTTCAGTCTTGGCACCGTCGTCTTGGCCACGCCAACTATCGCGCCGTGTATGATCTTGCCCGCTCTGGTAATGCCACTGGTATGCCTATCACCCTATCCACCTCACCTCCTGTTTGTGACGCTTGCATTCTTGGCAAACAGACTAAGTCTATTGTCCCGAAAGTTCGCACAGGTGTTAGGGCTACTAGGAAACTGGGTATAGTCCATGTGGATCTCATGGAGCATCCTGACACTGTATCCGCTGCCGGAAATAAGTACATAATGGACATCATTGATGATTTCTCGTCGTATGCTTGGTCCATCCCCTTACCTGCTAAATCCGATGCTTTCCCTGCGCTTCAAGCCTGGGAGAAAGCTCGCGAGCTCGAAACCTCCTCCAGAGTCGGTATCTACCGGTCTGACAATGGCGAGCTCAAGTCTGAGGCCATGCGAGAGTGGCTCCTCTCGCGTGGTACTCTTCACCAATTCACTGCGCCCTATACGTCGGCGCAGAACGGTCGTGTTGAGAGATTACACCGCACCTTGATGGGTAAGGCACGCGCTATGCGCTCTGCTTGTGACGTTCCCGTGAATCGCTGGGACGAATTTGTTCTAACTGCCTGCTATCTGTCCAACCGCACGCCCGTCTCTTCGCAGGCTGGTCACACGCCCTATGAACGATGGCACGGCACCAAACCCGATCTCAGCCACCTTCACGAGGTGGGCTGTCGCGCGTTTGTGCTTGTTCAGAACCGTCACAACCCCAAGGTTTACGATCGTTCTGTTGAATGTGTACTCATTGGTTATTCTCTTGACTCCAAAGCTTATCGTTGCTACCACCGGGCCTCTCATAAGGTGTTCGTGTCATACCACGTCTCATTTATTGAGTCGCATACTTCCGCTAATGCACCTCTTCATCCCGGTATCTCCCACGATAATGCTTCTCTGCAGGCTTCTCAGCCTGTCCCGTCGCAGCGTGCTTCAGTCACTGAAGTACCAGACGAGGATGACCCACCTCCCATTCCTATTTCTGTTGAGCCTCCTGTGCCTCCACCCCGGCGATCTGCCCGTGCCCCCGTGCCTTCTGAACGACGCTGTGATACTGAAGGTATACCATACGTAAATGCTACTCAGCGTCATGCTTTAGCTTCTCTGGCTGCCGCTGACCGTACTCACGCCTTGCCGAGCATTGCTGAGTCTGCTTTCACCACGTCCCCCACTGTCAATGACCTCGCGGACTTGGAAGCTGAGATTGCTTATCTCACGTCCGTCTTTGCAGCTACACCTGATGATTTTGAGCACGAGCACCCTTCCGATCCTGTCACTTACACTGAGGCCATGTCTTCTCCTCATGCGGCTGCATGGACTGAGGCGATGCGCGACGAATTCAAGTCACTTCACGATCTGGGTGTCTATAAACTCGTCCCTCGTGCTACTGTCCCTACCGGTCGCAAGATTATGAAAGGGCGTCCTGTCTTCAAGCTGAAGAGGGATCAGGCAGGCAATCCAGCTCGGTTCAAAGCTCGGTATGTATGCCGAGGCTATTCCGCTGTCTGGGGTCAGGACTATACCAAGACCTCTGCACCTACTGCGCGTCTCGAGTCGTTTCGCATTCTGGCTCATCTTGGCGCTGCTCTCGACTGGGAAATCGAACAACTGGACATTAAGACAGCCTTCCTCTACGGCCTTCTCGACTCCGACGAGATCTGTTATATGGAACAGCCCGAAGGTTTCGTCGAGCCTGGCTATGAGGATCATGTCTGGGAACTCCAAAAAGGTCTATACGGCATGAAGCAGGGTGGTCTCATATGGAATCGTACACTCAATGACGCTATGCTATCTTGGGGCTTTGCTCGTCTTAAGAGCGAACATTGCATCTATTACCGTCGCACCAGCTCTGGCATACTCCTCGTCGCTGTCCACGTCGACGACTTCTTCACCGTCGGCAGTTCTAAGGCAGTTATCTCTGATTTCAAAACTCAACTGAAAACTAAGTGGCAGGTTTCTGAACTCGGGGATGCGCACTTCTGTTTGGGCATCGCTATTGCGCGTGACCGACCCAATCGCACCATCTCACTCTCTCAAACTGCCCTTATTGATCGAGTTGTATCACAATTTGGCCTTCAGAACGCTGTCCCTGTCTCCATCCCTATGGATCCAGGTCTTCATCTTTCCCGGCGTGATCACTCCCCTCGTACTGATGCCGAACGTGATCTCATGGCACGCACACCTTATCGTTCCCTCGTAGGTTCCCTTATGTACCTCGCCATCGGCACACGCCCCGATATCGCATACGCTGTTCAACAGCTTTGCAAATTCCTCGATTCTTACGGGCGTGTCCACTGGGAGGCCGCCAAACGGGTCGTTCGATATTTGAAGGGTACTCGCACACTCTCTCTTGTACTTGGTGGTGATCACACTGCCCGCCTTCTTGCCTATACTGACAGTGATCTTGGAAGCTGTGTCGACTCCCGTCGTTCCGTTAGCGGATATTGCTGTTCCCTTGGCGGTGGGTTCGTCACCTGGAGCGCGCGTCAGCAGAAGACCATTGCACTGTCAACTTGCGAGGCAGAATACGTGGCTGCTTCTGAGGCTGGTAAAGAGATTGCGTGGCTCCGTATGCTTCTTCTCGAACTCGATTTTCCACAACTTTCGGCGTCTCCGTTGATGTGTGATAACAACGGCGCTATCGTTCTCACCGAAGACTCTTATTTTCATGCACGGGTCAAGCACATTGATATGGCTCACCACTCCATTCGCGAACGGGTGACCCGCCGTCAACTCAAACTTCATTATGTGCGTTCCAAAGATAACATCGCCGACATCTTCACAAAGGCCTTGCCACGGAAGGATTTCGATCGCCTGCGCACATTCTTGGGCCTACGGTGAATCATTCGAGGAGGAGTTACTTGTCGCGTCGAGGAGGAGTGTTGGCGCACAGAGTGCACGTGACGACGCGCCAACTGATAGTAGGATTCCATCCACAGACTCGTATATATAGTTGAACCATCTTGTACCATCTCTTCCCTCAGTCCGTTCCACCGAGACTGAGGGTACGTCTGTTTTGTTCTCCCGCTACGATTACTAGACACTAACACGCTACGTACTAGTGTTTATCTGTGTCTAGGTACTTAATTCAGTCCGTTCCACCGAGACTGAGGTGTTTATCTGTGTCTAGGTTAAACATCTATGAACTAATCCAGGGTCATGGCGCAAGTCCAGACTCGAAGCGACGCTCTCCGTGCTCCCAACCATATCTGGCGGTATGAGGAGTGGCGTGTGGGCGCCACTGAACGGGAATAAAGAAAGGTCAAGTAACCGCACGCCACCCAATGAAGGGAGCTTGACTCTCTCTTCGTGAGGAATGAGAGTCACAGCTAGCGCTGACCGTTCGCTCCGATCCAAAAATTCTCTCCAAACCCACAAGTCTACCCATGTCAAATGTGCATGCGCAGGCATTCGGATTGGACCATATGTGTCCGTGGCGAGGTGGCGTAAATTTGGACACATCGACAGTAATGGAATCACTGGTGGGGGAGGAGGAGGAGGCATACTATGCTTGTAACGAAAACAATAGTGATGGTCCCTAACTAACGAGACAAAGTGGAGACCCTGTCCAAATTTACGCAACAGTGGCTGAAAAACTGCACCATTCCCAACATCTCGTGATGTCAAAAGGAGACGTCGAAGAGAGGGGAGGCTGAGGATCTCAGCTAGTGCAGAAAAAACGTTCCTGACATGTCCACGCGGCTGCCAAGTAATGTGTAGCTCTTCCAAAAAGGCAAGATGTATGTGCCCGGTGGGGAGTGCATCGTTTCCTCCTATGAACATATCGATATGGAAAGTAGTGAGGCACGTGAAAGTTGGCATGAACTTCAGAGTATTTATTAGCGTGGGATTGATACTGAAGTGCATATCTGTGGTGCGAGAGGGGGTGTTCTGCGCGAGAGCGACCATGCGGAGAAACTCATGACCAAACCAAGGGCGGCGTCTGTTCAAGATGGGCGCTATAGTAACTTTGGTATGATTTGGAGTCACCGCTAAGATGCCGTCCAGAGCCATTGAGACTGCAGCCATCTGCGACTCTAAAATATAACACTGCAGGCGCAGAGATAGTATGAACCCGCCGAGGCTGCTGTTGTTCGAGACGACACGTGCAAGCGCGAAGAGTTGCTTGCTCTGTAGAATGACAACATGGCGATAGAGGTAGCTAATGCCGACATTATACCAGTGCCTGGATACTAGTACAATGTTCCTGAGAGTCTGCAGTGAAAAAACCCGCGAGTGACGATTGTCGCGAGCAATGACAGGGGAATCAAGGAAATGCTGAGTCGGTGGCATAACAAGCTCCAAGATGATGCAGAGGATTTCAACCGGAATTTCGGTTGCAATATGCGTCGGTGACATAACTCGATGTATCTAAGCAGACGATGAGCGATGATAGTAAGAAAGATCAGAAAACTACCTTTGTGCAGTTCGCATCTATAGCTGACACCTGATCATAGGTAATGCTGTAGCTGGGGTTCGCCTTGAAAGTGTCAAGTCAAAATCTCAGTGATCGTTTAGTTGTTATCCAACGAGGTTGACTTACCAATGGTGTAGGATCCATGATTCACCCGCGAAGTGATACACTGACTGGAACAAAAATACGTCCTTTTATCTCTCCATTTTCGTGGCCGTAGTAGTGAATCTGTAATTTTAGAATATAATCGCGGTCCCGCATTGGATGACTCTTCGTAACTAGGCATGTGAAAATTCGAAACTTGGCATGCCATGATCCCATACCTCACCCGGCAAGCTGTCAAAGGACGTCAAAGGTCACACAATAAGGTAAATATTGACAAGGATGTTGTCCAGTAACAAGTCCTGCCGCACGTCGGCACCCTTGTCAAACTGATTGCGGGGAACATAAAACGCCTGGAAGGCATCGCAAATACCACTATCATGGGAAAACTGGAAGAGTGCAAAATTCATGAGTCACCTACCAGCGTGCAGCTTCCGAGATAACTGACTCGCTCCGCTTGTCCAGTTTGCTGAAGGGGTTACGCTGGTGCCTACTGTCAAAAGATTGACCTCTAAAGGATCGTAACTCCCGAACGACTTCGCCACTGCCAATCAGCATCCAATTCCTCAATGCAATCAGGGAAAATCATCCGCATCATTTGCAACCACTCTGTATCAGGTTCGCACTCCAACCACGTTGCCTTTAATGCATCCCAGAAAATTGGCATCCACCCAGCGTACTCCCAATCGATGATGCAAATTTTCTCTCCGCCCGATCGCCAATGATTGAGGCCACCCGGAAAAATCAAATTCTTTGGAAGAAGATCCCCATGACTAAATACGACAGGAACTCCGTCGCGGTCGATGAGAGGTCGTAGTAAGGGTTGCAACGTGTCGCGATTCATCGGCCAATCCAGTCCAGTCCAAACCTCCGCAGCGAAGTCTTGAGAGGATGGAATCGTTTGGAGATTCTCCCGAGCCACCCACGGAATCCGTGGATCGTCAACGGGACCGCCTGAAGCGTTGCAGATGGCACGAAATTCGTAAGACCGGGTCTGAAGTCTCATCGAACCTAGTTGGTGGCGCAAATCGTGCGCTAACCTTTCCTTATCAGATGCGGTCAGATCATCCCATACGTCACCCGGGCAGTCACCTTCTACCCAAGTAGTGAGGAGATAGCTTTTGTACTGGCTCGATACGCTGTCGATGTAACGAGGAACGTGGATATCTCGCAAGGTGCTGACGAAACGCAGAGCATCTGCTTCGACGTAACTGTGTTTTTTTACAACCTTCAAAACGAGTCCAAAGGGGAGACGGAAAATGTCATGGTACATGGGGGTGCACATGTAACGATTTCCGATAATAGCATCATATATGGCTGGTTTCCAGCGCGGAGGAGTGAGAGAAAGGAATGCTTTGACTAAGTACAACAAAGGAGACAGGGAGAGGTTGCGAATAGAGGGTGACGGAATATCAACATCGTCGTCCGTGGAGAGCTGCACGGGCATGACACCCCAACAAGTATGAGGCAGAGTCTGAGTCACTTCAGGGAGTATGAATCGTGGTCATTAGAAGCACATCAGGTCAATTCTCGTGTGTATACTACTCACGTCTGAATGCGCAACGCAAAGGGACTGTGGTTTGTGCTAAACGAGGACCGCGGCCGCTATACTTCACAGTGAGGGCAACCAGAAGAAATGAATTTCGTAAATGCCGCTTGCTTAGTCAGGATTGAACTTGAACACGTCGACTTCACCGAGGGCTAGTTCAACAATAGTCCTCAAACTCAAGCTTCAAGTACTGGCCATTCTCCATCGAAGCTCACCCATCATCGATTGTTTCCCTGTACCACACCCACACCCTTCACATTCCTCTCAATGGCCGAAATTCTCACCGAAATTCGAAAAATCCCGCCAGTAACGCGCTTTCTCGTTGCATCGTCTCTCGGCATCACCCTCCCAGCCATTCTGCACCTTGTCTCGCCATGGAGGCTTGTATTCGTGTCACAGGCTGTTATTAAAGACTTCGAGGTGCGTCCTATGCTTGTTCTTATTTATGTGACCGAAGATCTGTCAATGAGCCTAACGGTCCTTGACACAATTCATAGTTCTGGAGATTGTACACAAGTTGCTTCTTCGGAAGTGAGTATCTTGTCATTATGGAATATGTGACGCTATGCGAACTCACCGCACGTTTCAGGTATGAACCTGAACTATATCTTCGAGCTTGCCATGCTCTAGTAAGTACCATATGTCGTTTTCCCTTGATCGAGAAACCGACAAATCGTGATTTGAAGCCGCAACTCGAATGCGCTTGAAACAACTCATTACGAGCGCCGTTCCTCCGATTACGCCTGGCAGCTCTTTCTTGCTAGCCTCGCTCTGGTCGTACGTCCCACATCTCATTTGCGCTATCCATGACCTCAGATTTCACATTCGCGATTAATACTCATAGGGTGTGAACCGTCCTATCCAATCCTACACGCATACCCGCGCCTTGCTTCATACTCTCACCTATTTAATGTGTTCTCTTTCCCCGCCAGGCGCACTAACCAGCGTCATGGGCCTCATCACCATCCCGGTCGCATACTTCCCATACGCACTCTTAGGCATGGACCTCCTCACCGGTGGCACAAGTGCCGCTGCGCAGGGTGTGAGCGGGATGCTTGTCGGACACGCGTGGTGGTGGCTAGTCTGGGGCTCCGGCATCGGCTCGGGCGGTGTTGAACAGGGCATGTACGCTGGGTGGGGACGTGCTCCTGCGTGGTTGAAGAGCTGGTTTGGCGAGCGTGAAGAATATGGACGTGCGGGAAGCAGAAGGGGTGCCGTGCAGGCGTTTGCACCAAGGCAGCGTGCTGAGGAAGCTGCTGCATCGGGGCGGGTGACGGGACATAGTTGGGGGTCTGGAAGGAGGTTGGGGGAGTCGTAGTTCGTGGGAGGCTGACCTCCTAGGAGAAACGTCAAGAAATATTGATCACGATTTGTCCCTCCGAGGTCTAGGCTTGGTTGCTGTGCCATTTTCTATTAAAAATCATTACATGACTTGATAGTTAAAGACTCAAAGCTACGTTCACATTTGCTATTTTCCCAACTCCCGCGTATTGTTGCTATGTCACCTCAGTGTTGTCGAGAATCAGTCCAATATATGGCCATTGTTCGCGTATATCATGACCAAGTCATGGCAAGAGACGTCGAAGATCTCATAAGTATACAGACTGCATACCATTCACCAACCACTAGACAGGGTAGATCATCGCATCCAGTTACCTTGATTAGTAGGCTGAAAGAGATATTTATATACAACGGAAACTACATATGAGCGTAGTTAGCTGTTCTGTGCACGGATGGCAGAGGGGAACATTATCATATTTTTATTTAGCTGAAGCGCTCGGCCCGGATCAACATGATGACGTGAGACACTGGAGCGGACCATTACTAGTAAGCCGACCGTATGTAACCTTTTCCGTATTGCACAGAACAAGAGTTATGACCGTCCACGATTGATATAATTGCATGCAGTGATAGTGCACCATCCCTATCATCCCCTTACACATCCATGTATCACACATGGCCTTACAGACCCTGATAGCCCTCGTATTTGCCTTCATATCTATCAGGACAAGGCAATCTGATCCAGAGAAGGGTCCGGAGACCCTCAGTGAAACTCCCAATGTACAGAGGAACCCGGGCGCTCGCGCTCACAACGACGATGAAGAGGACGTGGACGAGAAGAAAGACATAGTCCAGGAAACGCACCTGGATATGGACGACGATGAGGATAGTGGCTTACCTCCAGACGAATCTTCCTCAGTCCCGCAGACTGACCCGCTCCAGCTGCTTTCCCTCGATTCTCCTGACAAACGTCCGTCATTCTTTACTCGAGTGAAGACATTCGTGTTTCCGCCGTCATCGGACGACTTGTCCTACGCACCAAACTACCGGTGCATTCCCCTTATAACTGGCATCGTGGTACCATTCTCGATATTGCTCGAGATTCCAGGGCTTACCGGGTACTGGTACATCCGTACCGAGAATTATAGTACCGTCCAGACTCGTGCTAACCCAGTCTTATTGGATATCGGCCTTGCATTTAGCATGACTTGCGCTGTCCTCGCTAATGTATGCATCATCCTAAGGTTTCTTGAGAAGCGAGTCGTGACAATGACAATACTATGTATTGTGTTTCTGTCCATCCACGGTTTGTGCCTCAGTTTCAGCAAAGACATTTATTAACCTGAGGTATAGATATTATCAATATCGTCGCTCTCATCATCTTTGGCGTGAGCCACCGATTTAACGACGGGTTTACCTACGGTGAAGCCTTCTGGATGACTGTCTGCTCCACAGTCGTATCGCTCGTCACCAATGTAAGCCTTATCATAGACTTCATTTGCACTCCTGATTTCAAGACAAGTGGTATGTATCCCGTATCCTATTCTCTTCACTCGCCGCCCTAACATGATACAGGCAGTGGCCTCACCCGAAAGCAACGCACGCTAATGATCATTCTCATGATCCTATTTGTTTACATCGCATTCGGCTCTTTAGTCAATTCATTCTTGCTCTCTCTGAGCTTTATCAACGCGCTTTACTTCACCGTGACGACAATCGAAACTATTGGCCTTGGCGACATTGTGCCTGATACTCCCGGATCAAGGATATTCATATGCTTTTACGCTGCGTTTGGTATCGTCAATCTTGCCGTGGTGGTGGGCATGGTACAAGAGACAGTGAGAGAAGGGCTACATATCGGCTATTTTCGTCGCCTACAGAATATTCGAGAACGAAGACGTGCCGCACGGCGACGAAGGAATGCAGAAAGGCGATGGCGTTCGGCAGTCATTTGGAGATTGCGAGACAAAGGTGCAAAAGTGTGGGTTCAAAAATGCCGTTCGACATCCAACTCTTTTTGGGCCAAAGTGAAGAGAAGGTTCTTTAGTGCTGCAGAAAGGATCCCACACCCCTTGGATCATTTCCGTGGAAAACGTTTGAACCTGGAAGCGCTCACACATGCTGAGTTGAAAGCGGCGGCCATGGAAGCGGGCGTTCCACTTGATACACTGCTCCCACCACAGTTTTACGAAGCGCAGATGCAGAACGATCACGACGACGATAATGCTGATGACTTGGAGGTAAGTGTTTTTCTGCCTTTCTTTCATGTAGTACTCATTACAGGAGAAGATTGGGAGCATATACCCTGCTTTGTCTGTTCCGCATTCAGTGTATGGTATGAATGTACGGCGCGGTGCGCATCGAATGCTAACGCACCAGCGGCTCGGTGCGATGGCAGCACTCCTAACGAGATTTGCAATTGGAGTTTCTCTGGACGATAAAGGACCTATACTACAGGCCACTGTCGGCGACGTCAAAAATCCTAGCGAAGACTCTGCTTTGAACAATAAACGTGGCTTGAGGACTGGCGCGGATGTCTCAGTTGAAGGTGAACATGACACTGAAAGCTCTACGACATTCGCTACGACATCGAGCAGCGACGATATAAATGTCAAATATGATTCGATGGTCGCGAGAAAGGAAAAGCATGCTCTTTTCGTGCGCTCGTCCTTGGCATTGATATTCTTCATTGCGTTCTGGTTGGTGAGTTTCGCTGCGATATCGCCCCCAACATCATACTATATATATCGAGCGATCTGACAAACGCCTTAGGTTGGCTCTGCAATATTTAGTCTGACCGAAGGCTGGTCATATGGCTTGTCTATATATTTCTGTAAGGCTTTCAAGTTCGTACCCTTGAAACATCTGATCTTGACTTGCAACGTGATGTTCAGGTTTTATTGCATTCACAACGATTGGGTATGGTGATCCCGCGCCCAGGACGCCTGCAGGGCGATCTGTGTTTGTCGTATGGGCCCTACTCGGCGTTGCCACAGTGACCGTATTGATCTCTGGTGCGTACTTATTCTTTCTTGACAACTCTTTACTAACATTTACCTTGATATTTAATTCCCTCTAATTGCATACAAATTCTTCGTTATTCTGATGCTCGCATCTATATTTCAATGTCTCAATGTGATGTTTGATCGCAGTCGCCTCCGAGGCCTACTCCAAGCGCTATAAGGCGATGCTCCAATGCGACTCTTTCGAGCGAGCCGTCACGACGTACCGCACTCGCACAAAAAATATGTATATGACGAGGACCCAGTCCCTGTCTGAACCCCAGCCTCCGAGTCAAGCCCAAAGCCCAACCCAGATTGAGACTCAATCGTTGACTCCAGCCTCTCCAAACGTGCGATTCCAACCCCACGTTCCTTCCTCGGGTCTCCGACCACGCACAACTTTTGTTGAGCAGGACGATGGCGGCGAGGGAAGCCAGCAACCACAAGACACAGAAATAAATGCACCGGATCCCAATTTACGTGCACAGGACTTGCTCGAGACACTCCCACAGCGCGTCTTAAACGAGGCGCGTTCATTCCAGGAGTACATGCGCTATCTGGGGAACAGTGGCAGTGGCACGAACGCATACGTGAATGAGCAGCTGAGGGCGCTCCTGGATGATGTGGTTGGCGCGGATAATATGAAGGCGGGCATAAAAATGGATATTTTGAGGGATAACGATACCAGGCGGGTAAGTTGGCCTTCGCTTACCATTCGTTGAAAAGTTGTGAAATTGACGTTTGAACCTTTCAGACGCTCATCACCTTAAGCATCGAGAGTGAGCCCCGAATTTTCTTTGGTCATTTAAGGGTCATCAATTGACTATTGGGTGCAGAATCGTTGATGGAGCTTATGACCATCGCGGAGGAGGCGATTGCAGGGATGAATGAGCGTGACCGTGTTGCTGCGGCCTTGGGCCAGGGGCAGGAAGACGCTGATGCTGATGTTGGGGACCCAATAATTGCAACCGATGTTGGAGGCACCAATGTCGATGGTGCCCTCTCATAGGTACGTTTTACCCAAGCTGGGGCGGTCGTCGCAAGTAACAAACTTGGAAGACTCAGGTGCGCACAAGTACACCTTGAGGATGAAAGGTCAGGTCCTTTTATATCCAATCCTCAGCTTGAATACTCACTACAATCATCATGCAGTGTTTTATCCATTCAGAGCGAATGTCTGCAGTCCGGGGGCAAAAAGACGGGCAAGTGGCGAATTTTCGAATAACCTAGGTACATATTAATCTTATCACTCCTCGTTGGCACGTACGGTCAGTGTACGCTCATTTCGTACGGTATAATCATGTAAATAGCCGCAAGCTGTTGGATAGAGTGTCGAAGTGCGTTGCAAGTCCCTGCCCAGCGAGTAGTGAACAGGGGGTATCATACCATGACCATTAGTTACCTTTATTTTCAATGTCCGACGTGCTATCCGTTGGCTTGCCGCCGCACTTGTTGGACCAGACTGTTCTACGCCGGAAGGTGGTTTCAGTCCGTGCCGCGCGGCCCATACCCAACCCGATCACGAACTCGCTTTGGATGAATGCCCATCAACCAGAGGTCACCAGTCCGGCCGCTGAGGTACAATATCATACTTCCTGGGAGAAGCCGTCGACATATGATACCAACATTGTCATGCAAACTCCAAATCCGCTCATACGCTTCTGAACAGAATCGAGGCAATGAAATTCATCGTTCGAGATTGAACAATGATATTTATTGCATCCATCGATGATTAACGACCACCATGCATAGTTCAAAATTCAAGATTCTCATCATTCGGGAATGAGTTGGCACTGAATTCGACGGACAGCCTGAGCCTAATGGTATCGGATACCGCATCATTTGCCTCTTCTCCATTCCAAAATCTGGAACTTATTATATTCTCACTGCCCAGCATAAGGAGGCCTACCAATTGGGCAAGCCAGCTGCCCAGCAAATCAGCATGATCTTCATTTACCACTCGGGTCATCGTCTCGGACATGGCGGCCCTGTGATGATATCGTGTAACTCAGATGATAGGAACGCCAAGCTGCATATGTAGAAGAGAAGGTAGAGGGCGGGTAACCACTTGCGATACGGTGTGTTGTCACTGAACTGCCACTTCATCACAAAATGTAATTTGAACTGAACTTGACGAGATCTGTGCTCTCCTTCGGTGCGACACAGGATTGATTGCCGATTCTCTAGTTAGGTATCAATCGCGTGTGTGTATTGAGGGTATTTCAACTTAGCGCTCTGGTGAGCACATCAACTGCGGTACTTGACAAATAGCAATTTGCTTTCTCATCCGATGTCGTCCGGTGGCACGTCACCAGCTAGCAGTGCTCAGTTCCCCTTCCCACGGGAGGCGCATTGCGTCGACTTCCATCATTAATGGCATACATATTACTCCTGAGTCCGTTTGGAACGACGTTCAAAGATTACTGCACTAATCATCTACTGCTCGAACACGCTATCTTTCACAGTTGCAGCCATGAAGACTCTTATTTTGACCTTCGTTTCTTCGGGAAGGTCATTGATGCTGGATCATCTCGCATTCCAGCGACAAAGGCCCAATCAGTGTCGAGGAGCCAACAATGGTTTTTGAAATATTTAGTCAGTCCACGAAGCATCATCTTGCGGATTGGGTCTGATCCATTTGATCCAGGATACTACCCAGACAAAGCTATAGCAGCTGTGGCAGGCGGGTCGTACTTCATTGCCAGCCTTTGCCTGTTCGTGCGCTTATTCATGGACAAGGCATGGTGGGGACTTTGTCTCCCTGTAGCCTCAACCTGTAAGGTCTCACCACCCACCTCGAAACGCGTGTTGACTGTTAAAGCAGTCATGTTCATTGGCTTTTTTATGCGCATACTCATGGTGATAAACCCAAATTCTCTCCCAATTTTCATGGTCCAACAACTCCTCACCTTGTTACCGCCTGCTGCATACCTTGCCTTCAATTCCATCCTTTACGGGCGTTTCGTCGCGAACTGCGTTGACAGATGCTCCTCTTGGATAAAGCCAGAAAAAGTTGCCCGGTACTTCGTTATCAGCGATATCACGACATTCTTCATACAAGTTTGAAGTTTGATTATTTGTCTCGTTTACACGGAAGATTAATCACGACGTTGTGCAGGGTGTAGGTGGTGGCCTGGAAGTGTCGACAAAAATGACAAACGAGAAACTGGGCGCAAACATTCTTCTCTCCGGATTAGTCATTCAGACACACTCATTTGCGTTCTTCATGATCCTATGTGCGCATATATGGCGTGGTGTCCTCCGAGATGGTTTTCTGCTCCGCCGGGAGCCATGGGGGCCAATTCTTTGGATATTGATGTTTTCTTCAACAGCCTACGGTGCGCCTTTCACCCACCTTTATCGTCCGTCGTTGCGCGATACAGATTCGCAGTATCTATCGTGTCATCGAGATTGCTCAAGGTAACGGCGGTTATCTCGTCACCCATGAAAGTAAGTATTGGGGGATACTAAAATTTGGGCGCTTGGTATAACTCTTGCCTGACAAGTCTACTTCTACCTCCTCGACTCCCTGCCACTGTTGATTGGCATTTGCACATACATCATCTACTGGCCAACGAAGTATCTCGAAGCGTCGTTCAGGCCCATCAATGAAATGGCGGAACGGCGTTAAAGCCTTGTCATCGCCATGCTCATTTCAAGAATTCACTGGGGTGCGTGAACCGTGATACTCACAGTGGAAGGACCTGTGTATGTTGATAATCCACTGTGATCCAGCAGTTGCAATATTCTGTGAGTCAGTTCCTTGACCGCGCAATGTCCTTCGTTCCACTTACTATCTTTGGCCTGGCGCAGCAGCCTCGACACTTGTCCTCTACCCTCACTACCTGGTGCATAGGTGCTTCTCATACAGAGAATGATGGTGCTAATTTGATTTTAAAACCGTCCTCAAATTGTTGCGGCATTGAAACAACACCGGCGGATGTGACACGGAGCCAGACCAGTCACGGTGGGCCTCGAGATGTTATGAATTCATGTAACTTACTACTCAGCGGCCAAACTCACTCTCGTTATTAGTAGCTTAGTCAGCATGTATGTCGTTTATTCTTTGTGCATCATCGTTGCAAAGGAAATGCACGATCCTAGTTTAAAGCTCGTTGCGTTTCTGGGTATGACGCCACCCGGTCCTGTTTCTTCCGGGTTCCAGACACTTCGAAGCGCCTACATCATGCCACATGGCATTGGCCGTTAGGATATTGTTTCACCAAACCGGGTCCGATTTAAGAATGCTCCAAGGGCAACTAGTAAAACCCAGCTGGTTACCCTCACGACGCGTACATCCAAGCAGAAATTCAGGTCAATCGTTGTTCACACAATGCAATTCGAATTGGTGGAACAGAAACAGGGAGAGTCCCGCTCCAGTTCTGTGACACCGGATTTGGCCTCCGATAAGCCTGTGGGCAATGATCTGGAGGGCGGTCAGTATTATACAGGGTTTCTCAGACGTGCCACCCAGTTACTTTCTCGGTATGGAATTGAAACCCATGGGTGAGTGAGATGGTGTCGTTATGATATCTCCCATGTCTAACTTGAAAGCATTTCTACCTGTTACTTGGATCAGCATCGCCCCGGTACCAGCAGAGGAACGCATAGAGACTCGATGGTACCAAATGTTTTTCGTATGGTTTTCTGCCAATATGAATATCTTAACGTGCGTTTTGAGTCTTGTATCGACTCTCGATTTTCTTGCTATCTGCTAAGTCACTTGACACCTGCAGATTCAGCACTGGCACTGTGGGACCTGCATTTTTTTCCCTGGGAGTTAATGATTCTATCATTATCATTGTCGTTGTTGACCTGCTGTAAGTGTCAATAGTCTTTATGAATATCAATTCGCTATGAACTATAACTAGGATATGTTTGTTGCCTGCGTTCTCGTGAGCTTGACTATTATTATTATCTGGACGTTCCTCGGGACTGATGAATGTATAGTGCTGTTTTTGGGCCAAAGCTTGGCACGCGAACTATAGTACAGGCAAGGTTCTCATGGGGGTGAGTCATTTTTCCGATTGCCAGTATCATTCACTGACGGATATCAAGGTATTTCGGTGCCACCATACCGGCCGTCTTAAATGTTTTCTCCCTGCAAGGCTTCCTTATCCTGAACTGCATCGTTGGTGGACAAGTGCTCGCAAGTCTGTCTTCTCACCTTGATGATACTCTTGGTATTGTTATCATTGCTGTCATAACTCTTGTGGTACGTCAAATTTGTTGGTTTTGCATCAAAATGTTAAGCTTCATAGGTCACTTTCTGTGGATACCGCATCATTCATTGGTGGGATCACTTAACCATGTACTATTCGTATAAGTGTGATACATTTTTGATTCTAGGTACGAAAGTATCGCCTGGGTCCCAAATGTGATTGCTTTTATCACCATGCTGGCTGTCGGTTATCCACAACTACGCGACAACCAATCAACTCCTGTCTCTCAAGCAACTGTCGCTGAGGTTATCTCTTTTTCGTCTATCCTCACAGCTAGCATTATCAGCTGGTGTACCGTGACCCCCGACTATGGTGTATACCACAGCCCTGCTGCTTCTTCGTGAGCTCCCTCAGACCACTCACAGGCTCTCGTTAACATCCTTATAGTGCGAGAATTTTTCTTTACACGTATATCGCGTTTTTCACTTCTAGTGTAAGTCCCTACGTACTGTTACCAGCGTCATCGTAACATCTTGAAAAGGTGGCTTGCCACACCCTCGGTGCTGCGTTCGCGGCCGCAGCTCCCAACGTGCCTGTTTGGAATGGAGGATTTGACAACAGCTCTTCCGTCGGTGGCTTGTTTTACAGCGTGCTGCTACCTACAGGCGCATTTGGAAAAATTCTTATCACTCTAGTGGCTCTCAGTATTCCCAGCGCTTCTGCACCAACCATGTATACGTTCAGCACCAGTTTCATGGCTGTCGCTCCGTGGTTTGCTGCAATACCTAGATGGATATATATTCTCATCTCTGAAGCAGTGTAAGTATCTTCAGCGTCGCGAATTCCCGTGATACTCATTATTTGTGTTGAAGTCTGATACCAGTAGCCATTATTGGCGCCAAAAAGTTTTATACCACTTTCGTTGACATCCTCAGTATGAGTCCCGAATATCTGTGACTATGGCTAAAACGCTGACTCCTCAGATGTCATCGGATACTGGTCGTCAGTATTTGCTGCGATTATTCTTACAGAACACGTGTTATTTCGGCGAGCCTCGTTTTCTGAGGATCAATATCCTATCACGACTTGGGCTTCGTATGCTCTTTTGCCTAGTGGTATTCCCGCGGTCGTGGCCTTCGCGTGCGGGTGTGGAGCCCTTGTTCCGTTCATGTCGCAGGTTTGGTATGTAGGACCAGTGGCCAGGCATGGTAGTGGAGATGTTGGGGTATACGTAGGGTTTGTGGTGGGGGCTATCACATACGCATTGGCAAGGGGTTTCGAAAAACTGTGGTACAAAAAGATGAGTAAATCAGATGCTTAGTAGTAGTTGTTTTAAGGTAAACAGTATGCGTGTACATGAACTGTTCTGTGACTTGAAGAGATAAGCATCAGGAAAAACCTCCCGCTCTAGACCAGCAAAGGTGTTCCAGCAGGGTTGTGAACTCATGCCAGATAGAGGTAAGGACATATTTTGGAAGGAAAAAGGTCCACCCAAGTCCTATCCGAAGACAGGTGAGAGTGCTGCATAAGCCTTGACGGCTGTTGATTTGACCTCCGTTGCAAAGTTGGCAAATGGTTAGATGCGGTAGAAGCGGGAAGAAAAAGAAAAAAAAAAAAGATGACGCAAGTCTACTCATGAGAAGCTCTCATTAGTAGCTTAGTCAGCATGTACTATGTTACAGTCGTCTATCGTTTGCAAAGTAAATGGTGACATGGTTATGATCCTAAAATTTACTTCAACTGTGTTTCTGACCTGTGAGCCACCCAGTCCTGTTTCTCCCGGGTTCCAGGTACTCAGAAGCGCTGGCATCATGGTATTGGTCATTAGGAGATTGTTTTACCAAACCGGATCCGATTTAAGAATGCTCCAAACTTCAAAATAACTGCGGCACAACGGCAACTAGAACCCAGCTGGTACCCTCACGACAGGTACATCCAAGCAGGAAATTCAGGTCAATCATAGTTCACTTCACACAATGCAATCCGAATTTGTGGAAAAGAAACAGGGAGAGTCCCGCTCCAGTTCTGTGACACCGGATTTGGCCTCTGATAAGCCTGTGGGCAATGATCTGGAGGGCGGTCAGTATTATACAGGGTTTCTCAGACGTGCCACACAGGTACTTTCTCGGTGTGGAATTGAAACTCATGGGTGAGTGAGATGGTGTCGTTATGATATCTCCAATGTCTAACTTGAAAGCATTTCTACCTGTTACTCGGATCAGCATCGCCCCGGTACCAGCAGAGGAACGCATAGAGACTCGATGGTACCAAATATTCTTCGTATGGTTTTCTGTTAATATGAATATCGGGACGTGCGTTTTGAGTCCTGACTCAACTTTCGACTCTCTTGCTATCTACTGAGTCACTTGACATCTACAGATTCGGCATTGGCACTGTGGGACCTGCATTTTTTTCCCTGGGAGTTAATGATTCTATCATCATCATTGTCGTTGTTGACCTGGTGTAAGTGCCAATAGTTTATACGACAACAAACTGGTGTGAATTATAATTAGGGTCTGCTTGTTGCCTGCGTTCTCGTGAGTTTAACTATTATTATCTGAATGTTTCTTAGGACTGATGAATGTATAGTGCTGTTTTTGGGCCAAAGCTTGGCACGCGAGCTATGGTACAGGCAAGGTTCTCATGGGGGTGAGTCATTTTTCCGATTGCCAGTATCATTCACTGACGGATATCAAGGTATTTTGGTGCCATCATACCGGCCGTCTTAAATGTTTTCTCCTTGCAAGGCTTCCTTGTCCTGAACTGCATCGTTGGTGGACAAGTGCTCGCAAGTCTGTCTTCTCACCTTGATGATACTCTTGGTATTGTTATCATTGCTGTCATAACTCTTGTGGTACGTCAAATTTGTTGGTTTTGCATCAAAATGTTAAGCTTCATAGGTCACTTTCTGTGGATACCGCATCATTCATTGGTGGGATTACTTGACCATGTACTATTCGTATAATTGTGACACAATTTTGATTCTAGGTACGAAAGTATCGCCTGGATTCCAAATGTGATTGTTTTTATCACCATGCTGGCTGTCGGTTATCCACAACTACGTGACAGCCAATCAGCTCCTGTTTCTCAAGCAACTGTCGCTGAGGTTATCTCTTTTTCGTCTATCCTCACAGCTAGCATTATCAGCTGGTGTACCGTGACCCCCGACTATGGTGTATACCACAGCCCTGCTGCTTCTTCGTGAGCTCCCTCAGACCACTCACAGGCTCTCGTTAACATCCTTATAGTGCGAGAATTTTTCTTTACACGTATATCGCGTTTTTCACTTCTAATGTAAGTCCCTACGTACTGTTACCAGCATCATCATAACATCTTGAAAAGGTGGCTTGCCACACCCTCGGTGCTGCGTTCGCAGCCGCAGCTCCCAACGTGCCTGTTTGGAATGGAGGATTTGACAACAGCTCTTCCGTCGGTGGCTTGTTATACAGTGTGCTACTACCTACAGGCGCATTTGGAAAAATTCTGATCACTCTGGTGGCTCTCAGTATAGCCAGCGTTTGTGCACCAAACATGTATACGTTTAGCACCAGTTTCATGACTATCGCTCCGTGGTTTGCTGCAATACCTAGATGGATATATATTCTCATCTCTGAAGCAGTGTAAGTATCTTCAGCGTCGCGAATTCCCGTGATACTCATTATTTGTGTTGAAGTCTGATACCAGTAGCCATTATTGGTGCCAAAAAGTTTTATAACACTGTCGTTGACATCCTCGGTACGAGTCCCGAATATCGCGATATCTGTCACTATCACTAAAACGTTGACCCCTTGGTTTCAGATCTCATCGGATACTGGTCGTCAGTATTTGCTGCGATTATTCTTACAGAACACGTGTTATTTCGGCGAGCCTCGTTTTCTGAGGATCAATATCCTATCACGACTTGGGCTTCGTATGCTCTTTTGCCTAGTGGTATTCCCGCGGTCGTGGCCTTCGCGTGTGGGTGTGGAGCCCTTGTTCCATTCATGTCGCAGGCTTGGTATGTAGGACAAGTGGCCAGGCATGGTAGTGGAGATGTTGGGGTATACGTAGGGTTTGTGGTGGGGGCTATCACATACGCATTGGCAAGGGGTTTCGAAAAATTGTGGTACAAAAAGATGAATAAGTCGAATGCCTAGTAGTTTTTGTTTTTAAGGTAGATAGTATGCGTGTACATCATGAACTGTTCTGTGACCCTGAAGTGATAAAATAGTTTTCGGGAAATGACAATTGAATGCTAGTTTACGATATCAACATACGGTGTACCCGTGAACTCCGGCCGAGGAACATGTGACATGCAGTACTGTCAGAGGTATGTTCATTGTTCACTGAATCATATTGCGTCGTTCCCAACTTGAAGGCTTGGGCCCTGGGAGTGATACAGAAGCTTGATTGATCAATTAAAGATCATGCTGTTTTGACGTGCCAGTATCCCGGGTCGGATCCCACTCGCTTTACTTTCGCCTACTAAAAACATTTAGTACTAATAGCAATAGGCGCCCGACTCATCTGGCACTCAGGCTCACTGACGCCGTTGCACCGTCAACCAAACTGAACCAGGTCAATCGATACTCCCTCAATGCAGTCTTACATGACGGAGCGGAAACAGGACAGGTCGGTTGAACTGCCATGCCAGACCTAGCAGTGTGTCCTCTGATGAGCGTACCAGGGATGATAGTGTGGAGGACAATGATCGCTCAGATCAGGTAGGATTTCTCAGACGTACTACTCAGTTACTTTCTAAGTATGGAATTGAAACTCGTGGGTGAGTTGTTGTGACACCTGTCTTATCATTTTTGCTGATTCTCAGACAAGCATCGCACCGGTGCCAGCAGACGAACGTCTCGACACTCGGTGGTACCAGTTGTTTTTCATCTGGTTCTCCCCTTGCATGAACATCCTGGGGTGCGTTTCAGTACTGTCTTGATTCTGGTGCAATTCGCTGATCCACCCAACACCTGCAGATTCAGCAGTGGGGCTGCTGGCCCTGCATTTTTTTCCCTGGGAGTTCGCGACTCCATAGCTATCATAGTCACTGTTGACCTGGTGTAAGTCAATTCACAAAATCTCGATCTGCAGCGATTGACCTTCAGCTAGATGTTGTTTATTGCCAGGATTCTTGTGAGTCTTTCTATTCTTTACGCATCTATAGGGACTCCATAATGCGCTAGTGCTGTTTTTGGGCCAAAGCTTGGCATGCGAGCTATGGTACAAGCAAGGTTCTCATGGGGGTGAGTCACTTTTTCCGATTGCCGGTATCATTCCCTGATGGATATCAAGCTATTTTGGTGCCATCATACCGGCCGTTCTGAATGTTCTCTCCTTGGAAGGCTTCCTGATTCTAAACTGCATTATTGGCGGACAAACGATAGCTAGCTTGTCTTCTCAACTTGATGATACTCTTGGTATCGTCATCCTCGGTATCATATCTCTTGTGGTATGTCAGAACTGCTCCTGCTGCCCAAAAAGTGACAGGTTTTAAGATCACTTTCTGCGGATACCGCGTCATCCATTGGTGGGAACACTTCAACACCAGTCATCCTGAATCTGAGCGAACGTTTGATTCATAGGTACGAAAGTGTCGCCTGGATCCCGAATGTAATTGCTTTTATCGCCATGTTGGCTGTCGGTTATCCACAACTACGCGAAAACCTGTCGGCTCCCGTCCCTCCAGCAACACCTGCTAATGTCATGTCTTTTGCGTCCTTTCTCGCATCTAACATTATTGGCTGGTGTCCCATGATCCCTGATTATGGCGTATACCATAGCCCCGATGCTTCTTCGTGAGCTTTCCCAGGTCATCACCAGGACTCTACTTGACATTTCGATAGTGCTAGAATTTTTATTTACACATATCTTGGGTTCTTCGTATCTAATGTAAGCCATTTGTATGTCGGTATCAGTTACATTTTGACTATCTTCTTTTGAAAAGGTGACTGGTCAGGTTCTGGGTGCCGCATTCGCAGCAGCAGCTCCGAGTGTGCCTGCTTGGAATGCAGGATTTGATAACAGCTCTTCCGTCGGTGGTTTGCTACACAGCATCTTGTTACCTACAGGCGCATTTGGAAAAATCCTGACTGCCTTGGTCGCTCTCAGCATTTCCAGTGCCTGTGCACTACCGATATATACGTTCAGCAACAGTTTCATGGCTATTGCTACGTGGTTTGCTGCGGTGCCTAGATGGGTATATATCCTCCTGTCAGAGGGAATGTGAGTGTCATCAAGTCCATGCAAACCTCAGCGATGCTCACGATGTGGATTCAAGCCTCATCCCAGTGGCCATTATTGGTGCAAAAAGGTTCTATGCTACCTTTGTCGACGTCCTTAGTACAAGTCCCAAATATCGATATCTATTGCTAGCGCTAACATGCTGTTTTCTCAGACATCATTGGATATTGGTCATCAATATTCTCTGCGATAATACTCACAGAGCATATGTTATTCCGACGAGCATCATTTTCTGAGGACCAATACCCCATTACGATTTGGGCTTCATGCGCTCTCTTGCCTAGCGGTATCCCCGCGGTAGTGGCCTTCGCGTGTGCATGTGGAGCTCTTGTTCCATTCATGTCACAAGCTTGGTATGTAGGACCAGTAGCGAGGCAGGGCAGCGGAGATGTTGGTGTGTTCGTAGGGTTTGTGGTAGGAGTTATCACCTATGCGTTGGCGAGGAGGTTCGAGAAGATGTTGTACAAGAAGATGGGTAAATCAGATCCTTACTAGGACTTATCAACGTGTACGTCAGTCGTCTTCGATTACCCTTTGACATTGCAATTTACAAGAGACAAGTTATTTGTTGATTGGTGCCAACTTCGAGGCCTCAATTCTTCCGGCAACTTGAATATTCGATAACAGCGACGTATGTTTGACCTTATACTTACTCCACACTGGATCATGCATGACGCGACGACGGAGACTGTTGTCGCTGCGAAACTTTGATCTACTTGCAAGTACACGGATTAGCGAAATCACTGGTATAATGGGAGGGCCATCACAAAACGTGGTATCTCTACATCGATATAGAATGCCACATTAGTGGTACTCTCCAATAGCTAGGTTCTAGTGTCAATGTCACAACCTCTGCCCGCTCACCTTGGCTGTCTTGGCCAAACGGCCATGAATAGCCAGGAGAAGGGGGGTACAGGACGAAACGGGGTGAGTATGAAGCTGCGAACTCTCGAGGCGCTTGATTGAAAGACGCCTCCATCAGCTTGAGCTTAATATTGGTAATTCTCCACTTTGGAGTATACATGCGCATGGCTGCCCAGGGGAATGTCTCGGAGTCTACCGTTGTCGCGCGGAATAATCAGCGTGTTCATTTGCTCGTTCGCTGATGCACGACCTTGTACATAGTTCGACCGCCATGTACGTGAAATGCATGGAGAGCATGACATCATGGTGGACATCATTGCGGCAATGTGTTAGCACCGCCCGATACAGCACTTGCAGCCTATCATTGTGACGCCATCAATCAATTTCGTGTGGGACAAAAGAAATTACCGCTTCATGTTAGAAAGGAGTGGATGCAACCAGAATACTAGAAGACAGGAAAATGTTGCATAGTATCGTGTCAGTATGCCATTTCAGGGAGATGTAGTTCAACAGGGCTTGTACAGCAGGATGCTGTGTTTACAGTCACTGCGTTACTCCTGGATATTGAATTCTGAGGTCTGGCAGATTATTTGTGGCGTGACGCGTGTAATATGACGAAACACGTATTTGGAGGGCTGCCACAGACACCGGTATCAGGATTATTGGGAAGAGAGGTACCCGATCTATATGTGGCAAACACGAAGGGGTATATCAACCAGCATTGCTTGTATGCGGCGCATGCTGTGGCAGTCAAAGTTACTTGGCGTAGCCACCAGGCACAAGGTGTCGACTCCTAATGTAGCGATAACTTGAATGTCCGTCCTGAGCCTACGAGTCTCGTCTACTCATAGTCAGTAAGCGGTCGAGCCCTCTATTCGTTTGTATTGTAAACCCACTGTACAATAGGTTGACCATCGACCGAGTCGCATGAAATACTCAGCTGATGTCGAAAATACCGGGTTATGCTGTTGGAACTCGATGAGGATGCCGCGAAAAGAGAGAGAACCTTGAGAAACAGGTGAATACCTTGTCCCCTGCGAGTGTCAAGATGTAAGGCCATAGACTGAATTTACATATATGACATGTCCAATTTATGCCACAAGTCATAACGCACAAATTACCGCAAGGTAAAGTTACAGCTGAAGTCAAAGTCGAAGTTCACTACCACCGGGTGACCTTCCCCATTTGGTAAGATCGAGGTCAAAATCAAGTTCTCCTCACGTGGGGCTAGTAATTGAACATCGAAATGACACACTCGCATTAATGTCGAGGACGGAATACAAAGAGACTTTTACTGGTTAGAATGTTCAGAATTATGGTACGCCAAGTTCCCACAAATGATCGTTCCAGTATTATTCACCCATCGAAGCTGGATAAATCTAGACGGAGTCAACAGCCGAATCAGTCTTCGGCATAAGTCCGTTAGAGCGGAATTAGAGCAAGTCATCCGGACCGTCCACCGCAATTCTCAAGTCGCGTGTCCAGAGGAAGCCATGATTGAGCACTTTGACCCGCAAGCCCGATTATGGCAGGTCATTCGTTCGGTGCAGTTCTCTTTTTTTACATAACCCGTTCTCCCGTGTGATTGCCTTTGACCCGGCCACACAACTCGATTGAGATATAACAAATTCTCGACGATCATCTGACTGACAATGTTCGGCTTTTTCCTCTGGTATAACAAATCCTCGACGATCAAATGATCGCTTGAGGGCAAATATCTACTCCTTCCCTCTCCTACTGACCTAGGAGGAGCTGGGTTTTCTATACTGGAGGAAGTGACCGCAATGGCCACACATCCCTTTTGCGTACGTATAAAGATGTCATTGATACTGACGTTCCCCACATCGTGATGTGTTTCCGATTCTTCCGGATGACAACAATCGGCTTTAAGGCTTGCAGCTAACCCGCTTGATTCGACGATCGACAACTGTAAAGTTTACCGACGACACATGTCTCGCACGTGGACGGCCGTGCTGTGGCGTCAGGAGGTCTTGGGGGATTAGTGAAGGTCGAGCTGAGCTGTAATGAACTTGGGACAAGCGTCCGTCGTCGATGCGAGTACAATTACCATAATGCTACATAGGGTATACAAACACACTGCTAGCCAGCCCATAAATATGTGAGTACTTACATATGATATATTGTACTGTTCAAACCATGAATATCGAGTCTCTCGTCACCTGCCACCACCTAATTTGACCGTCTTCTGTACCCCCGGTATCTTCCCCTTTGCAGTCTAATCATGTTACTTGCATCAATCATCCTTCGAAGTTGAGCCATAAGATCCTTTGCCAGGAAGACAGTGCCGTTGTCTTCCTCATAGCGTATCCGGTCTTCGTCAAGAAGCTCGAGAACACGAATGTCCTCGGGGGACACGCGTAGGTCATGGGAATACCGGAAGATGGACACGAACTCGTGGCGAAAAACGATGATCCCTAAAGATTCGCGTGATGTCTCGGATTGGATTGGATGCACTACGTAGATTGTATCAGGCTGGACTCAGGTATTGCGAATGGTGAGAACGCACATTGGACTAGACATATATCGCCCTTTACGCGCGCGAACGCGAAACGTGGATCGGTTTCGAGATGAAATTCTTGTGTCAACATTGAGGGAGTGGCAAATGTTATTGAAGATGCCGACTGCCGGATGTGCGCATCGGCACTGTAAGTGAGCGTAGCAGCAGTCATGGACAATGGACAATGGAATGGACAGGGATCTGGATCCACGGGAGGTGCGAGAAATGGTGGCAGCGAGGAAAGCAAGGAACACATGGTTGGAACGGTTAACAAAACTTTTATAGACAGCCGAAGAATACGCTTTGTACCTACATGCTCCGACAATGAGGAGATAACCTCAAAGCGGTGAGGTTTCAAACAGAGAGCCTTCTTTATGATCGGAGTGCTATTTATGGAATCCGCAAGGCCAGAAGCAAAGGGCATCACAAGAGCACTCGCTGCTACAGCACGGGACTAACCTCCATACAGACAATCCTACAGCTGACAGACTTGGCAACTTGGCATATAAAGCACTGAAAAGTCATGTAAGCTGATATCCGCATTCCCATACAGCTGTGCGTCTTCCATGCCAATCAACGGCACCACTGCCGCCATGGTCAGTGAAAAGTGCCTGTCGGGATTTCCCGTTCAGTCTCAGGCTCCCGCTAAAAAGGGTGGTCCTTTTGTTTTTCTTACGCACTCCTGCGTAAATCCCATGGTCTAGCCTGCATTGACATAGCCCAAGAATCAAACATTTGCTGTAATCAACGGCAGGTGATCATTAATAATAAGCCAAATTTGTAATGACGCCGGCCCCACTTGCGGCTGCGACTGGAGTTTCAGTTGGTGACTCGCGAGTCGCGACGCACTCGAAATTGGAGTCGGTCACGTATCCACTTTGGTGTCAGGTTTCAAGCTTCAAGTATTGCTCAATAGACCGGGCCCCAACGGTTAACTCAGGCGTCCGTGGCAAGCAAGTATGACTCTAACTCGGCGTCACGGCACGAAGCTTCGGGTAATGGAAGACCACCCAGAGATAAGCATGTTCGAGTCAGTTGCAATTTCAAATTTCCGGTTAACCAGAGTATACCCCATGACCGCTAGCTAGTCTGACTCTGGAAAGAAGCAACAAGAATAAGCGATACCTGGGAAGTGTTCATCCATACCCGGGTACCCTTTGACTCGCATATCCAAGGTGTTAAAACATCTGTTAAGACGGCAAGATAGTGGTAGACACTCCGAATACGGCGGTGACGCCCACCATGGATCGTTGCATGTCCGATGGGCACGGTCCCTCGGAGACCTTCTGCTCGTCAGGTGTTTAGGCTAGACGTTCTAGATCATGGTGGTTTATCTCCACTGATCGCAATAAGCATAATCGATCCCCCGGTCCAGCTTCACCCTGGAGGCTATCATGCAAAGGCTATTGATATTGTTTCATACAGGAGGAACCCTATCGGAACGCATCCATATCAGTAGGAGTCATTTACTAATCCTCGGAGTCAATTCGCTATCGAGACACTAGACATGGTTTTTCACAGTATGTCAGATCGGCAAAGCGGACAGCTTGATGAATGGCTGCTTTTAAACCACTGGAGACCAATTTAGATCGTTGGAAGGGTCGAGCGTCTGGTACTCACTTTGTACAAGCAACTTGCATGGAAACGGTTCTTGCAGGTCTTGCAAGGCTTCTGTGGAAGGCTGCTGTCCATGACACTGATAATCCTGCTCCAAAGTAAGCACCGATACAATCGCACAAGAGACTTGCGTACGAGTAACAGATTGCACACTCCACTTGACCAGCAAAATGAAGGGTCACATTCTTCGTGAATACAGTTAGACCGTCGACAATCCGACCGTTCTGTGTGTACCTCATTAAAGTGACCAGGATGAATCGTTGCAATAGCGCTTACTTGTTGCCAAACAATTTGCTGTACCCCCAGCACCCAAGCTCTCCATCTATCTTCAGATACACCGACCATCTTCGTATCACGGATGTCAAGTCGGTGCAATGGCCAGTCGTTTGGCAATCTCAGAGACAATTCCAGCACTTGATCATCGACTGTGTAGGAGGCCGTGACCTCTCCAGCGCTCGGCGATACTTTGATGACGAGATTCTCCGTTGTATGCAGCTCTGACGATGGATCAGCCTGCCGCACTTGCGCAAGCTCGGCTCTGATAATGCCTGGTGAGAAGTATGAAGCGGTGTAGTCCACCACGCGCGATAACAGCTGTCTGTCTGAACAGTCTGAGATCCAGGATCGTATCAATGCTGGGACTGTCAGGAGCGCTCGATGATAGATATGAGCAGCTAGGAGTCGTAGGCTGAGCACGCTCTCGGGCTCGAAGTCTGGAGAAAGTTAATTTGAAGACATGATATAGGATAGAACCACTGACGTTCAATGGAAAAGTCATCGACTGCCCATATATCAAGTTTGAATGCCTTCTTCTTTCCACTGAACAGATCGAGAACATCGAAAATATTAGGAATGAAGAAATCCCCGATGATACCAAGGCTCCTCATTCGATTAAAGTACTGCGACCTGACTTTGATGGACTGAAGCGTGCGTTAGCTGATAATAGGTTTAGCCCTAGATCAATACTCACAGCATCGATGAATAGATCGAACATGATCATCCATGCCAGTAGATAACCGGAAACTGCGTAAAGTTCTGACAAATCCATCTCGACATTGTCTGATTCAGAATCGTGGAATCCCTCAGCTAACGGGAGATTCGATTGCAAAATCGCAAGAAGTTCAGCAGGTATCTCAGCGTTGACGTTGTCTTCTGTGTCAACAGCAGATTCGATGACAAAGTATTCGGTCCGCTTTCGAGCTGCTTTGTGCAAAAGGCTGTACCCCATGCGCTGAACTTCGTAGGAAGGATCAGTGAGGAGGTGACACATCTAGACATCAAGTATCAGCACAAGCACTCGAAAACCATTCAAACTGTCACTTCGGGCAGAGTTTTCTCGTTCATCAATGCATCAGGCAACCCTTGTATGACTGCAAGTGCCAGTTCCCTGCACAGAGAACGTGGCTCAGAGCGATCGGTATTATCTGTGGCAACTTCAGCGTCGTGCTCTACTGGTTTGAGCTGAGACTGACCAAGTTTCATGGATACCAAGTTCTTGACAAGCGCCAAAATAGATTCTTTCCTCCCATCCCAGCTTGCGCGCAGTGGCTTGTTGGTCAGGACCAGATCTTGGATAGTAAGGATAAGACGAAGCGATCTCCCTAACATCGTCAGTGTTGTGCTATCGGCAAAAGAACATGTCTGAGTGTAACTCAGCAATGAGTATGACGACGACTTGTTACGACTGGCTGACACACCTCTAAGTTGTTCTCGACCACATCAAAGATAAACTCCCAATGGTTCCCAGCAACGTTCTGCAAAATCGGGGACAAATGGATGAACAAAAGTGGCATCATACTCTCCACATCTTCATCGATATCTTCGTCGGAAGAAATCCAAGTTTGACAAGTCTTCACAACATTGACAGCGCGCTGCTGTGGCAAGAACACCACGTCAGACTCAGCATCAGGAGCTGTCGCTGCAAGACGACGAAGCAGGACGACTCCTGTCGTGTTTGCTCTGCTCGCAGGCACTCCCAGGATATCCGAAGCAATCTCGTTGCGGTAACGGTCCATTCTCAACGGTTCCGGAGCAAATTCAGTGATGCTGGCAAGGATGGCCACGGTAGTTTGGGGCGCTACAGATATATTATTATGCGAACATTGACTGCGACGTGATTTATGTGGCGCACCTGTCTTTTCCAGCCTACGCGCTAGATTCAACCATTGGTCAGAATCTGATTTGCTAGCGCTCGCAAATAGGTGCTTCAACACCGAGCGCAACACTAGTGCATCTCTGACAGCATCCTCCCTTTTGGCGTGGTTGACGATGTCTACGACAAAAGACACCAAAGCATCCGATGAAGTTGTCGCGCGATTAGATATGCAAGTGCTGATAACCTGACTGTGAAGACCATCGTCGCCTGTGGACAGGAGGTAAGTGGAAAGTTGGTGAACCTTCCCTAGCAGCCTGCGCAGTTCTGACTGCGATACATCTGGCCCAAACAATCCACTTGGAGTCGCGGGAACACGTAAAGCATCGTTCGCGTATTGGCCAAGTATAAGTATGTGCCGAAGTGCCCACATATTCTCCTTAGCGATGCTCCGGTTGTCACCCAAGTACGCCAGAAGACCAGACGTAACCCTGATGTATGCTGAATAGCCCCTTGAATCAAATTCCAGGCCAGAGATAGTTGGGTTCTCAAACTCCGAGATAGCCGGGATGATGGACTCGATGAATGCAAGACTAGGGTCTGGTGGATCTGATGGAAGCGAGTTAATCATTGCGTTAAATTCTCCTGGTGTAGGGAAGACGTCTGAAAGTGGGGTGATATCAATGCCTTTCGGCTTATGACCTGAAAGTGTCAAAATATCCTCTGGTCTATGGACAGTTCAGAAGTGCAACAAAACATAGCAAGGCGCACAAACCGCGTGTAAGTAGAGCAATCTTGAAAAAGCTCTTTCAATTTCTCTTTAATCATTCCGCTCAGGACGTCCTGTAGTCCATTATCTGGCTTCGAAAAACAGAGATTCCAAACCCCTCGTGCGGCATCGATGATAGGCGCTTCCAATGTGGGGAACGTTACTGGTAGTAGATATCCTACGATGAAGACATTTGGGAGAACAGATACCAATGAGTCACTGGTAAGTTTATGGTTCTTGCTGAGCATGATGCGCGTGAACTCTATAACAGTGGCCAGCGTAGTGAACGGCGCATTCGTTGTGTACAGAGTATCGTCTACAGTGGACGATAATGACGATACGAGCGTCTGGAATAGAATATCTTGCCCGTTCTCCGAGAGGAAAAAGTCTATAAAACAGTTAATTAAAAACACCAAGACCAAAGGAGAACTCACCTTGTACTTGGATGAGCCTCTTTACCAAATCGCTGCGAGAAGTCGAGGTAGTTCCGTTTAGCACCTCGATGAACAGGTGTTCTATGACGTCATCTAACTCGCCGTCTTCGGGCCGTAAATATTTAGGACATGTGTCGGTGTCAATCACGTCCAGCAGTGACGACAACATGTCGATCTGTTGGGAAACATCGACCAGTAGAACATGCCATAGTTCCACACAAAGATCCTCGTCATTCCGACGAGACATGAACGCAGATATCGCCTGAGGAGAAGCTTGTAGAATGCGAAGCGCATTGTTAACGAACATGTTATCCATTCTCTGCCAACAGTTAAGAACTACACTTCTGCAAAGAAGGGAAGGGTTACATACCACAGCGAAGTCGGTGTGCTGGAATAGATGAGATCCAAACGTTTCCATTAGCGTGATCACCACGCCGATGTTCTTCGATACTCCAGCACTGGTCGTATCGGAGGCAAGGACTGTCTCGCAATTCCCAACAGTTTCTTGCACATATTTGCTTATGAGAGTGCGTGTAACATCCGCAAGAAGGTCTGTCGTTTCAAAAGTATCCACGAACGTCCGGAGCACCGTAGGTATAAGAGAGAGACTCTCGTCATCTTGAGAAAGAATTGCACTCGAGACAGTATCCCAGGCAGTGGTGAAAAGATCTGAAGGAAATATGTCTTAGATAAAAATGGTGGTGGACGTAATATACTCACCGATGTTCATGCGATGGAGAGATAGTAACGAACTGGCTATCAACTTCCCCACATCATTCTCGTCAGCTCTTAGGCGCCTTGCTTTAACCTCTTGCCAAATGCGCGTGAATTGAGATCTGACAAGTTCATCTGCCACGTCTTGTAGACGTGTGTTATTGGACACCAGACCATCTGAAACAGATCCAGATAACGCTCCATGGTCCTGGGATCTACCCAACAGTCTTCTCAAGAAGAACACCAAACATTCCAGGAGAGACGAAAGGAATGAGGCAGAAGGGACCTTTCTCTCTAAAGAACTCAGAGCATGGCCGTCAATCGCTGCCCAGAACGAAGTAAAGAAATCGTCGAGGGGCATCCCCGTCCTAGAGGATGCTGCGATGACCTGCTAGACGGATTACTAATTGCAACATGTCGCAATAGGGAACATACGGATGAGGGAATTGTCGACAAAGCAACAAGGACCGTCGGATACCCACTGATAGGTGATCCAGCGCACCCAAGTTCAAGGAATTGAAGAAACTCTCGGTATGCCTCAGAAGAATGTTCCTTGCGAGTGGAAGTTGTTTTAGTTTCAAACTCCTCGCTATCCGAGTCCGAATCATCACCATCCTCGTGTTGTTTTTCTGCGTCATATGCCCCTTCAAGAATCCACGCGTTTGGGAACTCTGTAGAACCATAAAGTTGGGAACGGTCGATGGCAAGACTATTGAAATCAGTTTACCTTTGAGGAAAATTAAAACCGGCTGGAACAAAGCATTTCTAACTCCTGAGTCCGTCTCGACCCATGCAGAACGAAGCAAAACAACGCTCAGTATGGGAATAAATGGCTCAATAGCGCCTGTATATTTCTCAGCGCTTTGAACAAAAGTAATAATTATCAGATCACCTTTGTGACGTTGTAGCAGCATAGATAACAGTGCCCACGTGGCCTGGCGTACCTGAGGTTGCCCATGCCCAAGACCATGGATTTCGGGGTCCGGAATCCAAGGCGCATGCTCACCGAAATACAACGACGTCCAAAACAGTGGGTTGGATAGCAGCCCAGATAGATCATCTAGAGATATAATCTTGGAGGCAAGGCGAGCATCTATAGAACTATGAGGAGAACTACGAGCATTGCCTTGACCTAACTTACCAAAGAGCCAGCGGAATGCGCTCAGTGCACCAAAACGAAGGCGAGCATTCCTATCGAGATCACTTTCTTCATTTACCTTGGATTCTAGTTCTTCTTTAGGGGCTGCCGGAATAAATTTTCCGCCAGGCCTTTTGATGCCTGGAGTGGGAGCTGCAACTGGTGCAGGAGGATTGAGATAAAGATGAACTCCTGGAGGATCCAAAAGAGTTCTTTGGAGGAATTCCATGATAGAAGCCAGCATTTCCAAGTTTACTAGTGTTTCTCCGTCTACGCCTGGAGAGGTGATACTAGACCAGGATTTCTGTCCTTGCAGAGATACCTGACGGTCAACGTCATGAGCGAGCATGCACCATGTACCCATGAGAGTCTCAATTTGCTCAGATGTTGCAGTCTCTCTCAAAAAGAAGGTAGCAGCATCCCGAACAGCAGGGATCCGTAAATATGAAAAATGGAGTGCAGCAGCTAAGAGGCGAATCCGGCGGACAGGATGTGTGAAGAATACAGGAGCCCTATGAAACTAGATACAGTCAATGTCAAGATATGGATCATGATTGCCAAACGACACACCCAGACTGGCAGCATCGTGACAAGTGCATCGCATTCCACGCTCTCATCCCCCTTCCTTGAACTTTCATCGATCCATTTTGATTGAAGTTCTTCCAGAGCCCGTCCCTTCGTGACTGGATCCTTCTTTCCCAAGGATCGAAGAATAACGACTAGTTCCGGTGGAAGTCTATGTATAAGGCCGAGAGTATCCAATGGATCTGGTTGCGGTGGGGCTGGCTTAAAGGGAGCAATATAGACCTTCTTCCGGGGTTCCTTTTTCTGTCCTTTCTGTTTCTTCTGCTTCGCGACGACAAGGACTTCCGGAGGGGGTACACCTACAGCTGCCTTGCGAGCATTCTTCTTGCGTGTGCCCGAAGTTGCTGATGACTTTGTGTTCTTCGGCATATTAAGCTATCTACAAGTTAATAGGAGCTGCAAGATGCAGCACGCACCGTGAACAATTGCGATTACTAAGTGATGGTGGTGGCTGAGGGTATGTGACTAGTGGTTATTTATACTTGTTGAATCCTAAAGCCTTTGATTTCCTTTTTAGAAAAATAGCCCAAGTGGTTCTTAAAAACTTCCTTCCTCTTACCATTAATTTCGTCACGTCGTGATACCTCATTTTTGAGGCTTATAGCTCGTACATGACGTGTAGTCTGCTCGCTCGAGCAACGACAGCCTCAAGTAGAGCATGCTTTCGTTTACAACCCTTTCAGAGCCAAAGTCATGGGTTTGCGACATTCAGAGGCAAACGCGCAGGTATGATTATCCGGTTTCTAGTCAGATGCAGTTGCAATAACTCCGATTTATCAGGCATTTTGATTCCTCGTGTTTGTTCACGGACGTATGAATCTACTGCAACAGCGTCAGCAGCTGTTCCATCTTCTGTCGCTCTGCAAGAAAATATTGCAAATGCTCCGGCACCCACAGGTATCCCGGCGGGTAACCTTTCTCTTGAACAACCGTCATGGGAATCTATGAAGGGAACGATATCCTATCCGACACTCCGTGCTATTATTGAGAATCCTTATCGGTTCAAAACGATGACCCCCGTCCAAGCTGCAGTTGTAAAGCTTCTTCCAGAGCTTGCACTACCTCCTGAATCAACTTCTAATGACGTCCCAACACGCCCACGAGATCTTTTGGTCAAGGCAAAAACTGGTACCGGGAAGACCTTTGCGTTCCTAATTCCAGCTATCGAGGCTCGCGTTAATGCTATCCATGCTTGGGGTAAGCAGGCGGTTCGCGATGCAGGCCTTGTTTCAGACAAGCATCTGGAGGCGCAATCCAGGAGACAATTTACCAGGGAACATGTCGGTACCCTTATCATCAGCCCCACCCGAGAACTCGCTACGCAGATTGCCAATACTGCTGTCAAGTTAACTACCCATCACAATGATTTTGAAGTTAGACTATTCTACGGAGGAGCAAGCAAGCGAATGCAGATGCGCGACTTCATGAAAGGGCGGAGGGACGTTGTTGTAGCTACCCCCGGGCGACTTCGTGATTTGCTGCAGTCGGAGCCTGATGTAGCGAAAGGTATCAGCAAATGTAAAATGGTATGTCTTCCGACGAGTTCAGTATGACCCCCTTACTTACCAGTATGTGGCTAGGTAATATTCGATGAGGCAGACATGCTTCTCGATATGGGCTTCCGGGATGACATTGATGCGATTATGAGTTATTTGCCACCTAAATCTGAGAGGCAGACATTCCTCTTTTCAGCAACACTATCTCGGACCGTTCGCCAGGTCGCACAGACAGTTCTTGCTCAGGACCATAAATTCATTGACGTAGTTCCTGAAAGTGAATCCCCAGTTCATGCACACGTCCCCCAATATCACACCGTCCTCCCCAGTCCATCTCAACAGATCCCCCACTTTCTTCGTCTCCTCGCACATGACCAACTTACAAACCCAGGCAAGAGCAAAGTCTTATTATTCCTCCCCACGACACGCATGACACAGCTTTTCGCGACACTCGTTCGTGAGCTTTCAAAAGCAGTGCTGCCTGCTGGCGCGTACACCAAGGTGTACGAAATTCACTCTAAGCGCACACAGGACTCACGCATAGCCGCCTCTGATGCTTTCCGCGCTGACAACTCTGGAGCATCGATCCTTGTCACTTCTGACGTCTCTGCACGAGGTGTGGACTATCCAGGGGTGACACGGGTCATTCAGCTCGGTATCCCCGCTACCACGGAACAATACATTCACCGTGTCGGTCGTACTGGCCGCCAGGGCTCTACAGTTGGACGTGGAGACCTAGTTCTTCTTCCTTGGGAGATCGGTTTTTTGAGCTGCCAGCTCAATGAAGTTCCGCTAAAGCCAGTCACCTCAGATGAGCTCGCCCGCCAGGTCCAGGACCTCGCAGCTCACTACGACGCTGATCCTCAAGCGGTATTCAAGGGTGTACCAATTAAACCACAGGACGCCAGGGGTCGACCAGTGCGGGGTGCACCCAGGATGTACGACGCGCCGCTTTCACCACGCCTTTCCTCGGAAGAAATGAACAACAGCGTCACGGCGCTACTACAACACATCGACGAAGAAGCCATCAAGGAGACTTTTGCTTCCCTCCTTGGCTATTATATCCCCAAGTCACCTGAGTTGCGAGTTCAGAAGGGCAATATTCTGGCTGGATGTAGAAGTTGGGCGACGGATGCATGCGGCTTACCTACGCCTCCGTATGTCAGCGACAGCTTCCTGCAGAAGATGGGCCTTAACGACGGGCGCACGAAGCATTTCGGAAAATCGTACCGGGACCCTAGGTCTTCTGCGAGACCTGCAAATTCATGGGAAACAAGGGGCAGGCAGAACAACCGGTCCTTCGAGAACCCCAGAGGAAACTTCCGTCGGGACAAGCAATTGGATGATAATGACCATTCTGGCAACGTCGACGAGTATCGAGGTGCGCGTTATGGAAGGGAGAAGCCCAGGCCACAGAGAGAGTGGATGCATCCCAGTGACCCTTCTGGTAATACCGAAGAGAACCGCGGTTCACGCTATGGGAGGGAGACTAGACCACAGAGAGAATGGTCGCATGATGCTCCACGCCGCGAGTACAGATCACGCGGGTTTGGCAATCAGTGAAGGATCGATCAATATTAATGTAGACCGCATACAATGCACCACTCGACGGACGTTCGTTATTAACCTACAATCACATTAATATCATCCATAGAGCATTAATGCAACACGGCACAATTGATTCCACATGTTGTGTCTACAATATGTAATGGCGGAACGTTTGATCCCGCGGAACCAATTCGCGTGACTCTTCTTCTCCTGTGCTCCGAGCTGAGTTCAGCCTGTCCTGCAAATGAGTCCAGCGCCATGCGCGCTTGACTCCGTCAATCTGAGCACTTTCTGATCGATTGATCGCTCATTGTCCTCCCAACTACTCTTTCACCACCATGACCTCCGCGTGCTCCTTTCAATGGCGAGACAGGTATGTACTATTTCCTCAATGCCTCTTGTACATTCTCCTTTGCACTGACTCACAACATAGCCATCCTCACGCTTGCTTGTGCATCATACACCCACCTACATCAAGCATTTACCTCCCGAGCCACATCAGCGAATACCCACGGCATCAAGATGCAAGTTTTGCACAGCACATAGATTCATGCTCCTGCACCTGATGGCTTAAGGTTGGTACGTCGTTCGTTCATTTACTTACTTTGTTCATTCATCACTCGTTGGATGTTTTCATCGACGTCATTCGCGTTCCCGGTGCTCTCATTTATTTGAAGTTAAAACTACCACACTCTGCTGCCTGTCACTAATGATTCTCTTCCTTTGCCTCTTCAGCTTCAGGTCTCATTGCCTGTCGTGCCTCCCGAGCCCTCTGCCTTCCCTCGCTGCTGTACCTGCCGCTGCTGCCCGTCCTCCGTTGCCTCCTGCCGTATGTCAGAGATTAAGATCTGAGTACGTGCCTCCCATGCAGACGAGGGCCCATGTGGGTCGTGTCTCGCACCCTGCCGAAATGCTCGGGCTGTAGAGTCATCCTCACTCGTTCCAGAAGGGTGATGATATCACAGTCATGGTCATTGTACGTAGCTCACGGCTGGTTCACGACCATTCTACTATACTAATCATTGCGCCGATGTACTCCGTCATGCTCACTGTCTTGTTGGACACTCTTACTGATAGTAGTTTTACCTTACTACACTATCACTATGACAGATACTTCTATGTGGCTTCGGTCTTCGTTGAATCAATGCCAGTACCTGGCTCTCTTTCTGTTCTCTCGTTCGACATTCGTGTTTTCCGCTCATTGAACGCCCATTAGCATCGGTGAGCAGAAGACGGGCATGCGTTCCTTAAAAATACATTATGCCAAGATCAGGATCGCAAGGTACAAACATGAGATCTTGAGATCTATATCTGAGATTCTCGAAATGCAAGTGGAATACCTTAATGGTGCGCAGAATGTTCAGTCACATAGTATGGGCCTACCGAGTGCAGTGTGATGTATTACCAGGCGCTATACGACAAAAGTGATTCAGTTTCACTACAGTACGAGTAAATGATACATCAATCTTACAGCTACATGTGTTTAGTCGGTTGGCGGTGTCATAGTTCCGACACCATTGGTAATTGGATGTTCCTGCGTACTTGTCCTCAGCGCCTCTTCACTAACCATCGAATGTTCGGGGTGAGGTGGGCGGAAGGATTTCAGTTGCACTTGAATCTGTTCTTCTAAATCGGATTGTCCGGAAGACGCCGCAATGAAGCCTAAGAAGGGCGGTGAAGGATTGAGTGGTCTCGAGCACAGTTCAGGATGGGCTTGTAAACCCATGAAAAATGGATGATCTGCAATGACAAATCGCAACAGTCTTCAGATCAATTGCGCATAACCATACCTTTGAGTTCAAGAATCTGCATTCTCTCCCCTTTTTCGTCCTTGCCCACAAATGTAAGACCGCTCTCCTGCAGACGCTGCACCTGTTCCGGGTTGACCTCGTATCGGTGTCGATGCCTTTCCCACATTTTTTCATTGCCGCCGTATAACTTGCGAGCCTTGGACCAAGTCTCGAAATCACGGTCAAATACAGTGGGTCGAAGACCCAGGCGCATTGTTCCGCCCATATGAGTGCGTGAGATTTCCGGCATGAAAATGACAAAAGCATTCTGCGTGTCGGGAACGAGCTCAGCCGAATGAGCATCTACGGAAGATAAGAGAAGTAGTGGCTAACGAGAAATGGAGCGAACCTGGTATGTTGAGCACGCTACGTGCCCATTCTATCACAGCCATCTGGAAGCCCAGGCAGATACCAAGGAAAGGGACTTTCTGCTCTCGTGCCCATTTGATGGCAAGAATCATACCCTCCGTGCCGCGCTTTCCGAACCCACCGGGAACCAGAATACCGCTGTCCCAATCTGAGTACCAGGTGTTTTCCTAATCAAACGTAGGGCTGCCACTCACCCAGCACCAACAACTGCTCGCCAAGCATCGTGGTATTTAGCAGGATCAGATTCCTGCGTTGAAGGCTCCAGGTCCGATGACTCAACCCACTATGCAACGTCACTATAAGTCATTTATTCTGCGGGGACCAACACAACCAACCTGAATGATGAGTTTCCTGCGAACGCGGAACGCAGAATGTTCAAGGGCTTTGATGACGGACATGTACGAGTCTTTTAAATCGGTGTACTTCCCAACAAGAACAATTTTGACCTCGTCGAAGAGGCGTTCTTGCCTGAACAATGGGAAATGAGAAGCGATGATAGAGGAAAAGAATGATAGTACCCTTTTGTCACGGCTCTCCACTTCATTTCCAAGGACAGCCCTTTGGAAACCCACTCCTCCGTGATGTTCAAACTTGCGAGATTAAGCCGCTTATGGAGATACTCAATAATTCGCTGTGACTGCAAAAGGAGAGGGACATGGTAGACAGACGAGACATCATGGACACCTATCACCTGCTCCGACGCAACGTGGCAGAACATGGAAATTTTATCCTTGGTGGAGGACTCAAGGGGCTGGCGTCCCAATAACCGGCACGCGATCTCCAGAAAAACGTCAGGTATGTCATTTAAGAAAGTTGTGTTACTTACTAAGTCAGGAAGCAGACCGAGCCCACGCAACGCATGGACAGTAGTCTGGGTTGGCTTAGTTTTCTGCTCACCGTGCATGTCGGGAACAAGTGAAACGTGGATTAGTGCGAAGTTATCATGTCCAACGCGAAATTGGAATTGGCGCATCGCCTCTATGAACGGCGCTGATTCAATGTCTCCGACAGTGCCGCCCAGCTAAAAAAAAGTTGATATCATGGCGGAAAGTATTGCATGTTACTTTTTACCTCCACGATACAGATGTCAGGTTCCTCTGCGGATTCGTCCACCGGTATCTTGGAAACACGCTGTATCCAATCTTGAATGGCGTTCGTCACGTGCGGCACTATCTAACCACAAAGGATTGAGAACGGCGAGGTAACGATGGCCATAAACGTACCTGCACCGTTTTTCCAAGGTACTCCCCTCTCCGCTACTCACGATGATAAACACCAGTCAAGTCTCACAAGAGAGTAAAACTCACCTCCTTTTCAATAACTTCACGATAGATTTTTCCCGTAGTGATGTTGTTGTCTTTAGATAGTGTAATGTCGAGGTACCTTTCATAGTTCCCCAGGTCTAGATCCACCTCACCGCCATCATTTAAAACGTAGACTTCGCCTGATGGGCGAATGTTAGACGTTTGTGGAGAAACATTCGCACTCAGATCTCACCATGTTCTGTTGGTCGCATCGTACCGGCATCTATGTTCATGTAAGGATCTATTTTAATTGCTGTAACCTTGAGGCCTGCAGTTTTGAGGAGCAGGCCCGTTGAGGAGGCTAGGAGTGATATAAACGACCAGGTTCGGTCAAAAAAGCTGTATCGTACCGATAACACCCTTCCCGATCCCGCTAACAACGCCTCCGGAAACAAGGATATATTTTGTCATCGTTGCGATAATCGAGAAGGAGGAGCTCGCAAAAGATCGCGAGAGGAACGCGTCGAAATTTTGGAGACTTTGACAAATAAGGAAATACTTTAAAACACTGCCACTCCCCCCCTAAATGACGAACGTGTATGATTGAAGCGTTCCTCTACTACATACTGCTTCCCCCGAGCTCTTCGTGTCGATAACGAGAAATTTGGCCGCTCGCAGAGCCCACTACGGTCGCTTTGTCGAGTCATAATGTTATGGTCTGCGGTTCGATTTGCCGCCGATTTTCAATGTCCGATCGTTGTTTGTTCCGAGTATTATTGTACTTCATACCTAGTTTTGTTCTACCACTGACTGCATATTCGACGAAGCCTGCGTTTGCATCGGATCCCAGCAAGGACGACTTGATGTTCGCAGGTAGTATAATAAAGCCGATGCGGATTCCTTTACAGTCGAGAGGAGTTGCAAGTGGTGCCACGTTCAAGTAAGCCTCAGTGCAATGGGTCTCTTGTGCTCCGTTGTAAACTTGTACTACCGTTAATACAGAAACATCTTCTCGTGCCAGTGTACCATTGTTTTGGAAGTGCTGGAGCCCAGTAATGACACATTTTTCTAATGCCCAACCCACAAGGCAAAAAGGTTCGGTTCGTAAGTGCAATGAAAGTTTAAACTGGAATTGAGTTGAACTCATGAGTTCCTACTGATATCATTTGCACCGCAGCTCCGGATGCAATCATAAGACCACTAGTAGAGCGATATGTTGCTAGCGGGTACAGCAATCCGGAGGTCATATCACGTCTTCGAACGCACAAGGAGACCAGTAATTTCAAGATATCGTAAGTCATCTACTTAAACACCTTCAAGTGGCATCTGATACTCAAATGAATTAGATTTAGCCTCCTGAAAAAGTGCCGCTCACAATGGGGACTCAAGTTTACCCGTGGTCAAGCACACAATCAAGAGCATCGGACCTGCAATTCCCCAAACAAGGTTCTCACGACATGAAGCAAACACTGCTGCAGGAGGAGCAGCTTATGGTTCCGAGGTTGTATATATCATTCCTTGCAACGAGTTTACACTCATCGCACAATTTCAGAACTTTAATACTCCAGTACATGAATGTTCATCACGCCATCATCGTCCCGATGTCAGGGGAGCCCCATCATGTTCCTTTACCGTCCATCGCTCTCGCAGATATGAAGATTCTCAAAGATCGCTTCACCAGGGCAATATGAGATTTATCTCGAATGAACCCAGGGGAGTCGGGGACGGATCTCATAGTACTCTTGCAGATAATATGGGACCAGATCATGCTACCCATCATCAACGTACTCGAGCATGTCCTCAAACTAAAGCGCCCCTCTTGAATCTGGCTGTGTCCGACTGCAGCTTTCACGTCCATTCCTCTCCATGCAGCTCACCCGTTTCAAACAAAGGCGGATCGTTCTGGGAAGGAGCCATGCCTGGAAGGTCTCTACATTTGCTCTTACACGCCGACACTTTTGGCTCTGATCAGATCTAGACAGTTGATAAAGAAGCGCGTGCCTCCGTCCTTTGTGGCGATCGGACAGGGTCAACCGAGTGCAGGGAAAGACAAGGCGTTCTTGGCTGTCGACAGCGAGCTCGAGCTTGCCCATAAGCTCGTTCCTGCAACGGCCAACCGCACCACTATCTCTGGTGACAAAGCCACACAAGCATGTGCACTCGAAGCCTTGCAGCAGAATCCCTGAATACACCTTGCTTGTCATGGCAAGCAGGACCCTGCGCAGCCTTATAATTCGTCATGAGAGACGAACATCTGACGCTCCTCGATATCATGGAGAAACATCTTCCGCATGCTGAGTTTGCGTTCTTATCGGCTTGTCATACTGCTGTAGGCGATGAGGAGACGCCTGATGAAATTGAAATGATCCACCTAGCAGCTGGTATTCAGTTTTCAGGGTTCAAGAGCGTCGTTGGCATACTTTGGGAGATCGATGATGCTGTCGCGAAACACGTCGTCGAAGCTTCTATGTCGTATGGCTGTCGTCTGGTATATTCACATCTTGTTTATCTGTTATCCTCTTTCATTCTGGTGTACAAATGACCTTAATACATATTCTTGCACTCTAGTAGCTATAGTCTATTTCGTTTTCGTATACTGTCGTGTTTTTGTCAACTAGAATGTCTCACCAAAGTTCTTGTGTACTTGACTCATCTTTTACTTGAGTATTAGGCCAGTTCGCACATAAAACCGTGCATCGAGAATTCCCTTCGTTGGCTCGTGTCTAATATTTGATTCACAGACTAGTTCACAGATAAAACGATGCATCAGGCGTAGCACACATTGACACTTTATCTTGCCAATTATAGTGCAAAATTCACTTGATTGGCTCGTCACATATTTAATTCATTGATGCTAGAGAGCTCGCACCATTGATGCAAAAAACAGTAGGAACATCAGCGAAAGATCCATTGACTTCATGAGCGCACCGGTCCACAGCCACACCATTAAGATCGGAAACAGAACGCGGCACATTATATGTGATTGTGCAGGAAAGTTAACTGCGATGGAGGAACAAGAAGAAAATAAGTGACTGTGTACTGAGTAGTTTTCAGCATGTGGGGAGTATCTATCAAGTGTTGATCGGGACTTCTAGGACTATACACCACTACCAGTTGACAGGTGCGTGCGCTGCTGGAAAGACATTGGAATCATGTCTACTCCTGCATCGGAGTTGTCCACGACCTTAGCATGATGCTGTCGAACACCAAGGATGAGGCGTGGTCCGAGCACAAACAGTTGCATGACCGAGAGAACTTGACGAATGCCAAAATAAATCTGAGGTCCCACGGCAAGTGAGTCCTGTAAAAGTGATGAATACAGGTCACCAAAATGTCAGCGACATAAAATGGCATACTAAGCTTGGAAACAAAAGCCCGAGATTGAGACAGGAAACAGCAACAAAGCTAGCATGTACGAAGCTTCAGAAAAGAAAGTTGACTATATTCAGATCACTGACGTACCTTGCAAAGTAAACCACGTGAGTTCTCATTAACACCGTAAAATAGTCCCTAACAACCCATCCCGTCGGCGATTGTTGCAGTTCACGAAAGTGTTTTACAACAATCCAGACTGCAAGACACAGTGCGAGCACTTCCCATACAGTGGAGAGTATCCATGTCATGGGAAGCAAAATGGCGGTGTCTGCCTCCGGGTCATAGGGATAGCACATGTAGGTACCAGAAAGGATGAGCTCCCCTGTCATTCATTGATCAGCATGAACCTTTCGACCGTAATGGAAGCTTACCCCCTATGGTATACTTGTTTAGCATTCCAGTCATTACTCCACAGGCGATCGTGACAGACGTGAAGAATACAACGAGAAAGATAAGCATATTTCTTGATTTCTGATACATGGCATACAGCCGAGTGATCATGATGACTTGCAGGATGTACCAGTCAGGAAATTATCACTGAGGTATCGTAGCTGAGTAGCTTACCACCTAGCATAGCATTTGTGACGACACTCATCCAGTTTACTGTGAAGTACATAACATTGCCTGAAAATCTCAGTCGGTGACGCATCTCGGAAGAGGATTGAACATTCCAAAAAAACTCACAGCTGTTGCAGTCAGTATGTTGAACCGACGAGCTTGTGTTGAGAATCTCACTCACCCCTGTAGCAGGAGTGCCATTAGTCGGATGAGAATGGCAGGAACAAATGCATTAAGATACTTACTTCATCTGTCACCGAGACTGTCGGAAGAAGTTCTATATGTCGCCGGTCAGAATAAACTGCGGTATATGTGAGGAGACATACGCAGCATGTTGATGCTAATTGAGGGTAATGGCTTATTAGCACGACGGAAACTTGTTAACCTTGCAAACCCACACGATGTATACTATTCCAATGTAGCGCAACTATAATATTTTGAAATCAGCATGTCTTGCCAACTGCACCGCATGTAACATAAGTTACGCACACCAATGTATAGAACCGTAATGAGGGACCAGTGATGCCCCTGTCGCGAATTAATTGCGTCCTTCTGATATAGGACTCTGCTCACCCAGACCAGTTCAAACTGTAAGAATCATTATTAGTAAATTGGCTGCATCGGTAATGGCATCAATTTACCTCTTGTCCAATTGTCAATGCTGAAATTATCATGAGGAGGCCAAAGTAGTTGTTTAACGCTGCCTTACTTACCCCAATCGTATAACACTGCAGCAGAGGAGGCAGCTGTGAAAATACAACTGAGACATCGGGGACATTATCCGACTGGTTCTCCACGAACCTATATAATAACTGAAATTAATATTGAAATTGATCTGCGGCCACCAATAGGGATCATTTGAGACTGCAGTCATATTTGAGGGATGGTGCGGCGTGAAAAGAGCACTGAGCGGCGGACTTGGTAGAGGTATGATGATGGAGATGTGATGGAGTTCGTACTAGATATACCATCCAACGCCCCATCGCTGAAAAAAGGCACCACGGAGGTGAAACGTTCTTGATTGACCGTTGACTCGTGGTGTGATACAAAGGAGAACGGAACATTAATCACTCCTGGAAAGCCCCTCCGACTCGATCAAATCAGGGCAAAGGTTGATTAAGATTATCATAAAGCAGTGTTTTTATAAGCGGAACGTCTGAACACTGCAAATATGGAATGACTGATTGATTGTGATTTCTGGAACTCGTTTCCAACGCGAAGATGACCTTGTATCACCTGCAGTTCTATCAGTAAAATCATACAGCCATAGACCTAACACAGATCAGCAGGCGATGCAACCCTCAGAAAAAAGTCTACCGTCTGAATAATTCACAAGTAGGTCGGATCTGTTCTCTCTCCACTTTTGGCCGCATAACGGCTCAGCGTTCATCGATCATTCATTGACAAAGTCTGGAAAAAAAGCCACGTTCTGTGGGCGCACCAGAAAAAGTCAAAAATAACAAATGGGTGTATTTGCAGCAAGCAGGTGCCTCACCTGTCCCAACCACCTCCAAGCAAATCTCTGCATCCCAAATTCCCACACTCTTGGGCTCGCGCTCAAATATCGCCTCTCTATGTGCACGAATCGGGGGCTGGGATCTTTTGTGGTGTTCTAACATTCCACACGAGTCACTGCTTTGCGATTGTATCGATACCTGTTGCTTTGATACCATCAATATCCCTGGATCCATATTCCCCTTCATCGATCCAGGCCTAGGTCGAACCACACAATACCAAGAACATCTGGAAGATCACACTAGCCTGAATCTCGAATAGTTGGTTGATCTTTTTCTGCGCGAGTCACTGGTTTGCGGTTTAAAATTCTCACCAACACTTCCTTTGATGCCATTAATAGTAGGGCTGCTCAATTCTTGGACTTGAAGTGGAGCGCGCCTAACTCAAAGTGGAACATATCGGAAGGAGTTCGAGTGGAGCACGCACATGATCATGACAACACGAATTGGTTCCGCGGGATCAAACGCTCCGTCCTTACAATATGTTCAAGTTCCTGTTCTTTAAACAAGACTTGCCTAGGCCTCTAGTGATAGTTTCTCCTGCACTGAACAACAGTCAACAACGCTCGATGATCAACAGAACGACGTGCGCGCGGGTACTGACAAATGCAGGGTATCTGCCGAACATCAAACAATGTCATTTTTTGACAGGCGGGGCTGAGCAAGAATCGAACAGCCCTATTGATATCGCTGAGCTCAAGGCTTCTACTCCAGAATTCATGCCGAAACACTTACTTCGGTCAATCAAATATCATCTTTCAAATCTCACTTAGCAATGTAAGCGCTGGATGCTGGTATATCAAGCATGAATGCGATCGTTGTATGTCCACCAAGTTCCCCTGCTCGCTTGTTCCCATCCTCTGATAGTATGCCTCTAGTCTCGAGCAATCCTAGTTGGTGGCCACTCATCAATGCAGAAATTATTGGCAGCTATTTTGTAGGTTCGTGGAGAGCCAGCCGCATGATTACTGTGATGATTCGATAACTTCGCAGTTGCCGCCTGTGTTATGGCAATATACGATTGGGGTAAGCAATATTCAGTATGAAAATATCAGTGACATCATGGGATTTCTACTAGGACTTGCGTTCGGACAAGAGGTGGGTTGACACCGTCACAGGAGCAGCCATCTCTCTGAGAACAGTTTTATAGGTAGAACTTGTTTGGGTGAGCGGAGTCCCACATCAAAAGAATAATATGAAACTGATTTGCGGCAGAGACAACGCTGGTCCATGATGACCGTTCTGTATCTCGTTGTATGTAGCCTGTGAGCGTAGTTAGCAAGCTGTACTGACGTCATCATATCCTAGGCACGGTATGGTGGAATAGGGTTTGTTGTGTACGTTTTGACGTTTAAGCCATTGATATTGCGCTCATCATCCATCTCTCATGATCAGGATCAACATTTTGCGTATGTCTCCTCGCATAACTCTGTTTTTCCTTGTGACGGACGGCATACAGTCGATGTTCCAACGATCCCGACAACAGATGGAGTGAGTATTTCCTGCCAATGCCTTCCATTCCTATCCAAACAACTGAACTACCATGTAGGGGTGAGTGAGATTCTTGAACAACTCGTTAGTTTAGTATAATGATTCTCCACAGATGTGAGTTTGTTTCGAGCCTGTGATCCTCTGAAGCTGATGACCGATGTTGTTGAATTTGTCAGGCCGTATCATGTTCGACGCAATTAATTGGACAAGTGATGTTGTAGATCTAATACTGGGCGGTGAGCTGTATACCTTCGTGATATTGACTCGACTAAAATATCATGCAAGCCATCATGATTACTCGGTTGCATGCTATGTATCAGCGATCCAGAAAGATGCTGATATTTCTCGTTGTCATCTTTCTGGCCATCAGAATCGCCCTCGTAGTGGTGATCGTATTACAGATAAAGCAGGTTTCAGGGGGTGAGCTTTACATATGAATGAAATATTCAAGTGCATCATGCTCACTGACAAATACCAGAGGAATCCGCTCTCTCCGGCACCTATCAGTGCATATTTAACTATTCGGGAGATTCCCAATTTCTGGGTTCCATGACTTGGATACTCGGCACTGCATGGGAGGTCCTTGCACTGTGTCTCGCGGTCTGGATCGCTGTAAAGCACTTCCGTGAACTGCGAAGAGACTCAACAAGAAGCATTATTGTAGACTGTTTCACGGTATTAATGCAAACCCATGCGAGTTACTTTGCGAGGTAAAGTCCATAATTCGAATGCGATTGTCTCTTCCGCTTATGTTCTGTACTTGCTAGCTTTCTCGCTATTGCTTGCTTCCATATCGGTTCATTCTCTCCGACGATCTCAGCTGTATGTCGATCTGTCACCAAGCTCTACGTGCGCCCGTGATTCATTTATTCTATAGGATATAGAATCCCTGGGCGCTCAAACTTATTTTGGGTTGGCTCAAATCTTCGATATGGCACAGCTGACTGTGCTAGGACCACGCCTCATCCTTAGTGTTCGAGAATATAACGCTAAGCTTGTGGCTGACTCCGATATAGCAACCGCTATGAGTTCAATTGCTTTCCAGGAGCGCGTCCATGTGGAAACTAGCAATACCGTGTAGTACGGGAGATCTTTGATGTGATTTACAATCAGCGGGTACCAGCCTGCAAAGTGCAGGAGAATTCGTTTGTATTTGTAGTTTCGTCGTGGTACTTATTTATGTAAATAAATGTGGCAGACATCCTCGCAAAAGCATTTGCTCATCCCCTCTTCATCAAACATGTCGCAAGGGTGTATCGGTGAGGGTGTGTTGATCTTTGGCTGCTACCTTTTAGATCTCGTATTGCTTTCTTGATGGTATCACAATAGACACCGTGTGTAACGCACTGAATAGATATCATGTGAGCGGAGTGTTGGCCTGGACTTCAAGCTTCAAGCTTCAGGCTTGGCTCCAGAGGCTTGGACTCAGGCCAAGCCGCTGTAGGGCATATGGCGCAAAACAGAGATCCTATGGTGTTGCTGCGTCTCAGACCCGGATGTGATGAATCTCTGTTGGCAGATTATCGTTCGCCTGAGTCATCTATGGGCAATGTAAGAGCAGGATGTTGATCCGACCAGCTTGCAATTCAAGTACTGTTACGATACATCCGACAAATTGACCTCAGAAGGCATCTCCTGTCCCAGAATCGCCCCAATCAAATTCTGTGCCGCACGAGTTGCCATTTCTAGTCGAGTTTCCAGTGTAGCGCTTGCAATATGAGGCACTATCACACATCTGCATAGCAATTATTAGTACGGCCGAGAGAACAGAATCAGGTAAAGCTGGCACTGACCTCGGCTCTTTGACAAGAGGGTGATCAATCGTGACATTAGGTTCCCCTTCAACGACATCCAATCCAGCTCCCCAGATCCATCCTTCTCTCAAAGCCTTCGCCAGAGCATCTGAATCAACTAACGTTCCACGACTCGCGTTCACGAGGATGCTGGTCCTTTTCATCTTCCTAAGCAGTGTCTCATTCACGATGTGATACGTTTCACCCCCTCCAGGAGCAAGTATAAAGAGAACGTCGCTTTCCCGTGAAAGTTCATCGAGGTCTACCTTCGAGACTGCTTGAAGCTTGTGTTGTTTGGCGAGCGCAGCATCCCGAGCGTGGTTTGGAAGTGAGGATGGGTTTGAGAAATACAAGCAATGTGTGATACCGAACGGTACCAGGCGCGCTAGCGTCGCTTGTGCGATTCGTCCGAAACCTAGAAATCCGATTTTCCTTGTGGGGGACGCGGCCGTAGTACTGAGTTGTGGCCCGCATAAGCCAAAAGGAGCCCACGAGAAAGCTGCCCACTGGCATTGATCTTTCAGCACAAGAGATCTCGCCAAGAATACAAATCACTGACCTGGCCCCTTTGCACAAGGTCTACACCGGTGCCTCCATTTCGGCCAGCCATAAGAGCGAGCATGACCGACAGATCAGCAACTATAAGTCACGAAGATAAGCGGTCTGGACCGTTTGTTCGGTGCCCTGTCCTACCTGCGTCTGTCAGGACGTCAGGAGTATATCCCACTTTCAGACCACGTTGTGCTGCTTCCTTGAGGTCAACGTGGTCTGCAGTTTCAGGTTAAATCAAGTACTGAGGGGATTTAGAATAGCAAACGCACGCACCATATCCAACGGACATGGTGGATACCACCTTTAAAGAAGGTCCAGCTAGCAGACACATGTCGGTCTCAACTTAGCTAGAGGTATGTGTTGCATACGTACCCTTGTCTAGAAGCTCTGCATTAACCTAAGCAAGTCACCCGGGCCATCAGCAGGTGTATCATCAAACATCAAACAATAATAGTACTTTGTCTGTGAGCATGACAATCACCCCGGTTGCACCAGATATATTCTCCATCAACCATGACCGTTCACAGGCACTATCTTGCGGCCAGACAACCAACTACAACTGTAGTAAGCCTCACCTTTCCATACCAATCGGATATTAACTCACATCTAGCTCTGGTCTTGCCTCAAGAATGGACATAACATCGGGTCCGAGGTTGCGACATACGACAACTTTGAATCGTTGACTGTGTAGATGAGATGCGACAGACATCAGTCGCTGGGTGGGCACAGAGGGAGTAACGATTGACCCTGATGAAGACATTTTAGCCTATCGCTGGTCTTCGTGATTGTTACTCAAGCCTCTAGGTAAGTGGTCGCAAGAGAAATGTCCGGCCCACGAAAGCATAGAAGTTAGAGCGTGTATCGAGGCTTCAATTCGGTCCGCGCGGCTTGCCGTGTGAAGGTCACCTGGTTCGCTCACGGGAAAGGATATCACGAAAGGACATCGTAATACGTGAAAGTAGCGGAAGAACATCGACAGCCTGAGCACTATATACAAATGATCTATTCGGCAATTGTATTTTCGCCCATATTGACATCAGCATCTTGGGTATCTTCCGACTGCTCAACCCCGATGCTCCCGGCAGTCCTCCAAACATTACCAATAGTCGCTTTCCACAGTCGTACACGACCATCATTCCCAGCAGAAGACAGAACGGTCCTGAGAGAATGCGTGTCAACTATGCAGCTTACGATACCTGGAGACAAAAACAAACCCAGTGATGTTCCACTCAACACGGCCAACCGCCGATCTGCACGCATCCAATCAGTAACAAAGCCATAGGGGAGTGCGTATCGCACGTACTTGTGGTGATCGAAATCTGCTACTACATTTGCAGACCATTTAGGATCGCCCCCTTCTCCTTCGACGTCAGGTTCTTCCTCCGCAGGCTTGACTCGCCATATCCTAACATGTCCATCGCGACCTCCAGTAGCTATAAGGTGATATGATCGCCCACACGAAGGCGCCCACGCCACCGACGTGATAGCAAATGGTGTCGGAGTATCTCCGTCGCTTGCAAGCGAGGTTCCTGCCTCAGTGGGCAAACCCGCCGGCGAAGGAGATGGGTCCAAAGTAAGGAGAGTGATAGGTCGACGAGAGGGAGATAATTGTATAATCTGTGACTCAGAGTGAGCAATGCCACAAAAATGAAGCGTGACAATACTTTGATAGCGCCGGATACCCCACAGCCAGCCGCGATGATCTCCCCCCAATATCTATCTTTACACCATGATATGCACCACCCTCCATCAGCTTCTCGATTCCCCATTCCGGGTCGTCCCTGAGTGGCGGGGTTTTGCGATTGTTGCAGGGCTTGAGCGACCAGGGTTGCAGAAGCACCCTCAAGAGTTGCGCTTGTCTGGGTTGGTGTCGCAAACGCCACGGAGTACGATGAGGACAGTGATGCAGATGGGAGCGTTGAGACATCAACTTCTTCCGAAAGCTGCCATGTGGCTAGCGATGATTGTTCCAAGCACTCGTAGATGCGAACGTGATTATCGGAAGAGACAGTTGCCTTGCAGAAGCTCTCATAAATCTCTAAATGAGACGAACGCCTGACGTACCAACTTCAACCCAAAATGATGAGGGGCAAATTCGACCGCGCGGACAGTGCCTCTTGCATCAACCAATACAGCCCTTTCCACCCATCTTGAGGAACCACATGAAGCAGCCTGAGGAGACCCGGCACCAGCACCATTCGTTTGGGAATCAGTTGTTGATGCAAAGCTAGTTTGCTCCCAAATCTTGACTGTACGGTCGAAAGAGGCGGATGCGAGTATGGTCCCAAATTCTGGGTGAGCCCAGCTTAGTTTGGAGACGGTAGCATCGTGAGCCTGGCATTAATTGGTTGATAAGCGCAAAAACGCGTCTTCCAACATGCTCGCCTTCCAGTCATCTTCGACATTCCAATTTCCATTACTCTCGTCTACTTGCCAAACTTTGATTCTTTAACAGCAGCGTGAGTTGACTTGTAGAAACACGTATACGCATAAAGGGAATAACGTACCTCTGATCGAGACTGCAAGTAGCCAAGCGAAGCCCATAGAAATCATAAGCTACGTCTGTCAGAAGATCATTGTGCGCGCTCTGGATGAGACCAGTTTGTATCATGTTTTTCCGAGCTTCGTAAATTCCGAGTGGAACAAATAATTTGAAATACGCGTTGAGATGTAGTAGCAATTGTTATGCGGTTGTTCTTTCTTGTGAGGGTTTCGAGTTGCAAGGAAGGTTTGTGCAAGGCATTTAAATTTAGAATTACATAACAACAAACAAACATCTACAGTTCGAGTTGTACTATTGAATATCATGCGGGCGATGATTCACGTCTTGGATGGTGCCCGTGACTCAGCAGCAGATCACACATTCAATGTCTAACTCATCCAAATGACCATCTTAATGAGCATCCAGGCACACTAGGGTTAAACGTTAAACTGCGGTGCTTCTTTCCATTTCAACTTAGCACCTACAATTTCTTCCTTTTCAGATGCTACAGCGAAGTCACTGTCTACTACTCGCAGAAGGCTATGGATACAACAGTCGCCTCACCCGGTTTATTGACCATGTCCTTGGATGGCTACCATTTGAATATCGACACCGGCAGGGAGCAGCAGAGATGATCACCCAATATTTAACGCTATGTCCCACAAATCTGTCGACATTATCCGAAATAGCTGGATCCAAGGCATACAGTCACGCATATCTTTCAAGCTAGTGAGTCTTGACTTGCATCGCGAGTCCTCATATTCATTGCCAAAGCATGCTAATTTGTATGTTCCAGAGGAAAGGTCATGTACTTTATCACTTACATCCATTGTGCTCATGCGTGAGTATTCAGGGGTTCTTCAGGCGCATTTTGTCGTAATTCAGTAAGACGTACGCCAGCCCTCCAAATCTACGTGTATGTTGGCGGGTACGTCTTTGATACTTGATAGTATATGCGCCAATTTTATAAAGTATGACGGACAGTCGGACTCTTCCGCGGACGTGTACCAAACCTGCCCCGAGCTATCTATGAATACACAAGCTCCGGCAGCCCGCTACATCATCATTTACCTCAGTACCAACGAGCGTGGTCAACGTTCCAGTTCAGCCAACACGCAGCACCTATTGATCCGTTGCTCATTAGTCCATATCTATGTGTAGCTGATAACTTTCGTGTTAGTGCGAGAAAATCAGATGTATTTGATCAATGACATAAGCTGATTTCTTTTACAGAAAGAAGTAAGGGTATATGATGCTTTTTGGGCTCGAACCCGAAGGGTTCGCGACCCGAAACATCGATTCGGAATCTGAAAGAAAGACCATGATGAGCCGTGATGGGTGGGTAGGGCCATAGCAGCTCAGTCAGACTTTTAAATACTGTAATAGACCGAAGGGATGCGTCGAGTAGATTTTATAGCAAGTTGTCCTCGAATCGAAAATTTTATTTTCATTTAACGAGACGTTGGCTGCTAAAGGGGGAGTGGTGGGCGGGAGCGATGAAACGAGAGTGTATTTGCGTACTCGAGTACTTGCGAGTGCTAAGTGAGAGTACGAAACAAGAAAGGGTGGGAAAAAACCCGAGAAGTCGAATCGCCACATAGACATCATTCTATGTTCGTCCTCGTTCCTCGGACTCACATAGAATACAATCTATGTGTAGCTGATAACTTTCGTGTTAGTGCGAGAAAATCAGATGTATTTGATCAATGACATAAGCTGATTTCTTTTACAGAAAGAAGTAAGGGTATATGATGCTTTTTGGGCTCGAACCCGAAGGGTTCGCGACCCGAAACATCGATTCGGAATCTGAAAGAAAGACCATGATGAGCCGTGATTCCCAAGTTTTAAGGAGTCCTACGACGCGTCTAGGCGCAGCATGGGCACCCGTTTCGAAGGAGAAGGGCGATATAACCAAACTATTGCTTACCTCTTAGTGCGCAGGAGGCATGGTGTATCTGGTGAATGGCTCTAGTGCCGGAGACTCTTGAAGATACGGAGCTAAGATCAGTGCATGCTTTCGCAGGTATCCCGTGAAGGCTTCACTGGACCACCTTCCTATCGATTTTACGACATCGAAAGGCACTCCGCGAAGCAGATATTCTAATGTGCCTCCGATTCTCAAACCGTGTCCTTTGAGATCTCCTAGCCCGGCTCTCTTCACTATTCCTCCTACTCTCTTCCAGAATTCACTTCGCGTAAGTGGTCTTGATCCTTTAGCGTGTTTCCACGCGAATAAATGATCTTCCGTTCGCGGATTGTTCACCTCGAAGTGATTAAGGAGTGCCGCTTTCGGATCTGCCAAACTCTCTTGTTGCGCCCAGTACACTCCTTCACCGACTGCCGACACTTTCGTGCGTGGTAAGAAAATCTTGGTTGCGCTAAAACCTTGTCTATCTTCAACGTCGAATTCTACGTTCGAGCGTTTGACATTGTTCTTCGGATCAAACGTTTTGATCGTCTTCACTGTGAGCTCTCCCAGCCTGCATAGAGCGAAAAAGGCGCTCGTTAAGCATGCATACACTGCTGCGTCCAGAGGAGTTGTCAGATTGAGATGCGATCGAATGATTAGAATGAGTTTGACTGTAAACGGCTCGCGTTTGGTACGTTTGGATGTGGCTGGGGTGAGTTCTGACGCGCCTTCCAAAGCTGCCTTAAGCTCGTCTTGCTGAACCAACCAGGGTTGTCCGTGAAGAATATGCCACGCCTTTATCGCGTAGACATAGTTCGTCAGCGTTCTCCCTGAATACGAGCCTGCGCAACTCGAAACGAAGTTTAAGATAGTTCTTGTATCCACAGGACACCTCTGATCTTCTGGGACTTTCCTTTCGTCGCAAAAGACATGGAATACCAGTAATCCCGCTCCATAACACTCCCGCGTTCCTACTGCCCACGATAGATTCATTACCATTAACACTCTCTCCAAATCTTCTTCCGAAATGGCCAGTGTCTTTCCATTCGGACCCGACGCTATTCGCGACTCTGATGGGAACCATAGCCTCAGCCTCTCTCGAGCTAGACAATGAGGCCGAAGTACCGAAGGGATCGGTATGAGTCCAGCTTTATATGGTAATGGAGTCGCGGAATGTGCTGCGGGGATCACAGCTCTGAATTTTGGGTTATTAGTTGTGGGGCTGTTGATGCTGGCGTATGAAGTAGAGTGAGTCTCCGTCGAATTGGAATTCGTGATCTGGCGCTGCATAGGAATGGTCGCGAGAAGAGAATTCGCTGGGTTGTGGTAGGAGTTCGTCTGTACTGTAATCCGCTGGGTCTGTGGACACGACGAAGGGATCAATGAGGAAGCGTCTAAGTTCTTCGGCGATAGGGATGGATGGTAGCAGGAACTCAGTACTTCCATAAATTCCCCTCGATGGTCCATCCGCTGGGTTGTTCTTGCTTTCGACGTACGTTGGGTGGACAGAGTAAGATGTGGGGGAATCGTAGATATAACCAAAGATTCTTTTGAAGACTGTGTTGACTGATGTGCTCCTGCTCCTCCCGTTACGCCAGCCTTCGATGATCCCTTGATTGTCTCCGTAGACCCTAAAATGCTTCTGCGTTCCTCCCAAACCGATAACGTGTTGAGTAAGCAGCTCGAATCCAACTGCTTCGGCCCATCCGATGTCTTTTTGGCCGTCCAGTGTCTGCCAACCTTTCCTAAGTCTCCATGCTCGCCATCTGTTCCCAATGACGACAGCAATGCCAAAGCCGGAGCTGGCGTCCGAATATGCTGCTGGGTCATGTAACGATAATGGCCTAGGTATTGGTCGCCCAACAAATGAGTTCTGGAGCAAGGCTCTCCACCAGTTGAGATCCGCTTCCAAGCTTTTGACCGGTCTTCGTGGGAGAAAGGGTTTGTCAAAGGTGAGGCGCAACATCGCCTCCAAGGATGTAAGATGTACGCGTCCTCGCGGGATAATAAGTGATGTATGTAATAATTTACCATATAGCTGCTGCACGTCAAGAAGAACGTGTTTGTCACGACGCCGCCAGATATCGATCGCCAAGAGATATTTTCGTTTCTTCTCTTCGGGTAGATACACGTTGTCCTGCGCCAAGTCCCACATAAAGCCGATGTACGAGTTAGCATACGCGAACGGTTTGTCTTTAAGTTCCTCCCATGGGATATGAAGGTCGTCCGACACTTCATCAATGTCAGCGAGGTTGCACGAGAAACGCGCGTCTTCGTGCGATCTTGGTGAAGCTTCTGATAGATCTTTGATAGGAAAACGGCAGTCTTCGTCAAAGACCTCCAACGTACCGTCCTCGAAGATATGCCCTCCGTACCATATCCTGCCTCCATCCTGGTGTCTACCTCTCTTCGTGATCTCTTGATGCCATCTCTTCCTATCTTCGTTGTAAGACGAAACAAACTCCTTGAGAATGCGTATAAAAAGATGGTCATCGACCCATCGAGATACTGGTCCGATTCCTTTCGCTCGAAATAAGTCCAGTCCAGCGTCAGCAAGCGTGCCATAAGCTCCGGCTGAAGGACGCAGTCCAAAACACATGCAAGTATCAATGCAGAATAGATTATCCGAAATTCGCACCACTGAACCCGGCCATTGCGAAGCGTGGATCGGAACTGTGCGATACGCTTCGGAAACATCCCTGATTGCCATTTGCGAACCCGGTGGTAACCGACTGATGGTGAGCGCAAGCACGTGAAACGTGCCCCAAGTACTTGGGAAATTATCCGGATTAATATAAGAGTTGATCGAAGAGTTTGGAAACTTCGCTGAAGGAACGTGTGGAAAGGAATAGTTTTGTATGACGCGATAACGCCCAGGTCGACCTGGCTTTGGTATAATAGAGAATGGTGAGGTTTGAAAGGGTCCAATAAGACTTTCGACTTCATTAAATTTAAGCGGACCAACGTAACGTCCTTTCTTAAGTTCGATTTGCACAATAGAGAGAAATTCTCGTCGATATTCAACAATGGATTCTTTGTTGGGAGGCGCCTGAGTGATTTTAATCTTAGGAATGTCCAGTGAAAAACCGCGGCGAAGACCGTCAGGGATGTGATGATATCTATCAATAAGACCCGCTGCGACCAGCTGCGCCTCCCACACATCCGGGTTATACGGGGTAAGAGCTCTATGCTTTCTGAGCTCGAGGACACGTTTGAGCGCCGTGAGACGCAACTCCACACCCAGAACAGAAGTGTCTTCTGTCGTGCGTGACCTCGGTGCAGCCACTGACTCTTTGCCAGTCACTGCAGATAGCTCTTCCGTCCCGCATAGTGAGAATCCTGCCAACTCGTGAACACAGAGTGTCGAAGGACTCGTCCCAGAGTTTGTTTGCTCTGCATTCGATGATCTTGTGCGGGTTTCGTCCGAGACATACTGCGCAAGCGGAGAGGACTCCTCCATTTGCGCTTGCCCGAAAATCCTGACGCAGTCTTTTGTGCTTGTTGCTCTGCTCAGGAGATGGCGAGCGTTTACGCGATTCTTTATGGTCACGTGATCTCGATGATGCTGGGACTCGTTGGTCCGACTGTTTGTGAGCGTTGAAGCATGTGGCGCGAGGCAGTTGTTATGAGGCATGTAGCAGTAAGATTGGAGCGTGAGGCATGTCGGCGCGAAGCCAGTTTGATGCGGCATGAAGCATGTTTCATAGTATGAATAAGTATTAAATTACGAAAGTAAAATCTTTGATGAGCGAAAGGTCTCGCTAGATAATGATGGTTGAAACTGACCTTGTAGTCTCTCGCATTATCTTTCTTAAGACAATCGTCCCAATAGACTCGACTCCTCGTATCCTCCAGTACCTTCTCATTAACGACTGAAATGTCGTAAGGGCCGACCGAAGATTTCACTGCTACATGCCAGCGCCTACGCTGCTCGGCTTGATACACCAAGAGAGTCTTCTGCGCTAACGGATCCCGAAGAGAACGATAGCTGTGAACTTGTAGATTTCTCCAAAATAGAGCCATCATTCTGATTCTGTCTTGTGGCCAGCCGGCTTCGTCTAATGCTGTTAGGAAGCGAGGGCATGCTTGACAGAATTCTTCGAAAGGTAAATTCTCGTCGTTGATGACGGAGCGAGCGCTTCGAGCGGAGGCTGAGGATATCCATGCTGTGGAACCATCAGCTAACGTCGACAATACCATAGCATCGTCGTCGATAGTCTTCTTGATTGACGCCTCATCTAATCCATCGTTGGTAAAGTACCATAGTTCGACGTATTCTCCTTTGTCTAACTTGCGTAGCGCATATGACGACGGAGTAATAGCGGGCTCGTCAGGAATTCCAGTGTTCTGAATCGGAATATACTTGAATTTGTTCTTTTTCCGTTCTTCCTTATGTGCGTCCTCTTCTTCCTTGGCGCGTTCTTGATTCAACCTCTCTTGCTCGTCGTCTTCAAGACGCTGACGTTGCACTTGCTCTTCTCTATCTTCGTTCTTCTGCTGTTGCCAACGGCGCTTGTCCATATTATTGTTAGCTTCCCAAATATTCTTAAGCAACTGAATCGCTTGAGCGTCCGTGGTGTTCTCATTGATAAGTTGAGCTCGGGTGGCGACGAAGTCCTCCGACGCATAATCTGGACATACGTCCAGGTTTGGGTCGTTGCGAATACGAGGCATTTAAGATTTATAATGATAAAGCTTTAGATAGAAAATAGCGATGAAACGAGAGTGTATTTGCGTACTCGAGTACTTGCGAGTGCTAAGTGAGAGTACGAAACAAGAAAGGGTGGGAAAAAACGGGCCAGGTGAAATTGACGCGGCCCTGCCGCGCCTGCCGCGGTCGTGACGCGCCTGTGACGCGGCATATGTGACGCGGCACTGTAACAAATTCCTACGTACAGATCATGTTTACACAACTTCATATCGCATTCCAAACACTTTGAATCATCGTTAATGATCAACATGTGAGTGTCTGCCTGCGTACAGGCTCTATAGTGCTGTATTCACCTCTCACCAAATTTACAGTGCTTGTCCTCTGCGTTTATGCTACTAGTATGCATCTTGTGCGTCAGTCCTATATTGTTGCATTACCTCTAATTCATTCATCTATGTTGGTTTGCAGACGCAGTGTCAAATGTTGTCTTACTGCGTCAAGCCTCGGCCTCACCCTGCCAAGTTCGATCCACTCTCTATACCCTGCACCACCATGTCAAGCCCCAACCATGGCATGCCAGAAGCCTCCCTCGTTTAGGCTGCGTCAAGCACCACTCACACCACGGCAAGTTCTCCCAAATATCTTCGCAATCTCTGTACTAATATCAACATCCACACTCTATGCCGCGTCAAGGCCTACTACAGTGCCGCGTCAACCATAGCACATACCGCGTCAGTTGCCGCGTCACATGCGCGTCAGTGCCGCGTCAAACAAGTTGTGCCGCGTCAATGCCGCGTCAAACCTCCTCCATGCCGCGTCAGTGCCGCGTCACATGCGCGTCACGCCGCGTCAAACCTCGTCACTGCCGCGTCACCGCCGCGTCAAACTTCATTCATGCCGCGTCACAAGTAGCACATGCCGCGTCAGACCTCGCCACCTCAACTGTCACGCTGTCCGTATAACTTAGGTATTTTTTTTTTAGATCTGTCATAATATTTGATATTCTAACAGTGTTCCTTTTCATCCTGACAGAATTAGACGTCGTACACTGTAATTGTCCATAGGCAGTAATAAATTTATTTTACTAAGCATTCTTTCGTTTGTCTCCTCTGGGCTTGAGAAGAAACCCTTATTATCGCGCTTTTGTAAATCATATCATGGCCTTTGTGAGTGCTTTTAAATACGGAGTAAACTTGTTATAACCATCTTTTAGGAATTAATCAAGCATATATTCAACTTTTTATATCCCAACGAGACAGAGAATCAAAATTATCCAGATCGGCCGGGTCCGCTGCTGAGTTTTGGGGACCTTATACCCTGCTATGACCGTTCAGGTGCGTCATCCGACATATTCTCCTTGTGAACTTAGATTTGACAAATAGAACAGGCAATATAATAGCTTATCTTCCGGCCTCTGTGCAGACCGCTCAGCCATCACATGACCCTGCACACTCCGTCCCAAATCCACCACCCCTCCCTCAACATATGAAACACCACTCACAGGAGTTGTTTGAACTCTGCACGGACACAAAGTCTATACCACGCCGGCGTACCCGAAGTGTTAGTCCTCCTGCAGCCCGAACAAATCAACGTCCCAAATCTGGCGGTCGAGATGAGTTATGGGACCCATGGCCGGACGGTGACTTTGAAAAGTTATTCACATGGGAGGAGGTATTACGAACTGATAATCTTAGTGAACATTGGGCTTGTCAGCCAGGAGGAGGAGACAAGAGGGGGTCAGAGTCAGCACTCGCGTGGTCGCAAGGTAAAAAGACGAGACGCGTTTGCCTGGGTGTCATTACTTGTGATGAACCTACCTGTGAGGTAGTCACACGTCCGCAGACCCGCCGGGCTGGTATCATGGGACAACTCAATGCATCGTGCCTTTGTGGTAGTCAGCTCAAGCACATCGACTGCGGTGTCACATCAGTGTTGTATTCATTCAAAGGAGGCGTCTACTACATTCACAAGGGCATTCACCACCATCCGAAACAAACTCACATCTTGCATCTATCTCGTGACGAGCGGACAAGATTCGAACAAATTGTCTTCGAAAATCCTGCTGCTGGCCCTGCAGCATTAATTGCTGGTCGTAACAGCCTTACTGGTACCCGTGAATCTGTTGCAACGATCTCCACAGTGCTTCTCAACCAGGACCGTGTCAAGGCCGAGCTGCAAGCACTACGGGGCAAGTCCACTCGGAACTTCGTTGATGACTTCGCAGAATTCCAGAAGAACCATCCAGGATATGTTTTGTATTCTCAATTCGAAGCAGTGACTGTCGTTGTTGTTCAAACTCAATTCATGGTGTCGCAACTGGTGACCGACTTCATCGAGGACGAGGCTGTGAATGGCATTGTTTCGGATGCAGCACATGGATTTTGGTACTCATCTAAGGATCTTCTTATAATTAGTTCGACATATTCTGCTTTGCTCGCATGCTGGGTACCCGGACTCATGACCTATGCAAATGGAGGTTCAGCCGAGCACTACCGATTACATTTTCTTGTCCTTTTCAACTCCATGGCAGATGAATGCGAGAAGCACGGGCGTGAAGTCAATGATGAATTGTTTGGCAACGTAAGGCTCCAGTTACTGGTACATAGTGTTCATTCTGACATTTGCTGATCCAGGTTGTTGACTTCAGCGAGGCTGAACGAGTTGGGTTTACTCAAGCATTCATTATGTTCTGGACCAATCGCGAGGATTCACGTTCTCAGGCTGAACTTGAAGATGCAGCAGGAGCACTCCTCAAAGGCTGTCAGCAGCATTACCGGTCTCAGGTCACACGTGTCAAAAAAATCAGTGGAGTTATTGACCCTGCCAAAGCGGACAACTTTCAGAGTCGTGCCCTGGCCCTGCTGTTGGTCTTGGATATGGACACTTTCAAGCAAAAGGTTGCATCCCTTTTACGAGACTACCCCAAGACAAAGCCATGGCTGGAGTGGTGGCTTCGTGACAGCCATGCCCAGATGCTGTTTCCTCCTTTTCAGAAGATGAAAACGGGTCTATTCCAGGCAATGCCAGACTCCACTAATGCAGAAGAAGCGATGCACGCAAAGTTATATGCCACAGTTGGCAAGCGCTACAACTTGATGGAGGGGCTGCTTTGTTTGCAGGTTTTTATGGAAAGTTTTCAACTACGTGCAGCTGGCCGAAGTGGTATGTTGTATATTGTCAGTGTTAATTTGATATTAAACACCTCTTGTTTCGATTAGTGGGTGCTCCAATTCGCTACGGAGCAGCCAAGAGCTGGCAAACCAATCTACAAATACATGGTCGTACTCATCCAGAAAGAGCACCACGATCACATCGGTCCAAGTCCAGAAAAAATGATGGACGCCCTCCTGATACCTCGCGACAGCTTCTGAGAACCCATTCAAAAACTCGTGACAAGCAACAGGCTTCCAAAGAAGACTTAGATTCAGATTCTGACAATTCGCTCGACTCCAACATCTCTAACCATCCACTGAGCTCGCGCCCCAGTTATCCCTGGTCTCAAAACTCATGTTGGCTTGATACATGCCTGGAGCTCATGTTCATTACCATACACCCTCACTTTTATACTGTCTTCCAGCCACGCTTCCTTGGAATCCGCGAGGAACATCCCTTATGGGCTCTGAATCAGGTCATGAAAGTTCGTATGAGCATTGATCAGACATCTAATGCATCTCGTATCTTGACGACTCAACGTGATGGGTTCCGCAAGAATCTGAGGGCCACACGAATCATCAAGGATATATCAAGTGCGGACGGAGTATTTGTAAGTGTGCTGTCATATTTCGCAAATCAGAGTTTCACTAATAGTAGTACCTTACACTAGGGCTGGCTAGGAAGGGCATTCCGACTACTGCTGCACAAGATGCCACCTGAAGAGACGTACCTTGCTCGCACTTTCTTCGAGGCCCAGATCATAGACCTGCGATTTTGCTCTGGTACTTCAGGAGGACCAATGCACTGGCAAATACCACGTCAACCGCACCCCAAGTGTCATTTTCAGCTTGATGTCAAACTCTCAGCTCAGTACAAGGGCGATCTAGCTGCTTGGTTTCGTGATCTCATTCGCGTGAACAAGGAGGCCACTTCTAAGACTTATTGCTGGCGAACTTTGGATGCACAGGTTTTATGTGACGGCTCCTCCAATTTCATCACTTTGTATCTTGGAATTCCTGTGATGTTGATAGTCGAGTTTGGTGATGTCCTCCATCGCGATAACAAATGGAACATTCCCAAGCACATAAGGCCTCTCACAAAAGAAGCCGAAGAACAGCATTCCCTCGTTTACGACGTGGTTGGCCTTGCCTTTTGTGACCCTACACCAAAGCTGGCACACTTTATTACTCGCTACTCACTGGATGGCAAGAGGGTCTACCATTATGATGACCTTTCTCATGGAGGATATGCACAATTGTTGAAGAATGCAACTGTCAAGAGCCATCTTGTGGGCAATTTGCACGACATCCCGGCACCAGGAGGCTTCAATTGTTACAATAACATGTAACCGAGAACCCCTCCTACGGAGGTCATCATGACCTTAGCCCCTATCCCACCATATGCACCGTCTTGGAAGACTTACCGACTCAACGGAGACTCGTAGAGACGCCTAGAACGGCCTGGATGCCGTTAGATGACCTAGACCAGCCTAGGCTACATCTGATCGGACCTAGATGGTCCTCGACCCGGATCATGAGGAAGCTCTGCCTCATGGTCAGAAGAGAAGCCGCATGCCTTAGCATGCGCAGTTAGACTCAAAGGCATGCTACGCCTTGAGGACAGATAAGAGAGGCATGGTAAGCCTCATGTATAGATAATCGACCGCATGGCATCAGATAAGATGCCCTTGTATAGACACACTTACATCTACCTACCGAACGTAGTATTGGTCTGTGCACACGGACGACAGTATATAGAGCAGACTAGAATCATGTATATTCCCTACTTGATTCTACTAGGTTTTATCCAGAACTTCCTCTGAAAGACAGTCCCAGTCCTTCAGTCTAAGCCGCACCTTAAGGAAAGCCGACGCTACCTTAAGTGGAACCCCCGAACCTCTCATTCGAGAGAAGATCCCCGTCTCTCCAGTAGCGAGCCCGCTATCAGATTAGGCAATCCGCCTAAGGAGAACTCGAACTATCCTAGTCCGTAACATCAATGTTCATGGTGTTGTGTATAGGCTACGTGGTGGCTCTGATGCGCAGAACTTCTTTGCTGAACATCAAATAGCAGCCGCAGAACGTTTGCATCATGTTCATGTCAAACGTGACCTGCAGTCGCCAGGTTCAATTCCTATCATTTCTTTGTCTCGCACTGCAGTGGCTGCTGTTGATCCAGACAATCTTATTTGGCTCAAAAACCCTGCAACTACACAGAATATAGAATACGAGCAGGTGGTAACATTGAACACAGGCAGTAATTCCAAGAACAAAGCACCACCCCAACACCAACGTTCTCGCACAAAAACGAAAAAACTTCGGATCTTGTCACCGGTATTGGAAACTGAAGATCGGCCATCCATAAACGAGGGTGAAAAGCCGTCTGACCAGGCCAGCGTACCCAAGCCAATCGAGGATCCATTGGTCCTTCAGGCATCTGGCAATGAAGAGGAATCACTGTCCACATCTGAGATAAAGAAACCATTAGAGCTGGACGACGGAGAGAGTGAAGCATCTGACTATACATTTGATTGTAGGTGTGGGGCTCTTGGCAACGGCCATGAAGTTGCAGGTGGTCAAAAGACAATCCGATGTGATCTGTGTGAAAATTGGTCACACATTGCTTGTCAGAGAGGTGGCCGAGCCAGCAATCTTCATCCAAAGGCAGCATTTTATTGCGATGGATGCTCAACACAGGAGTCAAAAGCACCACCAACTCGCAAGTAAGTTTAAATAACTGTGCCCCTCACATAAACTGACATCCATGACTCAGGAGCAGCAGGAAAGCCACAACAAAGAAGAAAACGGCTCCACTTCACACACGTCTGATGTTTGTCTTTTGATCTCCAACCCTAGCTGAGAATCGAGATATGGCTGATCACTCACTTACAGCGCCGGCAAAGGAGCTCTGGCTCGTCTCGGGAAGTATTGGTATCCTGTGCGGCTGATTCAGTCCTATGACACTGTTGGTCTCCCTGCTAGTGCACGCAACCGAGTACGCTGGTGGGTGGTCTGGTGGCGCGGTTGCAGATTCCCATTAAGTTTGGGATCACCTCCTGGTGATGTTGAGCAAGGAGATCTCATGGATGAACTTTGGCAGGACCAAGCTAAGAGGCGTGAGATTCGCGTGAGTGACAGTGACTGGTTATACTCGCGGTCCTCTTGACACGAAGTATTGTGTAGCTCGGAGAATGGATCCACTCTTGGGATACTCCTCGCGAAGAAGACTTGATTCAAAACTTTATGTCAGCGGAAGTATCAAAAGAACTGGACGACATTCTACTACCACATATTGCTTCGCTTCAGAAGCTCCTTGACAGTCCAGACTTGAACCAATATGGTGCGGAGGCATACCCCGTGATAGACTACATCTTGCGATCGAGGAAGAAGCCAGATGGTGTGGGTGCATACAGCATACCATTTTGTGGTGACATCTCTTCTCATGAGTATGCCAAAATTGCACGTTGGTTCTCGGAGAATGTTCCTGGTGCTTCCGGTCAAGTCGAAAAATGGCTTGGTGGCATGCCTTTGGTGCATGCTTTCACTCTCGTGGTTGCTCATCGAAAGGCCAGTGATTTCGAAAAACGCATTGAAGCTCGAAACGAAGAATGGAACGATAGCATGCTGTTGAAGATGGCTTGGGCTGATCTCATGATAAGCTATCCTACCAATAGCTTCGTGGCTGACGTCGACCTTGAGTGTCTGACCGCACTAGAAGCAAGGATGTTCGAGGATTCCGAAGAAGCAGGACCTGCAGGCAACCAGCAGTGGGGTTTGGATGCTGGCCAACATCACAGGCGATGGAATGTGTATCTCGGAATTCCTGATGAATGGGTTTCTGCAAGAGATTATAGCGAAAGTGAACTTGAAGTGAGGAAGACATTACCTGCTCCGTTTGATAGATATCTAACTTATGTGATTAACAGCGCGGCCCCTTATTCAGTGATAACTCTGATGCTACATCTGTGGAGTCTGCAGACGAGCTATCCGAAGCTGTAGTTCCTTCTCTGCCGGCCGAAGAATGTCCGCCCGTTAAACGTCGATGTGCTCCACAGGCTCGAAGGGTCCAGAGAGGGAGGAAAAGAAAATAGTCATTGGCTTATGTATACCTAGTTGTACATGGCTCTGAGGCAAATAAAATAACAAAAGAATGGTCGTGAACTCATTCAACTTGATCTGGAAGTTGAATGTAGAATATAGGAATGGCGCGTCAGTGGCCGCGTCAAGGCTCGTTAGTGCCGCATCAAGGCTCGTCAGTGCCGCGTCACATGCGCGTCACGCCGCGTCACGGCCGCGTCACGACCGCGGCAGGCGCGGCAGGACCGCGTCAAAATAGCTACGCCCGGAAAAAACCCGAGAAGTCGAATCGCCACATAGACATCATTCTATGTTCGTCCTCGTTCCTCGGACTCACATAGAATACAACACAGGACCACCATCTTCCGAGGGGGAACTCCAGATGTACAGATCCTGTCGGTCGTCACGGGATATTACTCATTCCAGAGGGTGTCTTACATCCCGACATGCTCTTGTTTGCTCTCAGACGTTTCAAGGATCAGTCATTCAGAAGACCTTAAAATATCGGAATATCGAGTTCACCTCCATCTACAGAGATATCCGGCATCGCTGCTTTTCGGCTAGACAGGTAGGGAAGAGAAAAATTGCGTCATTTCCATTGTGTTCTGATCATTCAATATAGTTCATATTTCTATCAAGGTTTTCGTTGTTCGACATCGTTTATTGTGTAATCCTTGTGCTTAGTCGTACGAACGATTGAACATTTGCAACTTCGTGTCTATGCGAGAGTATAATCAGTGGCCCGATGCAGGGAGATAGATAAGAGATAGACGCCGTGTGTAGCTGTTGTGTGATAAGCCACAACAGCCCTTGCGAATTCGTGTTCGTTCGCTGTCATATCTCGCCACGACCTCGTTCTGTGCCACAGTACAGCTTTCACGATAAACCAAATCACCTCCACTTCAGGACACATCAAGATCTTTCAATGGCAACCATCGACGCCCAGGATCTCAAACAAAGAATTGGGCGCTTTCGAGTTCTGATCATGGGTAGAGCAAACGCAGGCAAAACGACCATTCTTCAGAAGGTCTGCAACACCACCGATCAACCAGAAATTTACGATACCAATGGAAACAAGGTGCGGGTGATGATCCATGCCATACACGCGTCCATCGCTGATCAATTGCGGGTAGATCGATGCTGACATCGTTAAATCATCTATCAAGGTGGGTGCATCATTTGCCCTATGGGCACATACATGCACTGACGGATGTTCAGCGCGGAAACCACGATATTACGAACGAGATGATATTCAAGAGCAATCCCATTTTTGTATTTCACGACTCCTGCGGTTTCGAAGCGGGCTCAGAAGACGAATTTGAGAATATGAAGAAATTCATCTCGGAACGCGGACATGCGACGGAATTGCAGGAACGAATCCATGCCATATAGTAAGTAACACCATTCTGACGTTCTGCGCTTGTTGATTGCCGTCAGGTATTGTATTCCAATGGACGACCCGTGTCGAACCTTCCAGCGGTCAGAAGAGAAGTTCTTCTTGGAGTGCGATACTGGGCGCGGTGAGCTTGCAACTTCATTGTCACTTGTCGCGCTTGGACTAAACAATTGATCTCCAGTTCCCGTGGTAGCGATATTCACGAAGTTTGAAGCTCTGCGTCCATTCGCTTATGGAGAAATCAAGAAGGAATTAAAAGGGGTATCGAGTGAAGAACGCTCAAAGAGGATTGCCGAACGCGTCGAGGAACTGTTCACTAAGACAGGTGTCTGCGATCGGTTGTGCAACCCTGAGAACCGTGCCCGCCCCAAGTCTTATGTACGCTTGCAGAGTAAGTATTTCAGATCAACTTCTTCCATGTCAAAGTTAACATTAGCAACCGTCCTAGATATGAACAAACAGAATACAAACTGCGACGCTCTACTGGAAAGCACCACTCTTGCATTGGATGACGAAGAACTGCGGTTGTGCTTGGTATCAACGCAACAATCGAACATGGAGCTTTGTATGAAGTGTGCTATCACGTGAGTCGCAGATTTGCAAGTCACATATTTTTGTTCTAACGTCATGTAGAATACTCGTGGATCGTGCGCATCAGCTATTCGTGCCACTTCGATTCGATTATGGAGCCTATCAGTATGGAATTGCGAGGTGGTTTTCACATCTCAAAGTAAGAGAAAGATTGATTCAATCTGATGATTCCCTGGTAATGATGCTCACGGATGGTAAATATTGAAATGCTGGAACTATAGACATTCTGATATATTTTCCTCTGTAGACGTCCATTAATAACAGCTGGTAAGATTGCGGTTTACGAAGCTCGAACAGGATGGACAGCGCTGATTCCTTGTTGCTACTCGCCTGTTGACAGTGGGTAAGCGCCTTGATGGTTTCTAGTCCTCGACCGATGCTCATGATCCCCATCCCTTGCTGCTGCTCGCCTGTTGACAGTATGTAAGTGCCTTGATGGTTTCTAGTCCTCGACCGATGCTCATGATCCCCATCTCTCGCTGCTGCTCGCCTGTTGACAGTATGTAAGTGCCTTGATGGTTTCTAGTCCTCGACCGATGCTCATGATCCCCATCCCTCGCTGCTGCTCGCCTGTTGACAGGGAGTAAGTGCCTCGATGGTTTCTAGTCCTCGACCGATGCTCATGATCCCCATCCCTCGCTGCTGCTCGCCTGTTGACAGAACGTAAGTGCCTTAATGGTTTCACATCCTTAACCCATACTCATGATCCCCATCCCTTGCTGCTGCTCGCCTGTTGACAGGGAGTAAGTGCCTCGATGGTTTCTAGTCCTCGACCGATGCTCATGATCCCCATCCCTCGCTGCTGCTCGCCTGTTGACAGTGGGTAAGTGCCTCGATGGTTTCTAGTCCTCGACCGATGCTAATGATCCCCATCCCTCGCTGCTGCTCGCCTGTTGACAGTGGGTAAGTGCCTCGATGGTTTCTAGTCCTCGACCGATGCTCATGATCCCCATCCCTCGCTGCTGCTCGCCTGTTGACAGTATGTAAGTGCCTCGATGGTTTCTAGTCCTCGACCGATGCTCATGATCCCCATCCCTCGCTGCCGCTCGCCTGTTGACAGCGTGTAAGTGCCTTGATGGTTTCTAGTCCTCGACCGATGCTCATGATCCCCATCCCTCGCTGCTGCTCGCCTGTTGACAGCCCGTAAGTGCCTTGATGGTTTCTAGTCCTCGACCGATGCTCATGATCCCCATCCCTCGCTGCTGCTCGCCTGTTGACAGAACGTAAGTGCCTTAATGGTTTCACATCCTTAACCCATACTCATGATCCCCATCTCTCGCTGCTACTCGCCTGTTGACAGGTGGTATGTGTCTCGATGATATCTTCTATTGAAATGATACTGAATAGTATAATAATGTTCACTCATTTTCATAGCCTAATGTAAGTATTTTCTATTCTATCAGATGAATCGACTCATCATGACTCATCATGCATAGTTCGTTGAGTATCCATCCTTGATGATATTTTCCATGTTCATTCATCTTGTATATTTCTTGCCCTGTGCAGAATGTGAGTCATTTAATCCTTATAACGCGAAGCATCAAATGTATCGATCGTTTTGATTCTTTCACCGTAGCATGTGAGTATTTTTCAATCGCCAAGGGTTCTTCCAGCCACATAATACCTTGTATTCATCATGTGTTCGCAGAATGTGTGTGTTAATCATGTCCTGTCTGAAATGATAGTACTCCACTGACAAACAATCTTATTTAGCTCGTACGTCCATGGATGGTATTCACCATTACATAGTGATGCTCATCTGGTTCCAACCCCTGACAGTTTGTAAGTTACCTGAGCACAGCGGTCATGGTCTACAATCTGGTGGTTAATTATTCACAACTGTCTCGTCAACCAAATAGAACGTGCGTCTCTGTTATTAATCAAATATTAATTTACTACCTCATGGTTCTGACATTCCTTTGCCGCAGGAGGCAAGTACTTTTACTATGTGGAGTTGATTCTGATACCCATACTTTCAACCTTTGGCTAGGCCGAAGTCTACCGAGACAACATTATCAGCATCCTTCAACCTTTGGTAGGTCGTTTTTCCTCCATATTGATTCTCAGCACTGTAAGAGTGCAACAGGCTCCGAAAGCTTTAATGTTCGCGAATCAAATAATCCAGACTGGCATTGGTTAGTTCCTCACCGCATGCCAAGTAATAGTCTTGATGACAGGATGCAGCTACTATCATCGTCCTCGAGTACTCCGCCTTTCTCCCGAACGACTTGGGGGACTTGGAGCGCGTCAAGTCTGCCGTGGACTACTACATGAAATCTCCGACGGCTGTCGCAGTAGAGAAAGGAGCGAAAGAGATTTGTCGTCAAGGCTACGACAGGGAGGAAATGGGGAAGAAGATTCTTGAGTTCATTCTTGAAAATCGCTTGTGTACGTCCTTCGCTTGGTTGTGAACCTAGCAGTCGAAGCTTACTGACAGGTTGCAGCAAAGGACTTGACTGAGAAGAAGTAGATGATGCTCGAGCCAAGTTTTCTGTTTTTCGATGCATACTATGCGCTCGTATTTTGTACGATACCAAGCACGCTAGTTTCAACTCCTTAGCGGTGCAGACTGTGATGTTTCCTTGTTTCTGATGCTCTTCCTCATGCTATCATGATGTACTATACTTAGCACTCTAGTTTCAATAGCCGAGTGCTGCAGACCGTATTGAGTTTCAACACCCGTTTTTCGTATTTCATTATATCGCGTTCTGTTTTGTGCTATGTAGATTTAGGCTTGCGCTCGTCAAATAATTGCTGTTCACTCTTATTTTCAATCAAGAAACTTCGAGAACTGGCTCGGTGTGCTTTAGTGCTGAAGCGGACGGGCATGCCGACTGACAACATTGTCAGTGCTCGTCGGGACAGCACGCAGCCTTGTACATCAAAGTCTGGTAGACTGAGAACAGACAAATCATCCAGGAGGCAATCACAGCATTGTATTATTGTCTCCACGAAGGGGAAGATATCGGATAAAAAACCAAAATGGTAGGAAATGACGCAGACGTATCGAGTCATGTGAGGCGTAGATATGGTGTGGGCACAACAAGGTAACGCCTGAATAAGTTGAAGTCGGATGGGAAAGGTACTAGGCAATGGAAGCTAGATACGAGGAATTGTGAAGACGAGAAACATTCTCATGACAAGGGACTCACCATCAAGTGTACTACGTCTGCTCTGCGCGGTTCTTACCGAGTCCATTCTTCCGTACGTCATAAAGGGTAAAGGCGGTTCCGACATCTTTGTCTGCGACTCCAAAAAGACGTATTCAGCCGTCGGGTCAGGACAGATGGTGGTGTCGCTGAAGACCATACGGATGGATTTTCCATTTCTAATATGTTGACAGGCATGGTAGGTGTCTTAGCGCTTGAGGGTGCATGACAGGTGTGGTCACTGGTGACTTCCCGTAAGGTTTTACAGACGAATTTCTCTTAATCCTCATACCTTAGCCGAATAGCCGGGCTGCATTAGGAAGGTCGCTCTTGCACTTGTCTGTAAATTTTCCATTCTGTGGAGGGGTAGGTACCCCTCCACAGATGCTCTCATCGCGCAATTTTCTTACTCTTTTTAGATGTCTCGCTCTCGGAACTCTTATTTGTGTAATTTTTTATCGATGGACTCTGATCTTGCATCTGACCTTGTACTTCGTGCTTCTGTATTCTCCTCGGGCTGATTCCAACATCTCTCACACTATTACACCTGCAAGTTTTGTCTCTGCAATTAGTAGTGATCACAATGGTGCAGCAAGTCAGACACTATCCATGGCACGGCCCAGATTAAGGAAAAACGACTGTATATTCATGTTTCTATGTCTTACGTATGACGGCCCAGAGGAGACAATAATAAATTGAATCGTTTTATATAAAATATCTACATGATAACTCAAAAGTCGTGTTATGTCCGAAAATCTCTGAATGATAACCAAAAGTCATCCACGTGGCTTCTCAAAACTCTAATTCATTCTCAAAAGTCATCCACGTGGCTTCTCAGAACTCTCTTCTCGGCACAAAAGTCATCCACATGGTGAGTCCTACTGTTGTCCTCATTGTTGTCAACGATGAGCCACGCAGTGCCGCGCGTCGGGTCACGCGTCACACAGGCGGGTGCGTGATGTACCTGCACTTTCCTTGAATGGTAATTATTTATTTACAGTTACGGTTGGACTGTTTGACAGATGACCTTGCTGCCGCACCCTCTGCGACGACACGAGCACACCGTCTACCACCATACCTGCGTTCTGCTCACTTGCGTTTCGTCGTTCATTGTAACATTCCCTTACTCCCTCGACATCCAGCCCATTAACGCTCAAAGCCTCAATGCCTCTCAGGATAATAGTCCACCGCTTCCTCAAAATTCGAATCCCACTTTTGGCACTCCCGTTTCCTCATCGGCGCCTCTATGTCCACCCTCCTTGTGGAGATCGTCCACGTTGACCCTCGCGAGCTCTTGTGGCATGTGCTTGGATCCAGGAGGTGGCGATGGGAATCTGTTCAAGGCTGCCGAATTTCACTGCAGCAGAGGGTATCCTGACGCAAGAAAGTCCCGATGCAGCCTACTGCTGCGCTCCTGACCGGTCTTTCTCGTTTTCCAACTTTCAAAGGTATGTCTCGCGTGTCCCTCACCTTGTATATACTAATCATTCATTAAGTGTTGTTTCTGCACGAGTAAAATCTGTGCATCTCTATTGCTCAGCAAACTCGAATCTGTCCGTTTTATTAGGAAGACTTGGAGATGAAGAGCTTATGTGAGTCGTCGCATCTGCACATGACTATTATACTTACTCAGAGTGGAGATTTCGTTCCGCATGTAATGTGACTATCCGGCCCTCTAGGCAGCCGGTAGACTTCTGGACAAGGGACTCCCTTCCAACTTTCGATCACATTCTACGTTTGTCACCCGTACTTTCAGATCGGACAATTGGGCTGCTGTGTTTTAGGTGCCAAGAGTTTGCCAACCTCGTTGTGAAAGCCGATGGACTTTATGAGTGGGCATGTCTTGCATGCGAATACATTAGAGAAGACCTTCCCAGCTTATCTCCAATGGACTGCCTAGGGAGCGGCAAAACTTGTTGTATGATATAGATATGTATTGCTTCGCATGCCAGCAATAAACATTGTTGAATATTAAAGGAAAGCCATTTAGAGTGCGGTGCTTACAATACTGTCCAACATTCACAGGACAACATTGACATGGATCAACTCCCTCTCCCACTGCAGAACATCATCATAGCATTCGACGAGCTCAAAGATCAAGTTCGTGTTGCTCTTCTCACACAGCTTGGTGACGCTGCACGTCTCCAAGTTCAGATACATTCATGCGAGCAGCTTAGACATCAAATTGATACGGTGTGTATTTCCTTCCTTCAACTAGGTGCTGATACTAAACTCGGAGTCTGCAGCATCATAACCTTATACCTGATGCCACCTTTGCGACCATGTGCTCTAGTCTGGATGCCATGGTGTCTGATCTTGAGCAAGCGAAAGAGCGGTCAGCAGATCATCCGGATGCGCCTCCCATTAACCCCGTTGTTGCTATTCACACTGGACGGCGTGGTCGTCCCCGGCTTGAAATCAATTCTGATGTGCTAGAAACTGCGATGCAGTTTGGTGGACCAACGGCACTGAGCAATGTCTTTGGTGTTTCATCACGCACAGTTCGTCGACGTGCCTTGGAAAGTGGGCTTTCAGAACCTGGAGAGCCAGTTTATGTAGAATTCACTGGCAATGACGGTGTTGTGTCCCGTTTTTATACATCATCCACAGCATCACAGTCCACCTTATCCGACGATCAATTAGATACAACAATGCTTCAGATTCTCACCCACTATCCTACTCTAGGACGACGCATGATCGATGGTCAACTACGTTACTTGGGCATCATTGTACCTCGTGCTCGCATTCAAGAATCTTACGCTCGTGTCCATGGCCCTCCTGTAGCAGCCTTTGGCATTCGCTGCATCATGCGACGGGTCTACAAAGTCCAAGGCTACAACTCTTTGGCGCATCATGATGGACAACACGGTAAGTGATTATGCTTGGACCTTGGTACATCACTACCATGATCAATTAGGTCTTATCCGCTGGAAGATCGTTGTTCATGGATTTATTGATGGCTATTCACGGTACATAACAGGCATTCGAGCGCACAATAACAATCGTGCTGTTACTGTTTTAAATTTGTTCACGGAGCTCATCGAAGTACACGGGCTCCCAAGCCGTGTTCGGGGAGACCATGGAGTCGAGAATGTTGATGTTGCGCGGTTCATGGAGGCGGCTCGTGGGACAGGCAGGGGTTCGTACATCTGGGGTCGGTGAGCACTCAGTCAGCCTGACCATTCAATTTAGTATTCTAAGAGATCACAGGAGTGTACACAATATACGCATCGAGCGGTTATGGGTCGACTTTACAAACGGGATAGGATCCAAATGGAAGAAGTTTTTTCAAGATCTCGAACTTAGTAGTGGTCTTGACGCTGATAACCCTCATCACATATGGCTGGTCCATTACCTTTTCCTCACAACCCTCAATTCCGAAATTCACGTATGGGCTGAAACTTGGAACAACCACCGCATGAGTACTGCTGAACATGGTATCACAAGCCCGCACCAACTGCGCTACCTCAGCATGCTCCAGCATGGTGCACGTGGCTTTGAGCCATGCACATTTCATGCCCCAGAAGATGTACTTGAGGGTGACAGTCTGGAAGAATATGGTATTGATTGGGATGCCATTGACAGTTCCCGAATTCGTTCTCACCACAATACTTCCAACCAACCAGACGACCTCGCCGACAATCCATTTATAGCCTATAGGCCTGAGACACTTAACGAAGTGAACGTGGATGAACCCAACTGCCCCCTCTCCCCTGCCCAACTTGAGCAGTTGCATGCCTACCTTTGGCAATTTCCAGACGATGGGCAAAATGTTACTCGCAGGTCTCTTTGGGAACATGCACTTGCTAAGTGTATTCAATTAATATCGTAGTCTGCATTGCTGCATTGTACTAGTGATAAGTCTGCACCGTGCAACATAGGATCCTAAGCTGGCTACCATCTCCACTCGATCGACCCTTTGCTGCGCATCCGCACACCTTTGTACATCTTGTATGTCTCGCTTAAGAGCTGCAACTGATCAACCTTGAGCGAGGAGAAACTGTATCACCAACGTTGATTGAAATAGACTCAGGTTACTAGATGCTGGGTCGAGGACGGTCGAGCTTGATTGGAACGACTGGAATAAGCCTGTGATGTCTCGGCTCAGGGCGAAGTTGTTCCGGAATAGCACCTACGTAAACGATATCAGGCAACCATGAGAAACATACAGCGGGCAGCAAACCAAGTTAGAGATCGCAGTATTGAATAGCACGAGCAATGTATCTTCTTGAGCAGAACGCTCAATACTATGAACACCTATCAAAGAAAGATATCAATGTGAAACGTCCACTGATGGTTTAATTCGACATACCTTCAAAATCCAAAGCAACAATAAGAGCATCTTTAGTCGGAGTTACTGACATCCAAACCCCTTCTGTCGTACGCATGGCCGATCCTGCGAATGACGTATCCACAAGATGGTGAAAGGAAAAGCTCTTCGATTGTTCGCCCATGGACGACACAACTTTGACCGGCTTGAAGAAGATGGCACCGGATAAAGTCAGTATCGCTCGACTCGAGGCGTTCATGTATCATACCTTTTTCGCCATGTATGACTGGAACAAAGACTCATACCAACCAAAAGACAGGTGATTGACAATGTGGTTAACATCTGCACCGAGGAGGGACTTCTCAAGTTCGGTTGGATATACACCGTCCTTGAGGATCCAAGGATAGTAGCGCAAGGGAAAGGAAGTGCACGAGGAGAGATGGATCCGAGTGTGTGGGTGATAGTCACAGCAGCGAATATTGATTATGAGAGGAGTTAGACGCAGGTGCAGGGAAACGAGAGTTGAACTGAGTGTGATCGTGCCACACGTCTAGCCATGTCTCTGCAGTGTATTTTAATGGAACGAAATTGGAGGGATGATAAGTCACTCACAATTTCATCTTGAGCAAGAGGTACATCGACGGTGCGTGTGGGATGACCTCCGGAAAACAACTTGAAGTTGAAATTCCAGTGTCGGGACTGTTGTTCAATTGGTTGGGATGCATCTACAGGTCGTGTGCCAAAATGTATGGAACTGAGAAAATGTGTAAATGAGTGCTAGTCCGAAATGAAATGAAATGGACAGGCACACCGAAAGTGTAGAGAGATGGTGACTTGCTGTAACGAGCAACGGGTACACTGAGATTACAGTGTATGATTACACTGAGTTATACTTACAAATACAAGTTAGACACCATATACAACAGCCATGGTTGCCGTCATGAAGACGGGCGAGTAAGCCTCGTACTGCGCAACGTTGAAAGAAGCATTGACCAATGACGACCACCAGACAGTTGGTCCATGGCTCAAGGGACCTGTCGTTACCAGGCTCGACAGTCTCAATGGGAACATACTGATAACCGCCAAGAGGAGTAACGACAGTGGTCTCGTTGGCAAGAACAATCTTGTTGGCAAGGTTGGGAGGGAAACATCAGATGTGATGACCTTTGCACCTGGAATGCCGGTGAGAAAAATAGAACGATACAGAACAAACAAACTTACCTCGTCGAATTGAGAGACGGTGAAAGGACTCCAGAACGTGTCAGATGATTACAATTGTGCCGCGACGAAAGTTTGTACGGCGACCAGTAGGAATGTTCTGATTTGGACACGGTTGACTTCGGATGTAAGTAGTTACAAGCGTGAATGTATGAATAGGAACGAGGAAAGGGACAAAAACAAAAATGCAGTTAAATTGCTTCGCCAGTTTCAGGGTTCAGAGCAACTCTGTACGCCCTGGCCGGGTCTGCATTTACACTGGGATCAGCTCAGGGTTCGAAGCAACTTCGGACTGCCCTGGCCAGCCCAGGTAAAAAGAGAAAGTGTGGGGGCGAAGTTGACAGAATGAGTACTCACTTCCACGAGTTTTTGCTGGGTCTTGGGGAGATCGATTAATTCGGAACCACGGGTTCAGAAACTTCCTGGCCAACCCGGGCCCTGAGCAACTCGTGCCGATCAGACCTGAGTTCGATGTGGAGCATCATAAGATGTGCGAGACCTTTGTATGGAATCTGAATGGTAAGCCTCTTGTTTAGAGTAGCTTTCATTGCTGACGCCGTTTAGATCCTTCCATCACTCCTGAGCATTTTGCGCAGACGCTCGTCGAGGATTATGCGCTACCCTGGAGTTATCACGGCATCATCACGCCACGTTGACGGCGACTGGAAAAGAAGTGCGTCGTTTTTATATTGCTGTCATTTATCTACTGACTATTGCTATCCTTGCTCTGACTTCCTGCACTCACTTCACGAGTTCCCTAGTATGTCGCACAGACTTGTGAATCGATACTTATCGCAAAATCATACCAGATAAAAACAATACAGCAGGAACCACACACCGATAGGTGGCCTGTCGTTACTCGATCTTTTGAAAGTAGATGCCACTCTTATGGCAACCCGAGCGCCAAGCAGGGCATTTCAGACATGGATATTCTCTTTACTCTCATGCGAGCTTACAAAGTTCTCGACAAAGTAGGCTCGTTTTCCATGAATCAAAACATGATATTCATGTATGAATAGATCTCATTCGACATGTCTCTCGCCCGCGGTCTAGACTACGACCATGCAAGACATCCAAAGGCATGTTTCCATCTCTGACTCTGAATATACCACAAATCAAGCATGTTTCTTGCAGACTATTGCCACCACAACAGTCCGCGATGCATGCATAGATGGAGACTTATATACTGACGAAGAACTACTCATGCAAGATATCAATACCGATCCAAACAACCATACTCCCTACGTCCATCGCTCAAAGGCATGTTTTCGTCTCTGACTCATATACCACAAATCGAGCATGCTTCGTGCAGATCCTAGCCATCACGACCCTCCATATTGCATGTCTAAATGGAGACTTATCTACCGCCGAAGGACTACTCACTCAAGATATCAATACCAGTCCGAACTATCATACTTCCTACGCCCATCGGTCATTCGTCATGGCGCGAAAATGCGACTGGGACCGCGCCCTTCTGGACACAATCAAGGTGAGAATCAGAGTGTGTCGTTGCCCACCAGTCACAGGCTTGCAGCTCAACTCGCTTTTGCCAAATACTCAGAAGACCTTTTCGGCCGTTGCCCATACGATAGCCAACTAGTATATCGAAAATGGTGGTCTTCGCTTGTGCTTCTGCTTCGATCGTAGGCAAGCACTTGTATGGTAATATATATCACATTATTCCGCCTCGCTTTAATCTGTATCATACCCAGCACCATCAAAAACTGGTTTTTGTATATTAGCAAAGTCTTTCAGAATGACGAGGTGCGCAAGATGCCTGTGAGACCTTGTGAAGTTAGTGAGCCAAACGGGCAGATGTTTCATCATGGCATCTATGATGAAGACCAGGATCCTCATGATGGGTTATGGTTGATGAGTAGACTCGTATTTGGAATTTGGTTCGCCTCCAAGAGGCGTTGCCATCTCGTACACTTTTGTACCATATGGTTCGCTTGCTTCTCATCTTCTCTGCTTGCTTCCACTGCATGTTAATCCTCTGACATGTCTCCCGATCACCAGCATCTCTTATCTCTTTTCCCCCCACCTCCGAATTGTCCAGTCGCTCCCTCCATAGCCTGGTGCACTGATCCAGTATCTTTACACTTTGTTACTCGTAAATAGTTCCTCTATTGGTGAGTAAACATGTTCTTGCAGTCGTAACACATTTTTAAATATAACTCTTAGTAAAATGACGACCCGGTATCGTTGCAGCGAGTGTTTGACTCGCATATGTGCTGCATATTTTGCTGCAGATGCTTCCCAGGTATGGTTTTTATTTTCCTGTAGCCATTAAACTCACACCGCACTCCCTGTAGCAAATATGCCACTGCACCCACTCAATAACATCTCACAGCGAAACTCCTCCGCATCCAGAACCTCCAGTGTTTCCACCTCGAGGAGGTGCTGGCTTGTGTCGTGAATATCGCAGCCTTCACAATGCACCGGTAGGCAGAGCATAATTTGTTTCGTGCTTTTGTTTACTCACCATTTTTTGGTATCAAGATTCATCATTATTACCAGTTGTGTATGTGCGGGCAGCCTTACAGTGCCCACACCCCGTTGGTCATCCAATCTGTGCTAGGGATCCGCACGGGTATACCCCGGGGTGTCGGGGACCTGACCCGCACCCGCACCCCGAGGTATACCCGCACCCTTCGTGCGGGTGCGGGTTTTTGGGGGGTATGGCCAGCTCGTACCCTCACCCGCACCCGTGCAGGGTTTACCCATGGGTAGTACATATAAATATTAAGTTAGAACTATGAAAAAAAATGATTGTGAAAAAGAACTTACTGAGACATTGCGAACGGCAGGGAACGACTTGGATCAGCATGGCTCGAGCTTGAAGCGGGATCAACACACTGACAACCTGCAAATGGTGGGAAACGACTTGGATCAGCATGGCTCGAGCTCGGCGCGGGACCAACACACTCACAAGCTGCGAACGGCGGGAAACGACTTGGATCAGCTTGGCTCGAGCTCGACGCGGGACCAACACACTCACATCCTGCGAACGACGGGAAACAACTTGTATCAGCATGGCTCTTGCTCGAATGAGGATCGGCACACTCACATACTGCGAACGTTGGGCGACGACTTCAATCAGCATGGCTCGAGCACAATGCAGGACCGACACACTCACATCCTGCGAACGATGGGAAACGACTTGTATCAGCATGGCTCTTGCTCAAATGAGGATCAGCACACTCACGTTCTGCGAACATTGGGCGCAGGCTCCGTCCTGGTGTCTTCCGTGTGCATTCGAGCCACGCCAGCATTCGCTGGCATGGTCTGAGCGTGTACACTTGATGCTGGCGAGTCAGTGTGTCGCGTAGGTGTTGGCGTCGTAGATGGGATGGTGGTGTTGGTGTCATGGATGGTGGTGTTGGTGTCATGGATGGTGGTGTTGGTGTCGTGGATGGTGGCATTGGCATCGAGGATGGTGGCGTCGGCATTGTGGATGGTGGCATTGGCGTGAAAGCTGGTGGTGGTGCAAGTGCTGGGTGCACAAAGATAGGCGCTGGCGACGTGACGCGTATGACGTCGTCATTGTTGCTGGGGGTAGAGTCTTCAATGTGAGTACTCACTTTCAGCGTGCCCAAAGTCTCGTCTCCTCAAGTTCCTCTTTCCTCCTTCATCTCTATACCATCCCTTCTCCCTTCCTCGATTCTCTTGTCCTTTCGTCTTCGCGTGTCGTCCGCGTGTGTTTGCATCGCGTCAACACTTGTTGACGCGTTTCGGGCGCGCGCGCTGTGAATGTGGAGTTGGTGGACTTGGGAAGGCGCGTTAGGTGCCGGTGTTGGTGGTGGTGCCGGTTGTAGCGTGCACGCGGGAAGTATGGTGTCCGCTATTACTGATGCAGGAGGTGCTACCATTTATGGAAGGCACGGGTATAGCTGGGGTACGGGTAAGAGCGCGGGTCTTAGAATCCCGACCCGTACCCGTACCCGTGACCCGCGCGGGTTACCCGTACCCATGCAGATCCCTAATCTGTGCTCCCATCTTCCACACTGTCGTTGTCATCTTCCTCTGTAAACCATTCCAGTGTACAGTCTAATCCGTCAGGGCATGCTGACGATCAGTTCTTCACTAATATGGCCTCTCACTCTATCCCTCAATACCAGGCCAGTACCACTTCAAACCGACTGGCAACCATCTCTGGACCTTCACTGGTCAATGCATATACTACGTCTGTACATCGTCCTCCCCCCCAATCTCAAGGGGCACCAGTCACCCGTGGCCACATGGCATTTGGAGTGCCAATGGCAGGTGTCTCAACCAGTTCTACCAGCTTGCGGGGGCATACACGTGGTCGTGGGCAACGAATCACAGTCAGTGCGCCATTGCGTACCATCCATGCTCAACTCATTCTCATGCCAAGAGATGTAAGTGACGTCAATGCTGTGGTATCTATAGCTATTCTGACCTGTGTTACAGCCCATGTATGATTACACTGAGGCAGATGATAACCATGTAGGCCATGTGAGGCGCATGCGCGATGGTGAAGGATTAGCATCTGACCTCCGCTTTCTCACCGAGCATGGGCTTACTCGCATGGTGAACTTGTCAGGCCGCAAAGGCGATTCACTCATGAACCAGATCGTTCATGAGGTCACACAGATGGCTCATGATGGCCACCTGCAGTTCCCAGCATGGCAAGCTGACAATCTTCCACTAGCTACAGACGCACCCAACCGTGATATCCGCCTGAAATTCCACAGTTTGCCTTTCCGTTTTCTCCAACCTGGCAATTCCAATGGGAGCCGGGGCAGGCGCTACTTAAATGTCGATGCCGCCTTCAATTTCCAATCTTTGGAAGTCTCGAAGTTTTTCAAGCGATGTGACCGTATAAAGAGCCCTGAAGATTCCAATGTGTCGCTCATCTATCTCTGTTTGTCTTGCACTTAATTTTGCATATTCTAAAATACTAATGGTGCGTGTACTAGGTCCGAAAGGGGGCGATGTTATTGGACCGTTGATCAAGGGCTCAATATATCCCCACCACTGTTTTGCCGACCGTATTGCAACCTATTTAATTCAAAGCTATGAAGACACCGCTGGGATCACTGACCATTTCACAACTCCGCCTTGCGCTACCACATGTCCTCCTGAAGATTCACTAGGCACACCTGCATCGTCTACTTCTCAACTGAGCCTATTGTCACCCGCATTGCTGTCAAGTTCCATTCCATCCTCACCAACCCCATCTCCCTCCTATGCCAGTCTTTCTCCTCGCCCAGAACTCCCATCTACACCTGCCACCAGCGAGTCACCTGCAGCCATGACATCGGTGGGCAGTAGTACTAGTATCTCATCATCAAGCCTAGTACCTCGCTACAGCAATCGTGATCGATCAGCATCACCCCAACGCAGGGACATTGGTCCTGTATCTCATGGTCGAGCTCAATCTCATGGGCATTCATATCGCCTAATTCCATACTCTGAACGTCATTCAGAGTCATCATCTTCAGGGGATATTACATCTGGTCATCGGCTTATTCCAGCATCGTCATCATTCCCTAGTCCTGAAGCCACCACTTCTGCCACTGACACACCATCCACGCCACTGGACCAGGAAAGATTTATAGACTTGCGCCCATTGGTCCAATTTATACCACGCCGCCGAAATCAACAACCCCGATCTCCTTTATTACTACGTCCTTACCCTCAGCCCTCTACTACAACGTCCCCCATGCTCTCAGGCCTACCATCTTCTGAGGATACTAGTGGCTCCATTTCCGAAACCAGCTCCTCTCTGCCCAGTGAAGTGCATTCCCCAGCTCTAGAGAGAGCACAGCATGGTCGCACATCAGTACCCACCTATGATCACTCCCTCGCCCCTTTGGTGCCTTTCAGGGCAGACAATCTCCGTGATCTGACAGATCTGCGTGAGGGGATTCATTACTCGGCAGATTCAAAGTACCATGGTGCAACTTTCTATGTTGAGGCTGATGTCCTTTCAGATGCTGCTGATGGTATCATTGACTTCTTCAAATACCAAAGGCAGTTTTCTGACGTAGACTCAGACATCCGGGACTTGTCTGATACCTTTGCGTTCACAAATCCTGATGCCAAGAGCAGTTTTCAAGTCCGATGGGGCACTGAAGGGAGGGACTGCACGCTAACTCATAGCGATGTTGAGAACATATTCTCAATGTCAGTCTGGCAATTTCGAGCGTACGTGATACAACTTTTTCATCGTGCACACCCTCATTGACCTAAATACCAGTGGTCATCCAGAGGCAACAGACAGTATCGGCGATGGGCCAATGCGACAGATTCTGGATACCGCTATGAGACGGTGTCTAACCTGGAAGCCTGACATAGGTTCTGGTGACGATGAGGATGTGATGGATGTTGATGGCGATGTCAGTTCATTGCTCGATGACGGCTATGTCTCACTCAAGCTTTCGAGATTTCCATCACCCGAGAAACTCGACATCATTTTTGCTCTTGGACGCATATGTGCGTGGTACCTGGTCAAGATCAACAGTGGACCGGATCCGATTTCTCCTGCTTTGCTTGAGCTGGTTATGAATGGTGTCAGCTCCATCATGGATGAAAAATGGCTTTCTACGCTCTACCCAACACTTGCAGATGTTCTGAGTGTGGTTCCCCCAGATGATCAGAATGGACAGCGCCTTCCTCGTGAACCTGAAATGCGATCACGGATCACCCGCATCTGTCATGTCCGTTTGGACACCACTGTATGTGCTCATATACTATATCGTTGGCTAGATGAAGTTGACTAAACCTGTATCACTAGTTTAATGAGATCTATCGCACTGGGACTGAACAATGGCCAGCCGTTCGTCGTGACTTCTTTTGTAGTGCCCTTTTAGGCTACTCCTACAAGTCTTTTGTTAAATCACAGGAATACAAGGCGTTCGCAACAGGCTTTGATATCTACCTTACATCATCTCTGCCTTCAATCACCAAGGTATGTTCTCAGCAAATTTTAACCAATGTTAGGTATTTATATCTTTCTAGGCCCTACGGCACCATTCCAAGCCAATTCTGCAGCATATCTTCAACAAACGTCCAACAGCAGTTAAACTAAGCCCATTGTTACGCTTTGAAGTTGATGGAGATGTGATGTTCCATGCATGCATGTCGCCTCTTCTGGAGGCCTTGAAGAATGCGGTGATTCGTTACTTGGAGGGAGAAGGACATCCGGACCATGACGCATTTCATGATCTTGTAGATCCTGATCATCAACCAGGTCCTGATTATCGTGCCCAGCGTTTTGTCAAGGTGTTAAGCGGTATCCCTACTCTACCTGCTGACCCTTTGACAACGTTTAGAGTAAGTCATTTGACTACTATCTGGCCTGTACATGCACTGACATGGGTGGGTAGATTGCATTAATTCAAGAGGTGTCAGACGCTGCTACTTTTCATGGTCAATTCAATGTGCGTTTCTGTTTGCTATCTGATGACTTGGACACTCATTCATATGCCAATAGGCCGATCGCGATATCATTCCACCAATGGTACATACCTGCATGTACAAGCTGGACGTCTTCATGAATGCTCCCCTCATCAAGTGTCTTCAAAATCCACCAATAGATGCGTCTCAAGTCACTGCTCTTGATGTATGCCTACACATGGCGCTCATAGAGGCAGGTGATGATACATTCAATGCACGAATGCCTTTATTTGTGTGACCCACCGCCATTCTCTTCTCGCATTTTGCTGATGTTACTGCTTTTTGAACTGGACTGCACGCATTTTCTCTACTAACCTGTTCATTCAAGTTGCACTCCTGCTGCTTTCATTTTCTCGTACTGCAACATTTCCACCGCTGCTCTTCTACTGCTCTTCCCTCCGTGTCTTTCTCCACGTCATCAGCCCATATTGTACCTTCATCGCAGCGCTGATTAATTTTGCTCCTCCTGCACTGTTCTCATATCGCACTGTTCTCATACTGCACTTCCCTGACTTTGTCCACATCATCAGCCCATATGGTACCTTCATCGCAGCGCTGATTAATTTTTTTCATATGTCCTGCACGCACTGTACTTGCCATTTCTCGACACAATTCCTTACTTTAGCTGTTGTTCTCAGATAACACACCTCGTATATTGCTGCATCCTGCTACATGACTGTGTATGATTCAAGTTGTTCGTATCATACTTATGCGCCCTTTGTGCCGAAGTACCTCTCGCTCTCGAAGTTCCACTCATAGTTCAAGCACACCCAGTTTCCCAAGCCATCGCACCTTTTGCACACTCTGACCCTGTTTGTATTCAATCTCCTGTGCCTTTCGAATACGTTGAACGAGGTTGTTGCAGATGGATTCTCACCGCTCGGGCACAAGTTGTATCTGCTCCTCCTGCACGTCAGAAGTCTCTGTTGCTGCTGCTTTTGCATGGGGCTTGAGGTGAGGCACGCTGGTCGCCTGAGATCATCCTATGAAAGTATCAAATTAGTATCCGTACATCATCACACATAAAGTTGAACAGCAATTCCTCCTAGCATAATGTTCACGCCCTGTCTCAATGATGTGAACGTCAGGCAAAATATGGGATGATGTGCATACCATCGAAGCGCTTGTCTTCATGTTGGCAGCATGCGCAGCGGATGCGCCTCCCACAGCTTGTACAATCAAGTAAATGATGTCCTAGGAGGAGGCAAGATATGAGGAATTAACACCGCTTGAATATATGATACTAACAAAGCAACAGAAAACGATGGTATCTAGCCACCACTAGGTCCCGACCTGGATGACGGCGACCACCGATGCCCTGAAAAGGACGTGATGTCAGCAGCAGGCTAGAAGACGAAAGTAGAATGTACCCTCTCATCTGACCCTCGAACTTACAAGCTGCGAGAGTTGGGTGGACCGGGGTGCCTAGACCATGGTGCAGGCCAGTACAACCGACCAAGGAGATGCTGAGAGTGAGAGGCACAAGGCGGAGAGAAGTCGGACATCCGAGAACCCCGGCAAATGTGGCCACCAGACATGCTTGAAGAGGATCAGATGGACCCAGGTCCTATCCACTGTGCCATCCACGCCGTGAGTGGTCACAACCCGCTACTAGTAAACTAGCCCTGGCTTGATCTCTGTGCTTGTGGTTCTATCTGGGTAAGTTTTGAAGTGGCAGCACCAGCAAAAAGCATGGAGAGAGTGGGATGAGACATGTCAGCATACCATCTGGACACCATTGCTAATGAGAGCCGAGTGCCAGGCGGGCAGTACTGTAACTGGTAATTGATTAATTACTATATCAAGCAAGTGCTGGTACCAGCGTCACACACCCGCCATACTGTGACCGGTGACCTGTGACCCGACGCGCAAAGGGCAGTGCCCGCCTTGAGCTCGCCATTGATAACGGTGAGCATGGGATGACTTGAGCCAGCAGGTGGATGATGTTTGTGCCATGAATAGAGTTTTGAGAAGCCACATGGATGACTTTCATGCATAACATCCTGATTTGGTACCCACGTGGACGACTTTTGTGAAATGATTTAGAGTTTTGAGAAGCCACGTGGATGACTTTTGTGAAATCAATTCGAGTTTTAGTTATAACATCGGTTTATTTACTTTATCGTTTTGATTTTATTTTGTCCAATACGGTCCCTCATACTTACGGTTTACAGATTTTGTTTGTAAATTAGCCGCTGTCAAGAATTTGCAAATGTTTGACAGACGTCTTTTTTCTGTAAATTCTTACGGGAAGTCACCGGTCAATGCTTGATGTTTCCAATGATCATTACACGCTGTTGTGTATTGTCGCTATTGTATTCTACACTGCTTACTCGTAGGCTCTTTGTTCTGTTCTTCTGTGTGTATTGGCTCATCCTTTCCCGCAGTGTGCGATATTCGTCTGCAAAGTCCCGTGCCCATCGTATGCATATCGGACAAGTATTGTTGTCCACCGCATGCGGTTGCCCAGTCTACCTCAAATTACCCGACTTATTATGGTTGACTTTATTACCCTGATTCCTGAATACCACCTGTTGTGCTTCGAATCCCCTGAAAACTCGTGTTCTTGGCCTTCGTGATCTTTGGTTGAGCACCATGGCCGTTGTTGTTCGTACACTGAACCGTTTACAGGTTATGTGTGGTTGACGGAGAGTCGATTGTGGTAACTCATAACGAGGTGTCCGTGCCATCGTCTCTTGTCTTTCAAGCATCCAATTATACACACTGCTGTGCTGCATCGGTTGGTTTCTGACCGATGTTCTGATGTGGTGACATCTGTTATTGCATTCATGGATCATTTCCCTGCTAGTTTCCGGCACAGCCCTGCAGTAATTGCAGAACACTTGAGTGGTTTGGTGCACCCCCTTCTGGTTCTCTGCGTTTCCTCTCCGGTAGTAGTGTTCGCCGCACGAAAGACGCTAATGTTGGCGATCTTGCAGCATTTTCTCGACTTTCGTGAGCGATTTGGCGCTTTGTCGGCTTATGTTATTTTGGAACAGTTGATTGACGTTCCTATGTCCCCAGACCGCGCGCAGCCTGTTGTCGATGTTGTGTGCGCATACCATTGTATGGTGCTGAAGTTGCGCTCCGTCTGCCCGCTCGGCCGCCCTATGTTTCTCTTCCATGTACGGATAGCAAGATTCGTTGGTCCACTCTTAGTCTTGGTGCCTTAGTCCGCTGCCTGTGTGGCCTTTCTATTGACTTGCCATCTGAGGCTATCAAACGTTTACCAGCACAAAGGTCGTCCCGTCCTAGTACCAAGACCGGTAATGGATTGGTGTTTCACATTCGGTAACCCCTTTTGTTTCTGCAGTCAGCCGGCTCACAAATCATCAGCATGTTTACTGCGGACAGAACCCTCCCCCATTTATCGTGGGAGTCGGAATATGTTTGTTAGCGGAGCAGGTTCTACCATGGCACATTCATAGGTCCGAGGCCGGTACCTCACGGGCTATTTAGCGTGAATTAGACGGTCCGAACTTTAGACTCGCAACTAGTCTTACTACATTTCCGAGATGTTAGGTGCTTAACTTATAATGAGTAACTTGCTATAATCTCCAAAATATAAATAGGAGAAAAATCAAAATGAGAATGCTCAACTTGCAAAGATGCTAACATCTCTTGGTGGCCGCGATGCTACAATGTCGTCACATCATAATAATAGTCACAAACTCCTTCAATGGGAGCCTAGGTTTGCAGACATTGATTCCTATGAATCAAACAACTCAAATTTCTCGCAGTATATCTCATAGGGCATATCTTAGCACAAATATACAGAACCAATCGAGTAACTGGATAGCGGATAAATAACGATGCCCGTCAAAGGCTACAATACAGATCATAACTTGAAGCAGCTAAAGCGTAAGATCAGGACAAATGGAGGTGTTGCAGTTACAAATGGAATTAAACTAAGGGTCAATACGATCTGATATTGAAACTGGCATGTGTCGGATAATGGAACAAGATGCGACGAGCGGAAGGAAGTCAGACATGGTTCTCCCTAGTCATGGGGAGAAGTAGGTATCTGGCCCTCGACGTTTTGTGTCCAACATCCAATCGTTTGGGTGTTCGATGCCTGCAGTTGATGTATTACCTTGATCAGATTGAGAATGTGTGGCTTGGTTGATAGCCGGTGCGTATCACAGACGCAGGATGTAGTAAAAAGAATACTGGTAGCTGAACAATGAGCATGCAGAACTGTTGACAAACCATCAATTAATCACTTCACACTGGCATGGGGATAGTAAACGGGGTGACGTTCCAGACGTTCCTCAAACCCGGTCATTATGACAGAAAGTGTCTAGGTAAAATACTCTACGCCCTCATGCTACGGTGACAACGAACTTATTAGTTTTGGGCGACATGGCCATCGAGACCAAGAGCGTGTCATTCCAGCCGTTGCCACTATAGGAAGGCACCTGAGAAAGCACATAGCTTGTGGCGAACGAGCCAGCCGCCCACCCAATGTAGCCGAGGATAACTACAAATAAGACATGTCGATTTGTGTAAGGGCACAGTAAGGTGTGAAATACGTACCATCAGATTGAGAAGCCTGGTAGGTGATCGCCTGCGACACGTAGTTAATGCAAGATTCTACGTTCCCACCGCCAGTCTCCGTATTGAGGGCCTTCCGACCGTTTGCACGGAGCCAGGTGGCCAGAGGGGTCCATGTGTCATCAATGCCGTTGGTCACGCACTCAGCGTTGGTGCCACTAAGTGATATTAGCGGAGACATAGACAAGGGAACAATTTTACTGACGAGCCATCGGAGTCAAGGTACCTGTGGACGTCCATAATGAGGTTGGTGAATGTGCCGTCAGGGTTCTTCACCTCGCCAAGGGCATCAGCAGAACCACTGGATACGAAAGTCTTCGCAGAAGCATAGTCCGTCCCAGGGAGAAGAATCATCTGAGTGCTAGCGCCAGCTTCCCTGAACACAGAATATTAATTAAGATACTCTGCAGAAATAGTCGAACATGCTGACCGAATGGCTGTAACTGCACTCTAGTTCCCAAGAGTTCTCAGTATCATCTTAAACCTGCGAACAAGGAGCACATACCTGAACTGTAATCGTAAAATAATATTGTCAGAGGTCAAAAAAAGAACGTTCATCAAGAGATATCATACCGGACTCTGCCCAAGCGCTGATATCCTAGGTTTCAGCAATCTCAGCATGGTCTCTTGAAGATTTTTTCGAGAGACTCACCGGGATATTATGTGGTTCGTTCATGCTGATTGTCAATAAGTCAGTAGTCCCTACTTGTAACGGCCATCACATACACCCCAAAGATGACTTTCGTCTCGTTCTTCCAGTACGAGGCGATATTGGACCAGAGCTCAGCGAAGACTTCGTTGCTTGGACCGCCTTGACCGATAACCTATTATCAGATTGAGCATTGTTGACGATAACAGAAATACGGTCACTGACCTGCCCATTGTACCTGGCGTAATTGTGGATATCAATTACACAGTAAGCGCCAATGTTCAGACAGTCGGACACCAGCGTGTTATAGTTGGCAAACTGAGTCTCATCCAAGACGCCAGTCATTTGGTCATTGGTGAGATACTGCCAACCAACAGGGAGACGGAACACATTGTAGCCGTCATCGAAAAAGTGTTGCATTTGGCCCACGCCATCAATACCTAACGGGTATGTTAGAGTTGTGAGAAAGCGCTCCAAAATAAACCATACCAGATAATTGTTGAATAGGGGGAATAGCACCTGAAGCACTGCAAGTGCCATCTGTGCTACAACCGAAATCTGGAACAGGAGTCTAGGCATGACAAGTAACGGTGGTAGTATTGCACTCACCAAAGCCTGCAATATTCACACCTGCGAACTGGAGCGGCGCAGATGTCTGGGCGTTAACAAGGACTGTTGTGGTGCTGAGAACGGCAGCGACAAAGGAATGTAAAAGTTTGATGGCCATTTCACGCGAAAAGAAACAGGAAATCTAGTGAGTGTTCATCCGATAATATGGTTGTCTTTATGTATGAATTGAAACATTAATTATGAAAGCTTTGCCAGGAACAGATACGCATGGTGTATTCTCAGCCGTGACCGAAGTTCGCGCGAGTTCGGCATGAAACTATGCAATATTGAGCTGACCCTAGCATAGTAGCAATGCTATCATGGTGACGGGATCTCCAGATCACGATACCGAGTTGACCCTATGAGACCCTATGGTGATGAGAAGAGTCATCTCTAACGCATGAAAATATGCTGACCCCATGGTAATGAGAAGACTCATCTCTAAGACTCTGAATAAAGACAACAGCAGACTATGTAGTCAGGGGCGTAAGGAAAAAACAGACAAAGTTTGCCAGCGGTCTCCAGGACTACCGCAATGAAATACGAGTAGATCAATGCAACAACGTGAATATCTGTAGGTCTAGGCTTTCCATCACAGTGAATATATATGCTTTAAAGGCTGGGATAGTGGACTCTGGTCTGTCACTGGCCTCGTGTGGTTGAACTTCCGGATGGCTGTATGTGCTGACTAAGCCTCCAGGCTGGTAGTTTTTTTCTGGTCTCTCGCGTTATCTTTTGCTTCGGTCAGCTAGTCCCATTAATTCAAGCTTCAAGTTCCTTCATCGACTCCACGCAATTCTGCATCATGATGGGGCACTGATAAAGTTGTAAATTCCCCCGATATGGCGCACGGACCTACGGCATTTACACTTGCTCATAAAGCATATCGCATCAACTTTTGGTGGGGGGATGTAGGTGATATCCATGCATAATTGAACGCATAATGCATAAGCCTCGGAACTACTTTATGCATTATTAGAAGCCGTCTTTGGGGATCAGGTCGTGTTCAGGGCAGGTCATGCTGGTACCTGCTCTAATGTCAGGTTTAGCTGAAGGGTGCATCTCTAGTCTTTGGAATCTACTGCGGACATTATTTGCAGGGCACTGGCTTCTCCTATGGCTTTTAGGTCTTGGCACGCATGTTTGAGGTAAAAGAATATGGATTTGACACCTGTTTTCACTTTAGGTAGCCGTGACTACGGCAGAACGACAACGTGAGTATACGTTGTCGTTGTTGTGGTACTTTCGGTGAGTGGTCGGTCCGCTGTGGTGATATACTACATTGATATTGCTGTCTTGGTTAAGATGTACATTGCTCTCTGGTCGAGACGAGGCACCTGTGACTCCCACGTAACCCTTGATACCTCCATATTACTAAGACGAAGGGGATGTAGTATCTCCAGGCTAGGTTCACTGCCTGAGACTTATGAGAAATCGCTAGGTACGGTGAGCGCGTGACATCTTGGCAAGCCCGTCGGTAGCAATAGCCCGCATATCGCGCTCGCTGGGCCTGACGACGAGCAGCCCGTTCTCACTTCAGAACATTACAGCCACTGATCACCGTGATAGAGGCGAAAACAGACATTTAAACGATGAGTAACTCATTGTATTGCATTGGCGGAAGGTCTAAACACTAGCAGAACATAGGGATGACCCTAGTCTTCGTCATCATCAGTAGATTGCCCCTCATCACTATCTTCGGTTATCTCGCGGTTCTTACACTGCTTTCTGGTGCACGCCTCCGCTGCCTGGACCTTTTAGCCGGAAATTCATTTTCTTTGCCTCCGAGTCCCCTTTCTGTGTTCTTGCGCTTTTGTGACGTGCTTGCATCCGAGCGCTTCTTACGAGGTTTGCCAATGACTTCGTCTGCTACCTGTCGCCTTTCTACATCTGTCTTGTAGTTGTCGAGCTCTAACCTTGACAGGGTCTTCTACGCACAGGTGCCCACTTTTAACGCGTTGCAAAGGGTTCCAAAGAGATGTGAATGGAATGCTCGTCGGCCAGCCGTCCAGGAGGATGCCGTGGGACAACACGATGGCCTTCAAATAATGAGAGTAGTTCATGACAATGTTGGTCTTGTTCGTCACGCATCCTGTCCATAAGAGTCAGCTGCGCAAGAGCCAAAGCCGATCAGTCGGCGAATGACATTTTCGAGACTATCGCACGTTTCTGATGATGGAACAATAAAAATGCCAAGTGCAATGGACAGAAGGAAGTCAGACACGGTTCTCCCAAATCGTAGGGAGAGGTAGGTGTGTAGCCCTCAGTGCTTTGTGTCCAACATCCAGTCGTTTGGCTGTTCCGAACATGTGTGCAGCCGACGTATTGCATTGATCACATTGATAATGTGTGATTTAGGATGGTGCGTATTTCAGACGCAAGATGTAAAGAGAATACCAGTAGCTGAACTTAAGCTTGAACGTTGAACAATGCAGAACTATTAATTAATCATTAATCAATCACATCACACTAACATGGGGAATATTAAACAGGATGACGTCTCAGACGTTCCTTAAATCCGGTCACCATTACAGAAAATGTCTAGGCCGTAAAATACTCTACACCAATTTTATGCTACGGTTGCAATGAGCTTATTAATTTTGGGTGACATGGCCCTCGAGACCAAGAGCGTGTCATTCCAGCCGGTGCCGCTGTAGGAAGGCACCTGAGAAAGCACATAGTTCGTGGCGAACGAGCCAGCCGCCCACCCAATGTAGCCGAGGATAACTACAGATAGGACATCGATTTGTGTCAAGGCACAGTAAGGTGTAAAACACGTACCATCAGATTGAGAAGCCTGGTAGCTGATCTCCTGCGATACATATTTCACACAAGATTCTACGTTCCCACCGCCAGTCTCCGTATTGAAGGCCTTCCGACCGTGTGCACGGAGCCAGGTGGCCAGAGGGGTCCATGAGTCATCAATGCCGTTGGTCACGCACTCAGCGTTGGTGCCACTGAGTGATATTAGCATAGGCATAGACAAAAGAATTATTTTACTGACGAGCCGTCGTAGTCGAGGTACCTGTGGACGTCCATGATGAGGTTGGTGAATGTGCCGTCGGGGTTCTTCACCTTGGCAAGGGCATCAGCAGAACCACTGGATACGAAAGTCTTCGCAGAAGTATAGTCTGTCCCTGGGAGGAGAATCATCTGAGTTTTAGCGCCAGCTTGCCTGGACGCCGAATACATGATTTTTAATTAATACACCCCGCAAAATTGTCGAACATGCTGACCGGATGGCTGTCACTGCACTCTAGTTCCCAAGAATTTTTAGTATCATTTGAAGCCTGCGAACAAGCGACACATACCTGGACTGTAATCATGAAACCATATTGTCAGAAGTTAAAACAGAAAACATCAATAAGAGATATCATACCGGACGCCGCCCAAGCGGTAATATTCTAGGTTCAGCAATCTCAGTATGATCTCTTGAAGTTTTTTTTCCGAGACTCACCGGGATATCATGAGGTTCGTTCATGCTGATTGTCAGTAAGTCAGCAGTCTCTACTTGCAGCGGCCATCACATACACCCCAAAGATGACTTTCGTCTCGTTTTTCCAGTGTGAGGCAATGTTGGACCAGAGCTGAGCGAAGATTTTGTTGCTTGGACCGCCTTGGCCGATGATCTATTATCGGATTAAATATCGTTGGCAATGACAGAAGTACAGTCGCTAACCTGCCCATTGTACCTGGCGTAATTGTGGATATCAATCTCACAGTAAGCACCAGTGCTCAGACAGTCGGACACCAGGGTGTTATATTTGGCAAACTGAGTCGCATCCAATACGCCAGTCATCTTGTCATTAGTGAGATACTGCCAACCAACAGGGAGACGGAACACATTGTAGCCGTCCTTGACAAAATGTTGCATTTGGCCCAAGCCATCAATACCTAGTGGGAATGTTAGAGTGGTGAGAAAGCACTCCAAGATAAACCATACCGGATAGTTTGTGAATAGGGGGAACAGCGCCTGAAGCAACGCAAGTGCCATCTGTACCACAACCGAAGTCTGTGGAACAGGAGTCTAGACATGACAAGTAACGGTGATAGTATAGCACTCACCAAAGCCTGCAATATTCACACCTGCGAACCGGAGCGGCGCAGATGCCTTGGCGTTGACGAGGACTGCTGTGGTGCTGACAGCAGCAGCGATAAAGGAATACAGAAACTTGATGGCCATTTCACGCGAAAAGAACAGGGGATCCACTGAGTGCTCATCCGATAATATGGCTGTCTTTTATGCATGAGTTGAAAGGTTAATTATGGTGTGTAGAAAGCTTTGCCAGGAACAGGCACGCATGTGTTTTCAGTCGTGATCGGAGTTCGCCTATGGTGATGACAAGAAACATCTCTAAATCATGAAAATATACTGACCCCATGGTAATGAGAAGACTCATCCCTAAATAATGACGACGGCAGTCATGGCTTAAGAGAGAGAACAGATATTTGCCAGCGGTCCCTAAGACTACTGCGATGAAAGACGAGCACATCAATATAATCACGTGAATATAATGCTTGCGATCATAGTGAACATTTACTTAAGCTGGGGTAGTGGGCTCTGGCCAATTATTAACAGCTGAGCTGGCTCCGTGTGGTTACTCGTCTGACTGGGTGGTCTCTGCACGCAATTCTGTGTGGTGCTCCGATCAAGTTGTATCCCTCCGATATAAGCCACGACACTTACCACAGAGATAAATTGGAAAATTCCGTGTGTCGGCGGTGGTTGTGCCCAGCGTACAGTTCAGATCCGGGCTGAAGATCACTGCAGAACGACAACGTGAGTAAATGTTGGCGATATTGTACTTTCGGTGAATGGTCGGTCCGCTATAGTGATCGATCATCTACGACAGCGCCGCTTGTTTGTCGATATTGCTGTCCTTATTAAGATGTATATTGCTCTCTGGTCAAGACGAGGTCGCTAGTACCACCATGGACGCTCCCATGGAGACAAAAACTGAGCGGGGAATATCATATATGTCTTGCAGAGGCGCAACCCTGGAGTTGAAACCACCACTGGCAGGTGTTGGTTTTGCGCCCGAGACTGAATTCAAGGATAGTATGACATTGTAGGTGGTATCCAATATGACAGCCCTACCTTCAAGTTGTGCCTGTTGGGCAAGCACGAATATCTGACTTCGCTAGACCTCGCGCAGCGTGAATTTGGATCCGTCGTATGGGCTCGCGACTGAACGCTAAGTATTGGGGCTACCCGGGCCGCGTTGCTGGGGCAGGTACTTATGTAAGCAAATAAGTTGGGGTCAGCCTGCCCAGTGCTCAGTACTTACATTGATTAGATTAGAAACTTTATTTGACGATCCGCATCATAGACATCGCCGCAGGATGTAAATTAGTAGGAAAAATGGTCGCGGAGTTAATTGCTATAAGAATCATGAATCAATCACTTTACGCTGGCATGGGGACAGCAAATGGCTTGAGCCAGGGCATTATTACAGGAAGTGTATCTAGGTAAAATGTCCTACATCAATCAATTTTATAACACGGATGCAACGAGCATGTTGGTCATCGGCGACATGGCCATCGAGACCAACAGTGTGTCATTCCAGCCGGTGCCATTGTAGTAGGGCACCTCAGACAAAACATAGTCTGTGGCGAAGGAACCAGCCGACCAGCCAAGGTAGCCAAGGATGACTGCAAAGTATACCAGTCGACTTGTCACTTGTGGCAGGGCAAGGTAATGGGTGAAAACGTACCATCAGATTGAGCAGCCTGGTAGCCAATCTGCTGTGATATATAGCCAACACAAGAGTCTACATTTCCACCACCAGTCTCAGTGTTGAGGGCCTGCCGACCGTTTGCACGGAGCCAGGTGCTCAGAGGGTACCATGAGTCTTCAATGTTGTTGGTCACGCAAGGAGCGTGGGTGCCGCTAAGTGGTGTTAGCGTGGGCATTGGCAAGGAAAAATTACACCAACGAGTTGTCGTAGTCGAGGTATTTGTGGACGTCCATAATAAGGTTGGTGAATGTGCCGTCAGGATTTCGTACCATACCAAGGGCCTCAGCAGACCCACTGGAAACGAAAGTTTCCGCGGAAGTATAGTTGTTTCCGGGGAGGAGAATCATCTGGGTGGTAGCACCAGCTTCCCTGAACGGCGAAGTTATGGACTTCGATTAAGACACAGATAGCCAAACATACTGACCGAATGGCTGTAACCGCATACTTATTTCCCAGAAATATCAGTATCATCTGAGGCCTGTGAACGACGAGTACATGCCTGAACTGTAATCGTAAAACCATATCGTCAGGGGGGGAAACATAAAACATCCATCAAGAGATAACATACCAGACTCTGCCCAAGTGGTGATATTCTAGGTTCAGCAAACTCAGTATAGTCTTTCAAAGTTTTTTTTCGAGGGACTCACCGGGATATCATGAGGTTCGTTCATGCTGATTGTTAATAAAGTCAGCGATCCATAAATGCAGTGGCGATTACATACACCCCAAAGATGACGTTCGTTTCGTTCTGCCAGTACGAGGCAATATTATACCAGAGCTCAGCGAAGACTTCGTTGCTGGGACCGCCTTGACCGATAATCTATTATCGATTTGAGTATCGTTTGCAATGACAGAAACACGGCCACTAACCTCCCCATCGTACCTAGCATAATTGTGAATATCGATCTCGCAGTGAGCACCTGTGCTCAGGCAGTCGGACACTAGCATGTTATAGTTGGAAAACTGAGTTTCGTTCAAGACACTAGTCGACTGATTATATGTGAGGTATTGCCAGCCAACAGGGAGACGGAACACATTGTAGCCGTCATCTTTGACAAAATGTTGCATTTGGCCCAAACCATCAACACCTATAAGGTATATATATCAGAATGTGTGAGGGTTCTCCAAGATAAACCCTACCGGATAGTTGGTAGACAGGGGGGACAACCTGCGAGATAATGCAAGTGCCATCTGTACCACAACCGAAGTCTGTGGAGCATGAGTTTGGACATGACGAGTAGCGGTACAAGTATAGTACTCACCAAAACCTGCAATATTCACGCCTGCAAACTGGAGAGGCGCAAATGTCTGAGCGTTGACGGCGACCATCATAGTGCTGACCGTAACGACAAAGGAATACAAAAAATTGATGGCCATTTCACGAGAAAAAAGCATGAAATCCCTGAGCGGTTCATCCGACAAAATGACCGTCTTATGTATGAGCTAGGACGTTAAAAATATGCTGTGTAAAATGCTTCGGCAGGAACAGACACGCATGATGCGTTCTCAGTTGTAGCCGAAGTTTGTGTCTGTGCCAGTCCTGCATGCAAGTACTTATTGAATGCTATGGTGAAGTGCCTCATCTCTAAATCGTGGTGACAGTGAGTAGTCCACGACCTAGTAGAGGAAAGTATTGGCCTGCGGGTACTCCAGACTCCTGAAGCTTAGAGTACCGGGATGAAAATCAACGCGATCACGTGAATATCATGCGAGCGGCAAAACATCGCTTCGTTGTCGGGAGTTGGCTCGGGGTCGACCGTCACCAAAGGTCTCAGGCTGAGCCGGGGCCAGAGGCTGGGTGTGAATCGTGATGCTCTACTTCAGTGTTGTCAGACGACGGGCCACTTTTTTAGTGTATGAGACCCGCGGGGAATAATGGCAGCTAAAGACCCAAAGACTGTCCAACGTGTCGCGTTGATCTATCAAGTTGACATAGACTTGAGTGAACATCATGAAGTGAACATTGGGTGAACATAATTCAAATATCACACTTATTATGTAAGCTAAAGACATGGGTCCAGGGATGTGTCAGCAAGTCAATCGGAGAGATGGACGTCGACCTACCCTGCAGACTTGAACTCATTTCTGATCTTCCAGGTAGCTCCAATATAGAACAGTGATATTCATCTTACTGACCGACGTTTTACCGCAGGGCACGATGAACGTGCCTGGCAGGTCGCATGGAATCCCACCAAGCCTCTGCTAGCGTCATGTTCCGCAGACAAATCTGTGCGAACATACAGCTATCGGCCATCCGATCACGGAAGTAAATCACTGGCCTTTTCACACGTAGGCACTATTCCAACAGGGCATACGAAAACCGTACGCAGTATCGCATGGGCACCATCAGGCAAAACGCTCGCCGCCGGATCATTTGATTCGAATGTTAGTGTATGGGAACGAGAGGATGTCTCGGACTCCGAGGATTCTGGGGAGACTGCGGGGGATTGGGAGTGTGTGACATTGCTAGAAGGCCATGAAACGGAGTGTAAGAGCGTTGGGTATTCGAGCTCAGGAACGCTGCTAGCAAGTTGTAGCAGGGATAAAACTGTGTGGATATGGGAGGGTGAGTATCTATTGCTTTTCCCTTACTGCATTGCTGAATGATTTGATCCAATAAGTTCAACCTGATGCAGATTTTGAGTGTATGGGCGTACTCATGGAACATAGCCAAGACGTGAAATGCGTTGCATGGCACCCTTCCGAAGAGGTCAAACTCCTGCCATCGGAATAATGTGCATGACTGACAGGTATCCAGGACAGATACTTGCATCTGGTTCGTACGACGATACCATTAAGCTTTACATAGACGATCCTTCGGAAGACTGGTATTGTTTCTCGACCCTCTCTGGTCACAAGTCTACCGTTTGGTCTCTTTCTTGGTCGCCGCAAGGTAGTTATCTCGCCTCGTCCTCTGATGATCTTACAATCAGGATATGGAAAAGAGTGGAGGAGCATAAATGGAAATCTGTATTAGAGCTGAGAGGACATGAAAGGAGTATTTACTCGATCAGCTGGGGGGTTGGGAAGGGCGCGAGTGAGAATCTTGGATGGCTCGCAACTACTGGTGGTGATGGTAAAATCAATGTCTGGGAAATAACTGTATGTTTCACGCTCATCTCCTGGTGCATCGAGGCTCACAAGCTCTTCCAGGAAACGCAGCATACAAAGGATCCCCTGAATGCGAAACTGCTCGCGAGAGTGTCTGGCGCTCACGATGTCAACGACATCAATTCTGTCTCATGGTGCCCTCGCCTAAATCATTCAGATTTGTTAGCCACTGCTGGCGATGATGGCTTGGTCAAAGTATGGAGGGTAGTGCCTTCTTAGATTAACTGTGTACTGTGCTTCGTTCATGTAAGAAAGTTTACTCAATTTGAATATTTATGCGCGTGGACACGGACTTTACGAAATGAATAATTTACGTATACTATGTTCGATCTTGCCGAACCTCCAGAATGACTCGGTCAGTTGTGTCCACAGCGTAGACTTCTTTCAGCGCACTTATCTTTCCATATCACCATTTCACCATGGCGATCCTTGGGCTGGCCCCCTCTACCGCTCCAATAACACCTGCGCATTTTGATATCGAAAAAGTCATTCGGCCAAATATCCTTGCTCTCCATCCTTATCGATGTGCACGCGATGACTACCAAGAGGGAATCCTCCTCGATGCCAATGAAAATGCTCTTGGACACTCTATACCAAGATCATCCAACCAGATCCAGCAGGAGCTTTCATCGACACTAGACACAAACTTGAACCGATACCCTGATCCCTCTCATGACGGGATAAAATCTCGCATCGCATCTCTCAGATCGCTACCTGGGAAGGACCATGTCTTTCTGGGCGTCGGATCTGATGAGGTCATTGATCTCTTGATGCGAATTTGCGTTGTACCCGTAAACGAGAAGATTCTGATCACCCCGCCCACTTATGGCATGTATTCTATTTGCGCGCAAGTGAATGATATCGGGATAGTTCGTTGTAACCTTGAATTGGGTGGCAGCGAGGGAGAGGGTGGGGAGCACGGTCGATTCAGCTTGCTGATTGATAATGTGAGTGTTACATTTTGCATAGTCTCTCAAGTGGCCAACGACTTGTAGATCAAAGCGGCCATCTTGGCCGACCCTTCTATCAAGCTTATTTTTCTCTGCTCGCCAGGAAACCCTACGGGTACTCTGATTAGTCTGGCAGCTATCAAAGCGATATTAGACTATGAACCATTCAAAGGGATTGTCGTCGTCGATGAAGCATATATCGACTTCGCCGGCGAGGGTACCAGCGCTGTATCCCTAATAAAAGACTATGCAAATCTATGTGTAATGCAAACTTTGAGTAAGAGCTTTGGCCTTGCTGCGATTAGGTGAGTACTTCTTCATTGGTACATGCATTGAATCATTGAATTTCCTTTAGGCTCGGTATCGCCCTTGCACAGCCGCCATTGATTCAAGTTCTCACAAATACAAAAGCCCCGTATAACATTTCTACTCCGTCCGCTCAGTTAGCGCTTGCTGCGCTAAGCAAGGAGGCAGTTCAAAACATGCGGTTAAAATGTCAAACGCTCGTAGAGTCACGGAGACAGCTGCAGAAGTCTCTTGAAAGTCTTTCTGCCCTCGGTGTAGGAGACATCATCGGTGGCAATGATGCAAACTTCTTGATGGTCCCCATCCTCAATAAAGAAACCAGACTTCCTGACAACGCTCGGGCAAACGCGGTTTATACGGAGCTCGCCGAGAACAAAGGAGTTGTAGTAAGGTTCAGGGGGAAGGAGGCTGGATGTTATGGATGTTTGAGAATCACTGTCGGGACTGCCGAGGAGAACGGGACGCTCATTCGACAACTGCAGAGTGCTTTAAATGACTATTAGCTGCGCGGGGCTATGATCCTGTAGATTTTAGATGAGTCGACCTCTTCTTGAGGGGTTCACTTTCCAAATACAGACGGATTTCATGATTACGTGTCAGTATTATTGACGGTACACGGGATTAGTATGCATTATGGCCGTCGCCGTGATCTAAGGACACCTACGGCGCAGCGCTCATTGACTTGATCTATCTGGCCATTTCTTTTTGCATGCTGAGGATTCTTATTTCCGCCAATTTTCCGTTAGCGCAACTCCCTGGTTCATATTATCAACGTGCTGGACTTCACAGTAATTTTCATCGAGTTACAACTAGAACTCGTCTATAATGGCGAAGCAAAAGTCACTTACTCCTCAGGAGATCTACCGGGCACGGAAAGCGCGAGAAGAACGAGAGAAGAACGCGCTACTGCCGCCGGGATTGTTAAATCATGGTAATACTTGCTTCATGAACTCTGTGTTGCAGGGTGTGAGTTCGTTTCATCGTCTGCTTCATTGAACGATGAACATATTCTGATGACTTTCTCTGTAGCTGATCGCCACGCAACATCTATCTCGTCTTGTCCTATTCCAGGATATCCCTCCCGCAGTCCAGCTGTCTGCATCAATTCCAGTGGCATCCCGCCGATCACCTGAGTTGACAAATGGACATGGTCTAGCAGGGCATTATGAACGGCCTTGGACCCCTGGATTACCCATTGGAGATTTGTTTGTGACCCTCTTGCGGCAGGCGTGGGCCATGCAGGATGACCGGCAAAGAAATTACTTGAAGCCAAAGTAAGCGTTGGGCTACTCAAACAGAACCATCGCTCATCGCTTGATGTCAGAGAACTTTTAGCATCCGTTGGCCAGAAATACGACCAATATCTAGACTTTCGCCAGCAAGATGCACACGAATTCCTCAGACATCTACTTGATGCAATGCAGATGGAGGAGGTTGATGTGAGTGACGATAAGATTGTATCACATGTTCACTTGTTAACATATCGTAGATCATCAAAAAGCGACAACCTTCTATCAAGCACAAAAAGAAACAACGCTCTTCTGCGAAGGCACATGCATCACCTAAAACCGACACTCATGATCGTGTGCATATTGGATCACCACTGGGACAAATTGCCAGCGCACCAGATGCTGATCTGTCACCCCCAGAGGAAGAGACGTTAGCGCCGTTTGTTGACATGCTTTTTGGGGGTAAGTTAGCCAGCATCCTGGTGTGTCAGGCTTGCAAACATGTTTCCCATACATACGAGGACTTCAACGACCTCAGCTTAAGCATCAAGGCTGAGGACTATGCTCGCGAACGTAAGCGGGACAAGCTGAAGCAGCTCGCCAAAAAACTGCGCAATATATCCGGAACGGCGCTCAGCGTCATTCCTGTCCAGCGTTCTTCTTCAGTCCCGGCTACTCCACATAGAGATTCGACATTGGAGAACGCTGAAGTTGTGGATCCTCATAGACGACGTAGCATTGACTTGGCGGATGTTGAGGTGGCTGCTGTGGTGGATAAACATTCTGACCACGAAATCAACAACGAAATCACCATCGGAACACACCTATCTCTACCCCAACTCGAACTACACTTCGAACATCAGCTTGACACTGCCCTTCATCACCCACCAGAATCTGACAATTCGCCTGCTGCAACCCCTGACTTTCGTGTCGATGGGACTGCAGAAGCTGAAACCCCACACAAGGGACGAGAACACATAGAGATTAGCGAACCTTCTTTAGGCAATGGTCGCGAGAAAAGGGAGAAGTCGGAAAGCTGGTCGAAGCTTGGGCGAAGAATTAGTGTTTCAGTTGGGCTCACCAAACAATCCAGGGAGGATCGACGTCGCTCAAAAGAACAGAAGAAAGCCAGAAATGACGCTTCGCACCAGCGTAACGCAAAGGACGACGATTTATATCCTCCATCCCCATCTCTTCATGCTACAGTACCCACCGTCCAGCCTATCGACTCTCCTGACGTGAATGCTGAACGAGAGCCGACATCTCTTAGTGCTGTCAACGACCTGTTGCAGGCGCAACTAGCGGCAGTTAAACGGTCATGGTCGCCGGTGCAAAAGTCGTCAGCTTCACCTTCACTCTCTTCCACACCCCGGTTTCCTCTCATCCCCCGACAACCTGCTCCCTCAATCACAAGCAAACGTTCAAAAGCTATCAGACCTCCGAAATTGAGTGCAGAAGAAGCAGCTTATCTTCGCGACATCCTGGCCGATGTTAGTCCGGGAGGAGCTGCAAGTCCATTTTCCATCTTCAAGCAGACGAAGGACCAGTCTAGTGCGGGCCCTTCTACCGTTCAGAATATGTTTTTGAAGATTCCTCAGCTAGGCGGTCTAGAAGATTGTTTGAGATTATTTACCTCGGTCGAGGTTCTCGATGGGGAGAATATGGTCAAGTGTCATCGTTGTTGGAAGATTGCCAATGGCCTTTATGAACCTAGATCTCGCAGCCAGAATCAAGAGTCCGATTCCTGCACTGACAGCGACGATGACAACGAGAGCTTAGACGATGAAGATCAGCCCATCCATACGCGACATCCCAGTGGGAGCGCACATCACACACCAATGCCAAATCATTCCGATCTTCCCAGGTTGTCAGCATCTCCCTCAAGTTCTGCCACCTCCTTGTATGATACCCCCAATAGCCATGATACCCTAAGGTCATCCTCGGGTGACACAAGTTTTGATACCTCTAATGGTTCGCATTCCCTTAAATCTTTACCACTCTCTTTGGAGCTATCGAGCGATGATCATTTACCCTCTACATCAACGCCTCGTCTTGCAACCTACGGTGGTCTTCCTATTCCATTGATATCTACTACCGCTCCCGAGTCACCGATGTCTATTAAGACGGCCAGGCCCGTTGCGATGAGGTCGCCAACCGATACATCCCAGGCTTCTTTGCACGCTCACACATCAAGGCAGGACAGGGAGAAACACCATGCTAATACAATGGAGAGCGAAGGTTGTTCTGACGAGGAAAGTGGGGTATCTGCTAATTTATCTGCTTACTCGGATGTTTCCTCCACTGCCGTGTCACCGGCGGTATCACCAAACGTCTCCCAAGAGAAACTCGCAGTCTCTCCAACACCTCGCGCGCCACCACAACATTTTTCAAAGATTTCTGATTCTACGGGTGTCCCTCCATGCAAGAAAGTGATCATGCGAGCGGCATATAAACGCTACCTCATTGCCACGCCTCCGCCAGTTCTTGTCATTCACCTGAAACGCTTTCAGCAAATGTCAAAAGTTCCTATCATGTCTTTTTCCTCCAGCTTTAAGAAGCTCGAGGATTACGTGTCATTCCCGGAATACCTCGATATTGCGCCCTACTTGGCACCCAAACGGGAACAGTATGCGGATATCAAGCCAGGGCATGTTCGCGGTCGGAGCAAACGTTGTGAGCGGTGCATGTATAGGTTATATGCCGTGGTCGTACATATGGGGAACATGGTGAGAATTACATCTCGACGGTCATCAATCAAGGAGTCTATATCTCACTACGGAATCCATAGCTTGGCGGTCACTACATCGCATACACTGCCCTCCCTTCAGCCACGAAGGAAGACAAACAGACGACGTTATCGGTAACTGATTCTGAGAGCTTGGCCCACACAGATCGACCGCATCGAGACTGGGCGTATATCAGTGATACCACTGTGCGGCTATCCTCTTTGGACGAGGTCTTAAAGAGCAAGGCATACATTTGCATGTACGAGAGAATATGAATTGGACACGGCATCTTCCCTTCACCAGTGTGTTCCCCGCTGTCAGCATCTCGCTACCTGGTGATGCAATTGTGCTATAACATCCCAAGCGCAGCAGCCGGTTTTTTTCGGGTATTTTTATAATTTTCGCTTGTCGGTAGCACAGGGACCATCTCTGTTTTATCTATACAGAATACAGCTATATAGCTTGGACTTGTAAGCGAAGGACTTTGTTTGTAAACAAGACTCGTGCATCATGTTCGACAGCCGACAAAATCGGGCCTTCCTGTATTACCCGAGCAATATTAGGTTTGAGTGCTGAGTATTGAGTTTTCACTTGTCACTGTCAGTGAGTCAGTGACAGTTGACGTAAGCTGGTGCAGGGATAAGAACGTTTAAGTTCGCCTGGACTTGCAAACTTCTTGTCACTCGACCGTCAAGTAGATTGGAACAAGAGAACCATCGACACAGGCTCGGAAACGGCCATATACACATAAGGCCAGGGTGGCTTATGTGTGTAGCCTATCCCTTGATGCCACGATTTTTCCCGCCCACTCCGTCTGATCGCATTTGTATGTAATATCGACGATGACTACCTGAAAGGCATCTTCGGACCTTTGATCAACAATCCTGTTTTGTACCATGAAGAGAAGTATGTCTCTCTTCGCATGGCCGGCGTGTTGAGGCTGAATGAAGCTGGGGTTAAGCGCAAACTGACTGACACGGCATCCCAACAGGCACCTTACATTTTGTGAGACTATGCCGATGGGTCGGTTTTCGTAGCCCTGCAAGTTGTCATCACTGGTTAGAAATGCCGTGGGCAATGCTAAGCGCGTACAGGGAATGCTTCCGCGTCACATATATGGCCGGCCTCTGACGTTTCGTATAAAACTCACATTTGTCCTTGTCCTATCAGATAAAGATGGGAACCGACTTCACTCAGGTAAAGACAGGAACCAGCTTGGTCGGTGAGTTGCAATTGGATCTAGCTATCACATCGTGTTCCTCTGTTTATTATCTATCCCCTGGAAGTCACGGGGAGTGTATCCCACGGTATTGCTATAGTCTGTACTATTTTCAGGCTTGTTTACAGAGGTTGGACGCGTCACTTCTGGTGGGAAGATGCATGGGCAGCAGTTTCACTTATCTCAGACGGTAAAACTCACCTTACACGCTGCTTTGTTCAGTAAACCAACCACTGTTAACCCCAGTTCTCGTCCTGGCATGCATCTGGATCTACCCCTCTCCAAATCGTTAGTATACCACTTGACTTTTCCCTCCAAGATTTCCTCACATTGATATCAGTACCATCCTGGTTCCTCGCAGTCACTTTGACCTGCGTTATGTGGTGCACATCACAACTTATTCATCACGTACAGTGCTCACTGACTTGTCCAGGGCAGCACGCATGAGCATCATTTTTTGCATCATCAGAATCACCAATCATTCAGGCCGCAAACTCCATAGATGGATCACTTATCTCATTGCACTATCATTCTTATGCATGTGGATCGCACTGCTGGTTCAGAAGATCGACATATGCAGATTCCAGGCGTGCCAGATGTCCGAGTCTGTAGCACTCTCGCAACTGATCAGTCAGTATCTCTCTTTCATTTTATGTATGGTCCTCAAGTCATCGATTCTCACAGCGGACGTTTTTGCGGATTTCTCTCTCGTCGCTGCGCCATTGCAAATCTGGAAAAATGTAGGGCTCTCACGTGGCAGAAAAATATTGGTCTTGTCCTCATTCGGCGCATCGATTCTAATCACTGCCACGACCATCCCTCTCTCTGTAATCCTCTTTTGGCCCCTGTCAGACACTGCGCTCATCTTCGCGCATGTCAGGGTGAGCTACCTCCATTTCTCGCATCCCTCGGCAGCATCTGACATATGTTTAGGCTGCGGTCAGTCTTATCGTCTGCAACGTCCTGGTGATCGTTACCTTCACATACCGCGTATTGTTGAAAGAAACTTGTGATATTGACCAATCTTTCACATCCCCCGGAATATTTTCCACTGTCATCTTGACGCAGTACACATACACTAGGACTTCATTCGGTGGACAGGAGGGAACAACCTCGAGACACATAACGACAACGACGGCGCAGACGAAGCCAAAGCTGGATGATGATGCAAGTACGCTGAACGCTGAAGAGGGCACTAAAGTCGAGGGATAGCTGGAAATATGAAAGTGACGAGCAATGATCGATAGCGAGGGAAGTTCCCAATCATGATGACTGTGCGTTTTTTCACCGTACTGCATGTACATATATGTAATTGCTGTCTGCCATGCATGATCATACATCAATCACGAACATCAACACAACTTGCTATTGTCAAGGGTGTTTTTGTGTACACCTCCAGCATGTCACTTTTCGCGCCGCGACCAATGTTTCACAGGTCATGTAACTTTCCACGCAGGATATATAAACCCGAAGCAATTTTTTATGTGCCCTTGACATGGTCTCGGTAATGAAAGCTTTTAGCTACGTGCTTAAAATCTGCCACCTAGTAGTACTGGTCGTCCACAAGAGAAAAAATTGCTTTTGGCCGATGCTGCTGGATTGGCGAGAAAGTTTACCCACCAAGACTTTGCCTTGTTCCAAACAAGGCCTCGTAACCTATAACCTATAAGCGTGCATGTGCTTCTCACACTTGTAGAAGTATTTAGCGAGACGTGCCTTGAGGATGGCGTGGACCAAAGAGGTAAACTGTAGTACCGCTGACCGGTGACTGGGGTAAATAAAATTCAGTGATAGGTAGCTCGGCTGACAAGATGGTCAGACGACACTTGACAAACGTTGAAGAACAAGGATGAATTGGGACAGCACACGCTACGTGTGAATGGTTGTCAGAGCAGAGACTGAGAAGCCCATGACTCGAGGACATGGAGGAAAGGCAAGGTACGCCCATATGCATTACAGGTTCTTAATGAACAAGCAAGGAGAAAGCTGGCAGTACAAAACAAATACTCCATTCAGCTACAAAGAACAAATATCGCAGACGGCCACTTGTTGTCCAGCAGAGTCGTTAACTTGTGCAACCATAAGGGCCTGCAATATGATAGGGACTGCAGTAGGTAAACACATGTACGTGCTTAACGTACTACATGGTCGTGAGGATCATGATGACCCTGCTGAACAAATCTCTTGGTGATTGTCAAGAATAGCTGCGACACTTCGGGGATATGTGCTTGACGGTATTCACATCCAAGCGACGTTGTCATTCGCCCAAATGCGCGTATGGCAGTGATAACTTGCGTGAACGGGTCACTGCACCACGTTCTTGGAGTCTAAACATGCTGTGTAAACCGGTGGTAAAGCTAAACTAAATGTCGCCCTCGTACGCGGTGTCAAAAGAGTCCATGGCTTACCACGGTAGAGCATGCGCCAACTATAGACTTGAAAGATGATCGATGGGCGTCCGTACGAACAATACGCACCAATGATCCCTTGCTCCCTTGCTGTGCAATGGCAAAGCCAGCGCTTTGGAGTCCCAGAGTCTAGCAACCGAGCTTAGTTGATCCCAGTGAACCCAAGGCTTCTTTGGTCACTGAAAATACAAGATTGATGGAGTGGGTGTTTGTCGTAGCTTGGTCAGTGGAGGTAGAGCCTTCGGGGTTGTCGTAACCTCGTAGGTAGCGTTGATCATTAGGTTGAGGCACGCCAGCTTCCGTCTGTCAGAGGCAGGTACATTGCTGGCCGCGCTAGTCATCGACACCATATAAGTGATCTATGTTCCCGCAGGTGCCCTTCGGCAGTACTACTGGTAGCACTGAGAGTACTCCAGTACCTGACATATTAATAAATCTTACCCTTGTCAAACAGTGAAAAGGGAATAGGCAACCCTTCGCTCAACACACAGCACTGAGCGCTGAGCATATCCACAACTTGAAACTTAGGATGAACATGAGAACGTGCCGAAATACCGCAGGGGAGAACAGCAGGGTGGCAATTGATGATGAAAGATGCTGTTAAACACCAGAGTTAGTCCCGTGAAGGTGAAGTTGACTGCTGACTCACACATTATTGGAGGACCAGTCTGTCGGTTCCATCTTTCTAATTTATCACCACCGACTCTTGCCAAAAACGTGCATGCTGTATAGCTCTCGGCCAATTCCGCGTAAGGGTGTCAATGTCTGCGCACTCAAACCCTTCTCCCATGAATTAAGCGTCCCGTTTGCAATGGTTCCGCCAAGACCGGGACCCCGTCGTCCTGGTTTCTCTACCATTGTTAGATAACGAAGGGCAAGTCGCCTGCCTTCATTCTTGCCACCACAGCCTAAAACTTCGGACAATACCTCATCGCCGTGACGTTTCGCAAACCGTACAACCTGATTGCGGATATGCCATAGGGGGGAGCCATAACTCGGGTATACGTTCTTTCGGGAACGTACCGCAGTTTATGTGATACCCAACGCATTGATTTGGAGGCTAGCGTGCGTCAACGCGAACTCAAACGATGTAGCGGGAAATGTACTGGTGGTGAAACATGTGTGGGGAAGAATGACTGGATGGACTGCGAGGAAACTAACGCCCTGCAATCCAGCGGAATCATACGGCAGTAAGGACCGCGACCGTCCAGCTACATTTCGACTGACCCCCGGGCAATTCGGGAGGTAAAGGAAGGACTCAAACAGAATGCCAAGAACCATGTGACTCTATCGCGGAGGGCAATATTCTCGTTCAAATGTTTGTAATGTACGTGGCGATCTCATCAAAAATGAGTACAAGTTGGGAACTGTTGATATAGATAGACGAAATAAAGTGTGGACTGCATTCCTCTGGACAAGACTCTCGAAAATCGTTTCCGTGAAACGGCTGCGTGTTTTGAGAGTCATGAAACGGGGGGTATTCTACAACTGTTGGCTCACGAAAAAATTCAGTGCAAGCCAACCAGAGTCGGGGATTTGCTGCGTGAGCGGCGTTACCGATTGAGTACTGTCCTACTCGCTAGCGAAAGAGATGTCAAACGAAGCTGACATCATTGTTGCAGAGGGCTGAGCACGAGTACATAATATCTTGGCAGGTCTTAGCTTATGACATGTGGGGGCATCAGAGAACCTGTGAGAAGAAGATATCGTTATATATCGTAATATATAGGAAAGGTTTTCGTCACATTGGAATATAAAGCAATATATGACTATGTAAAGGCACCATAATCAGCATAATCCCCAGCAAGAACTCACCGGTTTACTGATGGTAGGGACGAGATCCTGAACGTGCCATTGATGTCGTCCTGTGAATCGTAGGCACATTGTAAGCGAGATGGGTACATATCTTGTTACAACTACATAGATCAGCAAAAGAACAATAATTTCCGGTTGTTAGAAAGTTTGATGCTCATGGTGAACTTGCGGCGTTGGTGATCTCCACGTAGTACGTAAGGTGTAAACCGGATTAAAATGAGCGTTCAGAAGCATCGTCCTGAGCTACACCAAATAGCATTGACTTGTTCAAAACAAGGTTTTGACACATGTCGACCAACTAGAATAGATCATATAGGCCGTCGCATGACGCACGTACATATGTAAGGACGGTGCATTCGTGTGACTGCCATGTGCACGCGCCACTTGAGCTCCACTTGCGCTCTAACTTCTCGAGGCTCCTTTTCATTTCGATCTCATTTCGCACCCAGCCGTCCGAAGGTGATTGGAGCGCTTGTACGTCTTATCAACGGAAAGAGATCCGAGGCGTGTGCGTGTTGACAAGCGAAATGAAGTCTCCAACGACACGAGCACACTTTCCACCACCCGTGCCTACGTCCTGCTTATCATCACATGAGTTGGGCTTGCAAACAGCTTCCAATCGGTCAGCCTCCCGCATAGTGCACAAGATAAGACGAGTAAATGACCCAATTTCGCTGACCTATGCCTCCACATGCATCACAGCTACACAGTGAATAATGCGTACATAGTATCGATGCTCTTTGATGATAACATATTGCAGGCGTCCGTGGCTTCCCGGTGAGTGGGTCTAACGCGCTGAAAGGCAGTAGAATAACCCCGAGGTTGCCACCCATAGATAACGTTCAAAGAAAGTTCTAGGTCTCCGGTACTTAAATTACCTGTGAGAAAGGTCATACTTAATGATATGGAATCAACTTACAACTTCATGAGGCAAAAAAAACGGTACGTTGGAAACATCCATCACGGGCAGCTCAGAGATCGTGACACATGGCCTGGTGTCAAGAGGAGTTATATCACTACCGTGGCCCATTGACTCCAAGGCAAATTGTGGTCCATTGGACACAGGGCCGAAGATCACTGGAGGTGACTGGACAGTGGACATAAGTATAACCCGAAACCTCGAAGTTCGACTTGCACGTGACTAATAGGCTCCATTCATGACTGGATTGCCGTAATACTAATTACATTGGAAACTATTTATATTTCACCGTAAAAAAAATCATCGATGCCTCCCTTAGCTATTTGTGTATGAGAAGACCACATTGTCCTCTTCGTTCGTCGAGCGCGGTCACCTCGAGAGTACTTGCTTCCCGATTTATACTGTACGAATATTAATGATACCTCAGGCCTCCCAGCATCTCACTGTTCTAAATCCATATGGTCAGCGTGATCATACCTCGTGAAAAATTCACAAGGTGAAGCCGGTGGAAGAGACCCACGGGGAACTTTCAACTCAGAGGTGAGAAATGCGGGGAGGAAGACTCGGAAAGGTGGGGCAACAGAAATTCGATTGATGTATGATGCATGGTTCGATACGAAGATTCGGTCCAATGCGAACTTTGCGACGGTGATGTCAAAGAGATAAGAGTGGAGCACACCCTGAACAGTGCAAACGAGGTAATTCACATCTCAGAGTCTATCTGGTAAGGTCCGACTCAAGCTGGAGAAAGTCAATTCGGAAAACCCAGATTTGATCATGGTTGTCACCCGCGGTAACGAGTGTTCGTTGGTACGAACTTGAATCGGACGATTGGAATGATTGTATGTATGACAACAACCCTCGTTCTGATCATTATCCTTACTTCAAGTTGAAGTTTTGCAAAGAGCCTGACGTACGCCACATTAATATTTTAATATCGCCCAAGTGACCGTGGATTGTGAAAGCCTCGTCCTATGCACTTAATGGCCCTGGCAACTTTCCGCTCTCGAGCAACAGGCTGATCTGAGTGTATGGAAAGGGGGTCAATCAATTAATACAAATCGCCAATCGAGCGCTGAGCCTATATAGAAATTTCAAAAGTCGAGCATCCCAAACCTGTCACAAAGATCTGGCATCGACGTCCTTACCAATGGTCTGCCAGAGTTTGCTCAGGGCAGACAATCTATTATCACACCAACAGTGATGTACACATGTCATTTTCAGGTCAGTGATCGCAAATCTATACTAAGAAGCACTCACTTTCAGGTACATACTATGTAGACAAACGGTGATCCGACTCTAGTCCACGGAATAGGACTCACACCGCCAACTTTAATTGGCACATACGTCGCATATCTCCGGAGGCGCTGGTACAGGAATGTTCTCCGAATTGTCGGCCTTGCGTACCTCCGCCCATGAACATGTTCCGGTTTGCTCTGTGTCATTGCACCTGCAAATAAGCGTCGCGGCATCCTAGTACAATCTTAATGGCATCAGCGACTGCATCGTGCGATCAGTGCGTACCTATTGATAGGAGCAATGTCTAAACAAAGTCGAGTTATCGACACAAATAAACCTGTTCTGAATTTGAGATTCCAGACCACATTTAGAGTACATAGCTTACGAGACGGTGCTCCACTATGATCGCGTTACCAAGTTTAAATTTACCGTAGTATGCATCAGACTTTGTGACAAGGGTCTTTTTCTGACGCATTCATGTCGGTGTGAGGTGATAGGATTATGATGATGATGAGGTCAAAATTGTATGTACAAAAAGCGTGCAACCTCGTATTCAAGGTCCGCGGCCGATCAGAGCGGGACCCGCGCTCACCAAACCGCTGGTTACATGCACCCGGCCGATCGCACTAATTTTAAATGGAAATCTAATCAAAACATTTAAATGAACCTAACAACTCGGTCACGGTGTGCTTTTGCTCGATGTCACCTGAAAATGATAGAAAATTCTCAGCGTTTTGGATCTCGTCGGTGCAAAACCAGGTATACTCGATTATGTATATCCAACTGTCTTATACCATAATATACGAATTAATACAATGAATTATCCAGATTGGTTGAAATAAGCGTAGTGACCAGCGATATCATCGATATTCGACAAACTCGCGGGAGCATCACATGTACAATAGTACATGGTGTGTGACATATTTGCCATATATGGATGCATAAACATCGGGTTGTCTGTCGGACCAAGGAGTAATCAGCAAGATTCTACGACGTCCAAAGTTCGCTAACTCACCTGGATGAATCGAGACATGGTGTTGCATGGGAGAACTAGTGTTACTAGTTGAAGCCGAAGCTACTACCTGTTCGGCTAGAAGCGAACGGTAATCTGCGTCAAGCTGCCTTATAACCTCGGCAGCTTTTCATCGATTCAGCAAACTCTTCGATCTCTGGAGTTTGATCTACCAACCTTTCATCAGGATATCATGTCGTTTGTGGGGATTCTCCCGGGCCTGCGTTATATCTATGATGATCTGTCGCAATTGCAGAAAGTCTTCCGCCTCAGTCGAACGGTAGTGACGCTGTAGGAGCATTTTGCGACTCCTGCCAGTATGCGTATGTCTACCAGATTTCTGAGACATGCTTCTGAGGAGAAGGGGATGACTGCTCGGCACTCTGATTGTAGTCCTTACTACTTATACATGCAGTGGCATGCTGAATCAGGGATCATATATAGAGGCGGAATAACGCTATCCGGGTTATTTTAGTCCTTTTGCATGTCTTTGCATATCCATCTAATCGTCAAACTTCCAAGATTCAAGGTAGCCCGAGCAAAATGACCCGATCAGCCTATGGCAATCGGCGGATTCAATCATTAGGAACTTCGGCAGACAGGCTCACAGCTCTCCGATACGAATCTGTGCCATTGGCGCCAATGCAGGCGCCCGAAGAATACCGCCGATGAAAAGCGCCAAAGCCAAGATCAAGACAATTTTTCGATCATCCCAAGCATGGACATCTTTAGCGTGAGGATTGGACCACATACAAGGTTAGTACAACTGATAACATCAATATTTTGAGAAAACGAGGGAAAATATGCATACCTCCTTAATCCTCACTGACGCTGGATAACAATCACTGATTGCGGTCAGGTGACAAGAGTCCATATGTTCCTGACTCGAACGATCATCCGCAGCATGACTCTGATTCACGGAATACAATTGAACCTCCGTAAAACGAGATGCAGCGCTTTTCAAAGCACAGGCTCCGCAAACTCTCGGTCAGGGGTATTACGGATGGCGCGTCCGGAATGCACAGCCATCGACAGTTCGACAGACAGCTTGAAGTTCCCGGCAATTGAACTACTGCCCACTAGTATGCCCTCGGGGGAGCTTCGGTGGTGAGGCATAGTACTTCTCCTGAGCAGGAAGTGTAGTGGTGATACCCAGCTCGGGAATGCGTATTGTCTCGTCCGGGATGCACAGCCACCCACAGTTCTCGGCGAACTTATGGCAGGTAACTATCGACACAATTCACTTGGGGGTACTTCGGTGATACAGAGGACTTCTTCTACGCAATGTATGCATGAGGTTAGCGTCTCATAATTCATTCATAAAAAAGCAGTGTAAAAAAACAACATTGAAAGACGCATGAGCATAAAAATTTCATGCATCAGACAAATACAGACAATACAGCATAGCGGGACCCGAATTCAAAAGAATCATTGGTCCCGTGAATTTACGTGACATGTGAGTGTAAAGAATGATGCACAATGTTGTGGCAGCACTGCAAGGGTATTCTTGATTTTGTACAAACAGAAATCTGATTTTATCGCTGCTTCAAGTAGACATCAACAGGGCGACGGAAACCTGACAAACAAATAAGATTCAGCTATTCGGAAGTGAACGTTACTTACCGCCTTTGCCAGTTACTCCCAGGCGCTGACCGTGACTAAATCCGAGCTCCTGAAGTAGTTCCCCAAAGCCATCTGGACGGAGTTGTAAATATTTTGCGTTCTCTTTGAGAGTCTCGCTCATCCTTCGAGCCTTTGAGTAAGTGTCCCAGGGTTGTGGCTCAAGGACGAAAATACCCCCCATTTTTAGACATTGGTGAACTCGGTAGAAAAATTCCTTCAGCCCTTCGTCCTTATTATTTAGATGAATCCATTTCGAGATAGAGAACCTATCATATCGGCGATGAGTGGTCTCATCAACAACGGCCATGACACGTACCCTAAAACAATGTCGTATTGATTGGGATCATCCGGTATCTCATCCTTAACCCAGTCAACTGTTCGGAAGGTGACATTGTGCGGGAAAGCACCGCAACCTCTATTTGGGATGGGCAAAGAACCATAGCTATGTTCGCACGATGCAGGGAAATAATTGTGAGCACTATGGTCCGTAGTGGGCGCATCACCGAGGACTCGTTGTCGTTTGGGCGGAGGGCAACTTTCCTCACGGAGATGTCCACATTCGGGAGACTGAAGACTCCAGACAGTGCGCCTTCTCTTCCAGGCGGCCCTGATAAGAGTATCGTCGATATCAACTCCAACGACCTGACGCGCTCCCCTGGACTGTCCTGGTTCCTGAACTGAACAAATGGTATCCTGAAACGCGTCAAAGGTAGTTTACCTATTTCACAAGTCACCCAGCCTTCATTGCATCCAACATCCAGAACTCGCTTACCCACGAAGAATTCAGCGGGGAGCAAAGCCAATCGTGGATCTTGGATGAAGGGACGCTTGGAGTAATATCTGTACAATTGTCCGCCAAGAGACATACAAGGAATTTGATATGGCACGTACCCATGATAGTTTCCATAGACTGGGACTGCTTGGTCCGCATGTACTGGCAGTGGCATGATCACCTTGACTGCACTGATGTGCACTGATGTGCAGCGTGGTTCGCGTTGATGACGTAATTTAATAAGCAGTGGTGCTCCGACAAGTCCGCTAAATCGGATCCATACTCTGTTGAATGTGCTAGTTCTACTACTCATTTTTAAGTGCACGATCGCAGCGCAGGCCATCGGAATGTGAGTGTTTAAATCCTATATCTCGAGGACCGGAGCATGAAGATGTGACAAAAAAACTTGTCATCAAATATTGATCCACACACTAAATTTAAATGACTTGCTGTACGAAAATGATAATAATTTCACCCTTTATGAATGCGCGCCGCGATGCCGCCGGCTCTCATTTGTTATTGTTTTATTGTTCCCCTGGGGGAGTGACCGGGAACCCCCCCCCCCTACAGATTATTCAACTAACAGGAAAAACTCATACTTTGCAGTTAAGCTTTTCGAGACTACTCACCAACGATATCCACTGCAATCGTGGGTTGGTGATAGGCTCTCCAACTTCTACTCCCCTTGTACTCCTCCTTCGATGCGTCCAGCCACGAGATGATGGTCACGTAGACGGCGCTCTTCGACTTGAAGTTGTCGGTGGTCTCGAACTTCTGCGCTTGGCCCTCTCCCGCTTATCTCCCCTCCCCCGCCCCCGAAGTATCGTCGTGGTAAGTATTTAACTGCATTAACCTGTGCTCGTACCGTTGTTTCTTAGGTCCATCCAGATGAAAAAGGCTTCGAAGCAAACAGGGCACGTTCTTCGACCATGCTAAACATTGTCAACAAATTTACGCTGATTCTTTCAATGTTCAATAGTATGTTACATTCTCGTCTGTTCAACGGTTCACTGATGTGCCAGTGGAAGCCGCTTGATGTCGATGGAGAGCTCGATCCGCTGTACTACGATTTGGGGGTGCGTACTTTGCTTTCTTGCAAAGTGATATTGAAGCTCACACTCAGTAACGATATGGCGGCGGATATAGCAAGCGCTAATGGTGCCCGGGGCTAGCGGAATCTGCGCCCTCAGGACTCGAGACTTAAAAACATATTTGAACTTGTAATATATAAATAAGGGAATAAGATCTTCAATGAGTTGGAGGTACCTCGCGCCGGCCGTGATGGTGACCTTGTTCGGAACTCTCAGATTTAAATCTAGATTAGGATCAAGTGCTTATAATGGTGCTTTCTTGTAGTTCAAGATATAGATAAGGGGGCCTGATTTTATTCCACAAGTGTGACATAATTACACAGGTCGCCCAGCGATGGCCAGTGCAATGTCGCGACCAGGGACGCGAACTCCTCTACTTGATCGGACTGCATCTGGGAGCAGAATCATCGTCCTATAGTAAGTTCCCACGGCTATGATGTCAAAAGGACTCATGGATTCACTCAATTTCGCAAACTTACCTTGTTTCTACAGGCACTGGTTTGGACGCTTTGTGATGAGCCGAATCTCTGAGAATATGAGCGCTCGCCAGGAGACAGCGCGCGATGCCTCCTTATGTTTCACGCGTCCAATGCGAAAGTCCCCTCGAGAATTTTTTATTATTCTCTATTTGTACCATGATACTACCATCCTGCCCGGGCCATCGTCCATTGGTTCCAACGTTCATCATGAACGTTTAAACGTTGACGGCGCATAGTCATCAATATTTCAATGCCCGATAGACTAGTGCGAGCTTGGCATTGACTCGGACTAGTTGCGAAAATGCTGAACCACCGCTTTCTCAAACGATTTCCGGAGGGCTCTTTTTCGGACCACCAAATTAATTATCCTCGATTAGTTGACTCAAATCTGCAGTGACTCGGAGCGTTAAGCTATGGGCGGCAAATGCGTTGGAGATGGTATGCATTGGCGATCGATGAGCAAGGCTTCAGCTTCATTAATGACTACTAGTAGCGTCTATTGTTTCCTATCACTACATAATCATTATATTGGGCGTTATAGCTACCTGCTTAGTGCTTCGAGGTGCGAATCGTCACCAGCTGCGGAACTCCCAGCTTGGCTCTTCGTCCTTTTTCACTTGATCAGGTTCTGTTGTCTCTCCAGTCCATATGCCAGGTCATCGCGGAAAGACGAAGGCAAAAAAGCCAAAGCCAATCGTTAATGTTCACTCCGTGGCACGTCTTCCATCAGAGGAGTTCATCGGGTTGGTAGACGATATCGAGAGAGCTGAAGGATGGAACACTAGAGTCAAGGTACTGTGCGAGTTCCTCCAGTTACCAGGTGAGTGCGCAGCATAATCCGTGTCTTTGTTGCTCCGTTTCGAGCCCTGACTCTATTTCCCAAAGATCTCTCCAGACGAAGTGGCCTGAAGAAAGTCCACGTCAACTTCAACGAAGTATATCATAACATCGATGATGTCTACGTCGCGAATATAGGAAACGAGAAAATTACCGGGACGATCATCGGCATCTATACCAAGATGTGTGCTGATGCCATCCTTCGAGACAAGCTCTTTCAGAAAGGTGCAAGTCGTGACACAGTTCTGTCGGTGAATTGCATTGATCATATTACAGGTTTGGTGACCAAGATCACCCCTTTAATCAACATTCCTGCCACGCGTTATCTTGCTCTCCGCGCACTTACAACCGTGACACATCATGGAGGTGTCGATATTCGCAAAGAAATCTCACTGGAGTCCCCTTCCCTACTCAAGGTCATACAAGAAAACCCAGATGATCTCAGGGCTGCCGAGATGGCGATTTCTACCATGGCTCACGCCATCGGCGCTGCGATCAATCAGGAAGATTCGCCGGCTCCAAAGTACATCAAGGCAGCCAATATCAAAACTTTGATTCCAGTCGTAATAGACTTCATGCGCAAGCCCGGCGTTACCATTCAGCTATTGCATCATGGCCTAGAGTTGCTTACGCACCCTGTTCTCCACTGTTGGAGTGAGTGCAAGGCTAACTCAGCCCTCCAGGATTTGCTTGTAGCCTGCCTGCGAAGTGCAGACCTTACCGTGCGTGTCAGTGCGCTAGGTGGCTTGCTTCGTCTCGAAGCCTTGTCTTCGGAAGACGATCAGAGACAATTCGACCCCCACAAGCTCATGGCAGCAATTGAACGCCGTTTCCCCGACCATCTCGTCGATATCTTGACAGATTACGGCACAATGCGCTGTGATACATTTCTTACTATGTCATCGACCGCCGACAACCAAAAGGCTATGATGAAGTGTGCACAGGACAAGGATCTTTACAGCCTTGGTCTAAAGCTTGCAGAACTCATCACTAGAACCGAGTTCTCTATTGCAGAAGGCGGTTTCCAGATGCAAGATCCTCGTACTGGACGGATAGAACTCAACAGGGATATAGGTCTACCATTCATCATGTGGTCTGATGCACTGCCTCATTGTGCTAGAGCTATCCTTGCGAAGGGTCGTCCAGGAGAAGAAGATCTTGCAGACATGATTACCGCAAAGTTTTTCATCATCAGATCTCGTATCCCCGATGCCATTGAAGCTGCAAAGCGTGGTCTTCAGCGCAACCCCAAGTTCGCATACTTCTACTACGTGATCACGTTGGGTAAAGACCACTACGAAGGCTTGCGTTCTGCGAAGAAAGGCTTAAAGTGCCCGAAGATGACGCCGTTCGTACGCTTTGGGCTCTTGCACCGTGCTGTCGAACTCGCAGGCAACCTGGGAGTCTGTCGCATTCAGGAATCGAGCCCAGGAGATAGGAAATATGATGAGGGTGTTGCGTTCCTTATGAGCGCGATGGAGGACGCAAAGGTTTACGCCACGGAGGCTCCCCCAGATGCAAGACACATGAAGAACGTGTTATACTGGTACATCTGCCTCACTCTTACTATCAAGGGACCAGAGACACCAGCAGACCTTGAAGAGCTTCAGGTATGTTCACCGGCTTTGGCATTCGACAGTCTCTCTACAACCGAGCGCAGGTCGCATTCAAGAAGTTGGGGTATGCCGACGAATTTAGCGTACTTCTGGGCACTGTTCCCCCGAGAACACAGTTGCGCCTGACTCAGCAAAACATCGTTAAGCGCTACCCCACTGCTGTGCAAGAGTGGAAGGATCTGGTTGCACGCTTTGACGAGGTGATGACAGATGAGCGCCCCATCTCATTGGAGAAAGCTGAAGATGATCTTGCTGCATGGCTTGATGACCTCCATCTTGATCACGGAGAGGAAGACGAGCCTTACCCACAGAGATGCTCGCACCCACGAGTCAGTCCGAACACTGTGGCGTTGTACAGATGTTCGTGGTGTAGCAATCCCAGTGCTGCACTGAGGAAGTGCAGTGGTTGCGAGAAAGCAAGGTAATTGATTCATTCACTCTTGTCTTAGGCGGATAATTGACCAGTAATTTTCCAGGTATTGCGATGGCGGATGCCAAAAGTCGCATTGGTCAGAGCATAAGGTCACGTGCAGGACTTGAATGGCCTCGTATACCTTCATTCTTGTTGTCATACCAGTTTCACGATTCGTCCAACGGTTCCTAATCCTGGTGCCCGTTGCTCCAAGTTCTCAACCTATCTTGGCCCTCTCTGATTACCTTCCTCAGCCCATTTGCAATACGTGGCTAGGTACTTATGACCACTCTTGGTGTTCCTGTATTGGTACAGTAAAACATGTATTATCCTACACACGATTCGACTGCAATAACAACTTTTCCTCATACCTCAGGTTCTTCTCCTTTTATTTGACTTGCTCGCTTCATACGCATCTTCTTTCCTGTCCTGAACTCTTTTCAAAAAGTCCATCTTTTCCAAGTAGCCACCTCCGCGTCGGTTAGCGTCAAGTTCGTCCTTGACATCACTCGACGTGACATGCGTGCGCCAGTCCATTGCAGATTTATCCAGAGTAGTGATCTTCTTGGCCTTCTGAGTCGGTATGTCCGCCAACGATGTGCGAGGCTTGCGAGGACCTGGAGGTTTCCTTGTGGCAGATTTCTGTGCTGCAGGTTGTATCGGATCTGCTGAACTCGATGCCGACGCGTTCACAGCGATAGTTGAAGACGAGGAATCAGGCGCTGGTGCAGCAGCAGCAGACGACAAGTCTGATGGATCCCACCGCGGCCACTTCTTCGCTTCCTCCGAGTCTTCAGGGACTTCAACCACTTCTCTTCACATCACTAAGCACGCTGTCACAAAGAACGAGTGGGGCAGACATACACGATATTCTTCCCTGCGAAAAGGTAACGTTTCTCGATCTTCACGAGCTTCTTTGGTGGCTCCTCGACCTTCGGAGGCGGTGGCGTAGCGACAGACGCCTGGAAACTGGCCCATAGAGCATCGCGCGCTCTGTACAGCAGGATAAGTATATTTGACCTATAGGGTCACCCGACACCTCACTTTTTCTTCTCGCCTAGATCTTCCTCTTTCACTTCATTCGTCACATTCGTATCGTCATTTTCTTCTTCATCTCCAGAGCTATCCGAGTCTGTTTTATTTGGTCAGACAAGACGATTCTTGGTAGGATAGCCTGTGTCATACCTTGGTGTTCAGGAGGCGCGTAGTCTGGGTCATCGTCTTCGGAGTCAGATGTTGGGTCGCGTAGTGGAGGAGACATTGTGTGGTGTTGTTTGATGTTGTTGAATTTGAAGTGTTGGGGAACGGGCGTCAACAAACGTCAATCAGTTCTTTCAATGAACTCTTCATCAACATGGCTATGTGGCGGCTAAGTAAGAGTCATCTGCAATTCAGCAGCAGATCATCTCACTTAACCGCGTACATATACCAGCACTGCTTTTTCTTAAATATTGCCTTGACTGGAATTGACTCGGACAACCTGGTTTTTCTGACTAGATCAACTCTCACTCAAGTTACTCAACCACGGTGTACGATTTTTCTCGAGGTTTCGTTGATATTCCCACAAAGTACTGAAACAATGGTTGAACACTGACATAGCAAGGTGCCTCGATAACATAATCAAAACTCGAAAACAACGACACAAACTACGTTGCCAGCTACGCATGAAACTCGCCTAACAATTCTCATTTGTTTTTCCCTACGATGACGAGGGGACCACGAATCAGAACAAAAAAATCGAGACGGGCGGCCAGTTACTCACCTGTGCCATTGGCCTTACCCCCTGCGCCTCCTTTGTTGTCAGTGGCACCAGGCGCAGCTTGTTGGGGGGGAGCCCCATTCGCTTCAGGCGACGATTTCTCATCTTTTGGCGGAGCTTGTGGCTTCTTGCCATCAGTCTTGGCTGTTGAGCCATTGGTTGGAGGTGGCGCCGTCGCGTCTGTAGATACGTGCAAGGGATCAACTGGCTTGTTAGTCGGTGGATTAAAACCATTAAAGCCAGGTGTTGTCTCCCCGTTGGCTTTCTGAGGGGTGAAGCCAAAGCCATTCTGATTGGCCGTGCCACCGAAACTGTTGAATGCATCGGACGAGTTTCTGGAGTGTCGACCGGGCGACGTAGGTCTCGGCGCAATGCCAAACACCTCCCTTATCATATCTTCCATCTGTGCATCCTCAAAATCGTCGAACGTCGGGGAGCGAATGCCGCTCTCCGCGGCTTGCTGCCGAGCACGCTCGCGTGCGTCGGCAAGGCGGAGGACGGTTTCCATTCCGAGCTTTGTGCCCTCTGCAAGAGAGATAGACTTTTCACGTTTGCACATCGCGATGTATGCAGGAAGAAGGAGAGTTTTGTTGATCTTATATTCGTGGTATGCCACGATCTTTTCGATCGGCTCGATGTTGAGTTTCTCGAGCTCGCGAATAGCGAGGTCTTTGATGTTCCAGAAGTTCCATCGATGAGCGAGGTTCAGGATGCTCAGCCATGTCTCGACGGGAGCATCGTAGAGTGAATATTGGCTGGAATCACATGTGAATACGGACAGTAACCCAGATATCGCACATACGGGTTGTATATCACCCAGAGGAAGCGCTCAAAGTCTTCGCTTTTGACGTCGTCAAGGGTGAAAGGACTTGGAGAATCAGTCGTGCCGTGATCCCCACCATCGGGAGAGGCATCTAGCATATTGCGCCATACTAGCGATTCGCGGTAGAAGAAGTAGCTGTGTATGCGGTAGTGATGGTTGCCGATCTGCAACGTTGGCCCCAGATCAGAATGGAGAGTCGCGGGCCAACAAATACCCTGGGACTCACCAACACATTCAGGTCCCCACCACGCAAGTAATAATCCTTGTGGTTGACCACACGGCCCACACGATCCTGCGAGGAGCTCATGGTGGAAGATGTAAAATGGGAGAATGGTTGATAGAAGTTGAGGGGGGGCTACGTATATATGCTCTCAATTCAATGCCAGATCATGACATGCGTCTTTCATGATGTGCGTTGTCACATGCACGCCCTATTGTTCGATCACCAGCATGTTTGCACGAGGCATGATGAGCACTCGTGGCTGTCCAATCGTAGGTATCGATGACTGCCAGTAAATTGGAGTAAGTATCTGTTTTTCTGCGAGTCTGCGACGACGCAAATTTTTCAGTCGATGGCATGTTAATCGGTGCCGACCAAATATCTCCATGGAGCGGGCAACTGACTATTTTGGACCAACATTTTGCCATCCAGTCGCCGCAAGGCTTCTAAATTACCCATATTACAAGCACGTTCACCTCACAAGAGGATGTGGGCGATCCACTTGCCTCATGGCAATCAGAGGTTTAGGACCGCAGTAGTGTTCTGGTCTAAGGCATGGCATAGGCCGCGAGGTCAAGCTATGTAATTAGCAAGTCAGCTACTCAGCGCTAATTTACTTGGCGCTCGGGAAGCGCAGGTCTTCCGAAAGCGTTCGACTTCTAACCATACCAGAACTTACTCCCTGGTAAGGTCACTGACCGGAAACCGGAAGGCGATCATCAGTGAACTGGTGAGGAAATTAGAAGATCGTATATAACAATATATAGTACACAATCACAAACATCAGCATAATCCTGCTATGGACCATCACATTGTCGTGTTTGACTTTGTAGAGGAAAGGAGGCTTCCTGATTTTCCTACACATGTTTGTGATCGGGAAAAGACTCGCACATTTCTCAAACTCACACTCGACAGGAAGGTAGTGCAAAAGCTACTGATCGGCACCATCAACTGGAAATGCTTGAAGATTGTCATTTGTATTATAATTGTCCAAGTAAGAATGAAAGACAATATCCTTCCGGTGAATGATGATATTTCGGTGAGTGAGTGAGGATAATATGTGTTCACCAAGTGCGTGACAATCAAATTATATCTCGCTTCGCATATCCACGCGACCTCCTGTATTTATCAAATAACTGACAGTTGTAGTTCCCTTTGGACAATGCCTCAAGAGGTCGTGGCCTTGCACGAATGCTGTATCATTATGATGTAGTTCATTAGCGCAGGACTTGATAGTAGTGGGTCATAGACCACCCCAGTGCATCACGTACCATTTGACGGGCATAGCATGTATTGTGTCATGGTTCAGGAGAATTGCATGTGTTTGCACGCTACAGGAGGAATTTTGTATGCATTCATTTCGGCCCTGAATGCTTTAAGTTCTTGATCCTGTGACTATGTTATTATTATGCAACAATTCATATATTCAACAAATTCTTCAAACCGCTAAGAAACATTATACAAAACCTAACAAACAAACAAAAGCTCAATGATTTTGAGTGTTGTCGGTGGGGACGTTGAAGTCGAGACGTCATCCAATCATGTTCATTTTGCAGGTCCAAACCGTTCTGTCATGTGATTAGCACGATGATTAAAACTTACAGAGATGACCATGCTTGCGCTACAATTCCTGGATTCACAAGACTCCACTGTCTACTCTAGAATTCTAATGTTTGTCTGGTAGTTATCAATTGGGAATGCGTGTGAAAAAGCTTTACCTTTGTGCAGTAGTCGAGATATGTTCACTGGGTGGGCAAATGATCGATTTGTACCATGGTTTGGGTCTCTAAGTCATATTTTTTGCTTTACTAAAGACTGGCAGAGGCACATCACTTGCGACTGCGTTCGAAGAAGTCATAGCTTTGCCTGGACACCGTGGAGTTATCACTCAGTACCTTGACTCAGAATTCCACAGTCAAGGGTCATACACCACCACGGTATGTTGCCCACCATTCAACAGCCTTCACACACCACATGCAACTGCGTTATTAGAGATTGTAGCTTTTCCTGGACACCCTGGAGTTGTCACTCAGTACCTTGACTCGGAACTCGACAGTCAAGGGTCATATACTACCATGGTACGTTGCTCACCATTCAACAGCTTTCGTGCACCCGTGCCACTGCATCCTAATAAATTGTAGCTTTTCCTGGACGCCATAGAGTTGTCATGTAGTATCTTGACCCGGAACTCGACAGTCAAGGGTCATACACCACCACGGTACGTTGCTCACCATTCAACAGCCTTCATGCACCACGTGCAACTGCGTTCAAAGAAGTCGTAGCTTTTCCTGGACACCGTGGAGTTGTCACTCAGTAACTTGACTCAGAACTTGACAGTCAAGGGTCATACACTACCACGGTACGTTGCTCACCATTCAACAACCTTTGTGCACCCGTGCGACTGCGTTCTAAGAAATTGTAGCTTTGCCTGGACGCCATAGAGTTGTCACTTAGTATCTTGACCCGGAACTTGACAGCCAAGGATTGTACCCCACCGCGGTACTTCGCTTACCATTCAATAGTCTTCGTGTATATTTAGCCCATCCATCCTTACAATTGGGTGTCTTTGTGCCCTGCGGGGGTGTTATCTATGTGAGCATTTAGAATCCCGATGACTTAGCTTATCAATTCAACGATACGGTGATCGTCAGGCAAAGTAAAGTATTTATATAAACCCCTTAAGAACTGCAAGGAATTAAGACTTTGAATTTGATGGTCTTTTCATTTGCTTTCATCTTGTAAGTATACTACATTATGCACAATGATTGTCGCGAAGACCAGAAGATGCAGAGACTACTGTGAGCATGCTGTACTAGTATTCACTCGATTTAGCCATGTGAGTTTACGAGATGCTTTCAGCCCAATTTCAACCTTGCAAATGGGCGTTTCATATCAGGCATCACATGATGGCAAGTAACATTATCATCCATGACATTATTAAACTGCAACAAGCAAGAAATTTGAATAAAAACACGATGCTAAGATAATAATAGGTCCCTAGTTTGAATCGAAAGAAGTATCGTCACGGTGTGCCCTCTGCCTCGCGAGAGCGTTCACAGACATGTTGGCCTTTGTCGCATCGCTGAGATCCTCGCGGCGACTCCTACCAAAAACCTTCCTATGAAACAATTCAACTAATCGGGACTTGTTGAAAGGACAGATAGCGCACCTGGTCCACCACTCCAGGAGTCTGTTGACTCTGCATTGTGCTTCTCGGCCAGGAGGCCTTTCGAAGAAATCCACTATGATTTTCCAGAATTGTATATAGTTGAAGTCACCGTCGACCGACTGCCACGAGGTAACGGACGAAAGTGCGAATCGCACCTGTGCGATCATCATTTACCATTGATCAAAACAAAACCATTATCATTGATTACCTGACAGGCAATGTATGCAATAGATCGCGGAGTAACTCTATCCATCTTGATAATTTGTGCCACATGTTTCTTGACCTTGACTCCCGAAAGTGCTTTCTTCGCTCGCCTGTTGTTCTCGACGATATCTGCGCCATCGCCGTCACCCTCGATATCCTTTGCTGAAGATGGTGAGGTGAAGACAGCTTTATAGCCCTGAAAATGAGGTAAGATGATTTCTGGGAAACTCGGATATGACAAACCTGCAAAAAAAAATTTCCCTTGAAAAGCCTGTCTTCCAGATCGTCCGAATTTGCACTGTACTTTTCATATAAGAAGGTCGGAAAGGAGAGTTCCGTAACAATATGGCCCTCCAATCGATCTCGAATACCTGCCCTTACGCTTGTGAACCATTAGCATTGTTCAGGATCCAGGGTGCATTAGTACTTACGCTGGGTTGTTCCAGTCAAGCTCGGCCGGGCACAGTAACATACTGCACGCATCATTGACGAATCCACGACAATGCTTATCGTCGGAGTCAACTAGAGGGTCTGGTTTCAGTTCACGATTAACCCAGTCTGAAATAAGAGTCTTAAGCTTCGAGGTATCATCTCCTCGAGCGCCATCAGCTCCTTGCCTGAGCTAAATAAAAACTTAACATGATAAAGTCCATCGTTGGTAGAGATAAAACGTACAAATTTTAACATGCGCGTGAAGTCATCGTGCTCCATGTCTGAGGCACTCTTTACAAACCACGAAAAGGTTCTCGTTAGGACGTGATACCCTACATGCAGTCTATCTTGGCTACATAAAGAAGTCAATGGGGACACTGGCTACGAGAAACTAGTCAGGAGAAAAAACTGACTCAACAGTAGCAGCCTCCGCGTCTTCATCGCCATTGACATCATATCTTCTGTCATTTTCTGACACGAGATCCTCGATGCCATTGAATAGAGCGATGATGCGCCTGAAGCCTCTTCCTTGGGCCAGGTAGTAATTCGTTTGCCTGAAGCATGGTGAGCAAACCCGATCCAACATATGCAACAGCGTTGGAGTCCGAGTCATACCTTTCTTTCACAGCTCGCCCCGACTCAAGAGTCTCTATCTTCTCTTCCAGTTCGGCAATTTTGCGTCTCTGCCGAGCTTGCGTGAACGATGCTTGACTCGGAGATGGTTCTGGTTGCGGAGGTTGCAGAAGACCATGGTCGCTCCGTTGGTCGTCGATGAACGACTCAGACATGCCGCGGCTCAGGTTGCCAGTGATGAGCGCTGTGCTGCCCTCTGTGGATGACATCTATAAGACACTCGGAAGGAAGAAGTTCGATTAGTAGATGAGGAATGAGAGGTGAAGACAAGGGAAAAGAACTCGACCAGCACCCATTTTATATGCTGGTGGGCCGCCCAGATCCGTGACTGCCCTAAAGACTGTTAAGTTAAATATTGAATTCAGCATGGCGCTGATCGTACAAAGTATGCTTCTTTGCGACTTACTAAAAATGGACAGGCGTAGTTAGTGACTAATCTGGCTCGTGACGTCTGAACAGAATCACAGCGACTCGGATGACTCTGGGACGGGTGCGGGCGACGTTGCTTTATAGTTTGACCCATCTGATGACCATGCATTTCAGAAGCTGCGATGGCACTTTCACTAGCTGTGGCAGGTGGGCTATCTGTTTGATGGAAGTCACGGTCACGGTGTGCCGCGGCTGTGAAAGAATCATCGCCCGAGAGGTCTAGCAGTAGTAGTATTAGTAGTACTAGCCACGATTCGGAAGGGTCTGTCGACTCGGACGCACGGGAAGTTCGTTGTACTATTTGTACTGTTCTCTCGATTGTCGAGGTGCCAGTGTCACCGTGCGAATAGAATAAATTTGCACCCTCGGTGATGTGCTTGAAGTGGGGTTTGCCTTCTGTATCCATCAAAGCAGTAACATTAGAGACGTTCACCGTGACAGCTTCAGAACTGAATGGCTCTGATCATCATGTAGTAGTGTTTGGTGCAAGTAGCAACACAAACATACCGTCCACCGCAAGGCTACACACAAGTATGCACTACATAATCTAGTAGTAGTTGTCTTGTCTCCAACCCATAGTGCTCATGAGCTTCTCCAGCGCACCTGTAACCATGAACGGAGCACATCGGTACCTGGTGCAGGGATTTGGTGAGTCTCAAGGGCCAGACAGAGACGGCACATACCTAGTAGTACTATAATCATGAACGGAGTGTTTGTGCTGGTCATCGGTGGTCCAGGTCGCGATGGGCAATTGAGCCCAACGAGGAAGGCAGCGCTGTGGCTGAGTCGTCATGTGTCACATTTGCGTTAATTTTGCAGACCTTACATGATACCTCTAGGCTCACTAGTGCCGCATTTCACCTGCCCCGCGCCGTCCTGAAAAAAACCAACTCAAAATTTAACCAGTGCCTAAGATAATAATAAGTGTAGTATGTCCTTCATCATACCCAGCATCAAATTAATATGATCACCATGCCATTTGATCTCAGTGTCTTGTTCCATTGGCAGAGCTCGTATGTATTATGTGATATGAACATCAGACTAACACGTCTAAATTTAGACACCCAAATTTGTGTAGGTATTCTCACACACTATTCGGTCTGCCAATTACAGATTACGCTGGTATACTGCAAGTCCACATTCAAACCTCCTCTCACGCTGTATTATAGGTCAACCGCCAGGCCATTCGCCATGAGTAGCTCTTCTGAATCAAAGAGCAGCAATTCCTTGACCAACTCCTCTGGCTCCAATCTTAGGTATGTTTATTTAACAATATGTTCACTTCCACTTAGACATACACCCCAGCAAACCCCAATTGAATGCAGCATCCACACCCCCAACATCTATTGCCACCAGTGGCTCTCCTGCCAAGAGCATGGACTCTCCCATTTTGTCTGCTGACAATCCTGGACTTCGCGTTGAGTGGGCTCGCGCCTTCAACTTGGGAGAATGTCACACTCGTGATCCCCGTAAACGCCCTGTCCAATACACATTATTTCAGGGTGGCAGACAGGACGAGGATTGCGATTTGCCCACGAAGAGGTCAAAGACCTTGCAAACGACGGTCTGTCCATTTAAACGGTTGCTTTCGGATTTTCAGTTCTCATTTTTTTTTCAAAGTGGAACTTTACATCTACCCCTTCCTCCGCAGCTACAATATACCTCAACGAGCGCATGCTCGAGCTCTCACGAATCACTCGCCGAGCTATTGCTGCGAGGTTGCGATACCAATGCCTTCGCTCCCGCGAACTAGATTTGATAAAGTCAATTCTTGACGACGAAACCGAGCTGTGCCAGACACAGTTGAGTGGAGTTGATGTGCAAATCGGCTCCATCTGAAATATGCTTCAGGATGCTGGGGTCGCGCAAATAGGGAGCACAGGTTCTAGGTTTGATCCTAATGATGCGGCTGGGCCCTGGTGTGAAAGTTCTTCCGATGAAGGATCAGCTGCAATCGCCGCATCTCGTGGCAGCTCAGCCTGCCCATCCGATGACTCAAATTGTTAATTTATTTTGTGTCATCCTATCTCCGTGCCCACATGTGCATTATATGTAGTTTGATTCCAATGTACGTAGTGGCTTTATCGTGACTAAGAAGTTTGACATCCTGAATTGTGTCCTCAGACTCTGAAGCGTTGAAAGTCATAGTACTACTAGTACTTCAAGTTGAGTTGAATTCGCATCCAATTCATTACGGACATTCAAAGTTGAGTTCATGGCCTGTTTTAGTTCACTGCAACTGTTGATTCGGACGTAGCCGATTATTAGTATGCAGACTCAACATATGTAATAGAATGCCCAGTTGTCGATATCGTATCATGACTGACTCGGACCTTGTCAGGGTTTTCGAAGCTTTTTTCTTCACAGTTTACTGATTTGAATGTTGATCAATGTGCAGATGTAATAGAACGCCCGGTAATTGTATGTATTAAAGTCTGCTGACCTTGTCAGGGTTTTGAAAGCATTGAAACTTAGTTCGCTAGCCAGAAATGCACGTATTATTATGTCCTGCAGCACCAAGGTGACCATATTGAATTACTAACTGGGCATAAAGCACTATCACGAGTCTAGGTCTAGGAGCCGTGCCATTCCTTCCAGAAAATAGAAGGACTCCTATTCCTTCGTTCCTCCTAGCTGATTGTACCGCATGGAGCTGAGTCAAACACTTATCTTGATCATTTTGCGGGCACGATTGAACATAATTCTTTATCAGAACAAATCAGAAATGGCATCCAGAAGGCCGCATATCAATCTTGCACCACACCACATGATGTCCTCAAGGTGAGTCAAAATCTTGATCATTTAGGATGCATGATCTGTATTTGACCGAAAATGACGTTCAGAAGACCATAATCGCTTGTCAACGACGGCTCTGAATCAGCCTGAATAGTACCGCCTGTGCCTGTGATGCTCGCACAAGACCTCGCCTGCAATAACCGTAAGTTTATCCAAATACATTGTGACATGTGAGATAACTGAAGGCTGGTCCGACCGCAGTAGTACAATCAATGTTGCTGATTCTTGACTATTTAACTTCAAACATCGCTGATTTAACTTCCAACTTTCCCCCTTCCAAGCCTACTTGATGGACACCCCAGAATCATTAACGTTTACACCAATTGAGTTCGACCCTGACGATCCCTCCGAGTCTAGTCTGAGACAGCGGGGGATACCTGCTCAACTCGGTTCATCACGTTATAACCCATATGCACGCAGCATGCCTGGCTCAAGGCCTTCTACATCGCTAGCGTCAGCAAGCGTAATAGATGATGCCGATAGTGCTCGTTGCACCACAGACTTGCAAGAAGCCCCACAATCTAAGTGTAGCATCAAGGACTATGATAAAACACAGCAACTAGCCATCGAATGGGCGAAAATGCGCCTCGTTATGGACGGTGCAACTACTGGCTGGATCAGGAACAGTACCAGAGACGAGAAGGTCAAGATGGAGATGCGCGTTAGGGAGATCATTTTTCATGCCGGTATAAAGTTCAGTTGTGGTATGTGCTGACAACTGCCCCGTGCGCACCCCACCCATCATAGACTAATCTGCATTACAGAATTGATAGCTAATAAGTATCTCATAAACTCTGTAGTCTGAGCCCTAACGAAGGACCGTAGAGAGCTCGCAAAAACGGGCGAAGAATTTGCGCCCCTGTACAAGCTTGAACCGCCGTCAAAGCGGTCCGAGGAGGAACACCAGATTTATATGAACAATCGAAGGGTAGCTATCTACGATGCAAATCAGCCTTTCGAATACTATCTACATGGTATAGAGGAGACTGAGACGTCTACCAATGTCCTGGTCTTCTCAGGTCAAGCTGTCGAAAGTACTCATATCAAGCACTGGTATGAGAGCAAGAAATCGCCACTTTATGACGAAGAAATGAGGTCCTCGATTAATACAACACCCCTTGACATGCTCGCAGAGTCAGCGGTGGGAGTGAGTAAAGCATGTTCTGGTGTGCATCCATTAATTGAATTTTCATGATCTTTAGATAAGGTGTGCCATTGATTGGTACGTCGAGGGTCGACTCTCCGGATCAAAAGAAAATAACACTCTGCACTTCGCTACCGACGTATATGCCAATGAGCAACAGTTGATCAAGAACGCGATGGTATTTGCCCTCCAGCAAAATATACATCGGGAGTCATTCCAGAAGCATCTATTATATCTTCATCACAGAGGCCTGTAAGTCTCTCGTTACAGCGAATACAGGCTCAATGCTCATACATTTGCAGTCAAAAATTGCACGAGAAGCTGGGCCTTTCGGCTCCTGAATTTCCAATCCATGTCCCTTTAACAGCGGAGGAGTTGAGCAAACCACGCCTAGTGCCGAGTCATAATACCGCGACTGCCCTGCCCGGGCCTTCCACTTTGTTGCCGTTTGGACAAATAGGTGGTCAGGTGCCATTGATGACGTCGGGACCGCAGATGTCGTTTGTACAGATCTCAGGTGATGTGGGTCTGAATATGTGGGGCTTTCCAAGTTTTGGAGACTCGGAGCAGTCCCGTCTTGAACAAGGCTCCGGGTCCATGTCGACCCAAATGCCTTTCAACATATAGTGCATTTGCCTGAACATCAATTCAAAAGGTCAGCACAACTGCCGACTAGGCCTTCACCTGAGCTAATTTCATCATTCAGAATCATTGTCATTTAAATTACTTCTTGCTTCGTAATGTCCATATTCTTTGCAGCCGTACTACTAGTGTCTCTAGCCTCGTTACTAGTTTTTGGTCAGACAGAATTCATTGCTTGTTGATGCGATCAATCCATGGCTGCGGCTGAGCGCTGATCGATGATCATCGATCATTCATTGCTTGTTGATGCGATCAATCCATGGCCACTAATCATACTACATACTTGATTTTAAAGCCTGTCACGAACATGACATTACGTCAAGTTTGTTTACTTGAGTTGTTTTTGCACAGTGCCTCTTTGATCCCAATATTAATATGACCTGGTCAGTTCAATCAGTATTGCAGTGGAGTTTTGCGTTCATGCTGCAGGTTTCATGAGTGCTGATTCTGGCTTGCCAGCCAATCATCTCTTGGGACAGAAATAATGATGTGAGAGGGTGGACTGCCTTTGTTGACATTGGACCCTCGGTGAGTATTCCACTTTATCAATCTGCACCATGACAAATATCTGGTTTTGTCTGGTATCGTGTTTACCCAATAGCTTCTAAATCGACAACATCCACTTCAGAGATGTTGCCCGTGGTGGTATTCCGAGTCGAATTGTCATGTCGTGGAACAAAGAGTACGTGTGCCATTTCTGGACTTCGGAATCCTACAGTTAAGTTCTAAGCACCATGTCATCAAGATGACTGAGCACTTCTACTTCCACAATCACCTCTGCAATGCCATGGAACTACTTAGCATCAATTTGTACGAACTGATCAAAGCAAACAGTTTTGTTGGATTCACAACGGCATTGATACGACGCTTTACAAGCCAGATGATACTATTGTCTCTGTGCTTGATGTGGCATCATCGCATATTGCGATCTCAAGCCAGAGGTTCATTAGTATTCTCTCATTGCATGCACTTTGTCTTATGACTGTGTTTAGAATGTCTTATTACGATACCCTGCGAAGAGTGCAGTGCTATCAAGGTCATAGACTTCGACAGTAGCTGCTTAGAGCACAAGAAGAGTAAGTTCATTTTCACCACGGTCCCTAAGATTTTACTGAGCCAAGCGTAGTCTATACTTATATTCAGAGTCGTTTCTATCGGTCACCTGGAGTTATCCTGGGCATGAACTATCACATGGCTATCGACATGTGAAGTTTGGGTTACATCCTCACCGAGCTCTATACAGTATCCCCTATCTTCCCTGGCGAAAACGAGCAGGAGCAATTGTCTTGCATCATGGAGGTCTTGGAGCCCCCAGATAAGGACTTCATTAATCGTAGCTCCCGAAAGCGACTCTTCTTCGGTAAGATGACACATTGGCGACCTTCTACCACTTTCCTGATCCTTTCTAAGACAACAACGGCACACCCCGACCCATGGTGAACTGTAAAGGTCATCATAGACGACCAGGCACAAACACTTGCTCAAGTTCTACAGTGTCAAGACAATGCTTTGTATGGGATCCTGAGCGAAGGATGAAACCTCAAGCAGCACTGCAACATAACTTCCTCCATGCAGGACGTCGAAGCAAGATCACTACCCCTTCGCCATGTCATACTTTTTCTCGTCATCGTCGATCACCAAAGGCGTCACAGACATGGACTTCACCTCACGTTTCTGCTTGCCAGCCACACCACTGGCAGGTGTATCATAGTCATTGGCAGTCATCTTGTCCTTCCTCCCCTTGCGTCCGACACCCACGTCTGACGCTGGAGTATCACGACCAAGCCCGGCTGTAGTATTGGTCTCTTTGAGAAGCTTGTTGGCAGCCCATCGTTCTTTCTTGCCACGGGCACGGACAAAAAAATACAATTTTTGAATATTAGGATCAGCCTATATTAATATGTCCTGTTATCTATCTATCTACAATCCACAACGTATATTTCTGCGTCATGCTGTGTTGTGCGTGTCTCAGCATGTGTGATAGTATGTTTAATTTATGTAAGCAGTAGTCTGACTTCCCGCTACCGGATCATTCTTACTAGTAACATTTTTGAAGCACTTCAACGAACTACACTACAGAGGACTCAAACAACCGATACCTTACAGCTTATTGCCGACAACTCTAACGTGCAATGCGCACAAGCATTGTGTCATCTCTTTGGATTGTTGCCTTTCTGTCAGTCTCGTTTTTACTGATGATGGTGTTCCAATGCGGTGCCCTAGGCTGCTCTTGGGAGAAGGCAAAGGATGCCCGTGGACTCAATAGGCATCGTGCCTCTTGTCATTTGCACAAGAGATATAGCGTTCTTGCGACACAGAAGAGACGGGAGTGTGCCAAAGAAGCTTCACACCATGACGCAGTGAGTAGTCCTACTAAGCAATCAGCTGTCTTCTTAAACAAGGTGGACTTCAGAGAATCGGTCGTGTCAGACAAACTGCCCCTTTTCGATTACCAGCAGGGTCTGGCATTGGCACTTTAGATTCATCCAGTCTCGACGACTTAGGACTCTCCCTTGACTTAGAGAACGATGACGACATTGAGATGGGTGCCAGTTGCGAAGACAAAGTTGACGAGTCGGATTATTGTGGTTAGCATCCCTTTGTGTGATAGACTACCAGTTTTCTCATTACCTGACACCTCCAGAGCAACCGACGCGCCGTATCAGGCGAATTCCGAGGCCCTTCCATGCCATCGAGCCCTTAGAGGATGAACTTAATTACTCTGATATCAGTCAGAGCTCGTTGAGTCAAAGTTTGCCTGTCGTACCAGCTCGATCCAGAATCCAGCGTGTTATTCTAACCCTCAGAGATACACTTCAAACAACTGCCAATTCCTTTGGTCTCTGCCAACTTTACCCTCGTCGTCCGTCATTCGAGCCGGACAGATTTATTCCATCTGCATTGCTTGCGAGGACGTGTCCAGCTGCTGCTCAAGGATCCCATTCTCTGCCGAAGGTCTTTGCACCACCATACCCGTTTTCTAATATGACAGTCTATAGACTTATGTCGTGGATGAATTCCGGCACCAGTCGTGTGTCAGAAACTAAAGTCGCTGCCCTAGTCAAAGACGTGATACTAGCAGAGGATTTTGACAGCAAGGACCTACAGGGATTTTCGGTGAGGCGGAGTCTGCGGGAATTGGACCAAGACGAGGGTGGAAAGGGAATTACCTTTCCAGATGACTGGATCGAGACTACGGTCACCATCGACATTCCAACGAAGTTGAAGGAGGATAGCCCTAGGCTCTTCTCAATTCCTGGATTTCATTTTCGCCCGCTTGTTGAAGTTGTACGCGCTGCATTTGCAGATGCTCAAGCGGGCGCGTTCCACCTCATGCCTTTTAAACATCTATGGAATGATCCTCTAGACAGCCATCAAGAACGGATATATGACAAGCTTTACACATCTGATGCTTGGTTAGGAGCCCAGGATAATTTGCACAAGCTGCCGAAAGAGCCTGGGTGTTTATTGGAGCGCGTCATTGCAGGCCTTATGTTCTTTTCGGACACTACTCACTTGGCAAATTTTGGAACTGCCAAGGCTTGGCCTCTCTATGCCTACTTTGGAAATCTGACGAAGTATGTACGTTCGTCGCCTACGTCAGGATCGTGTCACCTCGTAGGATTCTTACCTTCGGTGAGTCCTCCTTATTGCATATTTTCAACCATATTTACGCTACCCTCCTCAGCTTCCTGATAGCATCAAAGACGTTTTGAGTAGCCTGCCTCAAATATCGAAAACAGGCATGGCCTCCCTTCTCACCTACTGCCGCAGGCAGTTGTTCCAGGCTTGCTGGGAAATCCTGATGGATGAAGAATTCCTATATGCTTATCGACACGGTGTTGTTTTGAAATGCGCCGATGGAGTCATGCGGAGAGTATATCTTCGAATTTTCACGTATTCGGCTGATTACCCGGAGAAGTACGTTTTTTTCATTGCATTCTCTCAAGATATCAGATAACTCATAACTTTTAGGGCTCTGATAGCGACTATCAAGGACATGGGCACCTGTCCATGCCCTCGCTGCCTTATACCAAAAAGTTTGTTTCATTGTCTCGGTCTGGCGAAGGATATGAAAAATCGCATAACTAGCTTTCGAGTCTATACTACAGCAAAGATCGTCAAGGCTCGTGAGTTCATCTATCGATGGGGAAGTACCGTAGATAGCGGAAAGGTTGAAGACGCCCTTGGAGAAGGCTCGTGGGTTCCTATTCTGGTAGGTGCAAAGGGCTCGCTACTGGTCATGATAAACTCAAATTGATGTCCACATAATCAATTTGCAGTGAAGCTTGGGGCGCTAGGCCTCGACCCATTTCGCATGCTCGTGGTGGACCTAATGCACGAGTGCGAATTAGGTACCTGGAAGGCGCTATTTACGCACCTGATAAGGCTTCTTTATGTACTTCCTGGAGGCACTCAGCTGGTTGCCGCCCTAGATGAAAGGTATGTGGAATTAATAACAGTCCAAATATCTTTACCTGCTAACGAGTTGTTAATTTCGCAATTTCGCTTCAGATTTCGCCAGCTTCCAACCTTCGGGAATGGTGTGATTCGCAGGTTCGCAAATAATACCTCAGAGATGAAAAAATTGGCAGCTCGCAACTTCGAAGACATTTTACAGGTTTGTTTGCATTGTTTAGTTGCCGGAAAGCTCCCTCACATGCCCTCTAGTGCGCTATGCCTGTTTTTGAAGGGCTATTCCCTCCTGAACATGACGCGGCTGTGCAGTCACTGCTATATCACTTTGCAGAGTGGCATGCACGTGCAAAGCTCAGGATTCACTCCGATTCTACCTTAGCATTTCTAGAGGAAACCTTCAAAACACTCTCCCGGATGTTGCGGAAGTTTCGGACCCACACCTGTGCTGCTTTCAACGCCGTAGAATTGCCAAAAGAGAAGGCAGCGCGTCAACGAAGGTTCGCTCAGCGCTCCGAAGCTCATACTAACGTCGCTCCAGAATCAACTGGAGCAAGGGCGAAGATGTTTAACTTAAATACCTATAAGTTTCATGCTATGGGGGACTATGTGAAAACCATTCGATTCTTTGGGACCACGGATTCGTTTACAATGCAGATCATATGTATCATCTACATTCTACCAGTATGAACCTGATGACCATGTACAGGGCAAGCTTGCACACCGAGCTTTGAAAGCATTCTACCCACTAACCAGTAAGCTAGACACCCCGGCCCAATTAGCCAAACACGAGCGGAGGCGCCGCGCGCTACGGCGTATAGCAGAGGCAGGGGGTACAACCCCCTCCCTTAGTCAATCACTAGTCGATATTCCCTCTTCTGGAAAGCACTATCGCATCACCACCGGTCAGAATCATCCAATCAGTCTATTCGCATTCATTCGAGAACACAACAGCGATCCAGCTCTCAAGGTAGAAGTCTCATCGGTTTTGAAAGCACCTTAGTACTCACAGTAGCTATTAGAAATTTATACCAAAGCTAAAGGACCATGTGCTTTATCAGTTGCGCAAGCTAGATGTCAGCTACTGCGACCATACCTTCACAGACGAGGAGCGAAACCTGGTAATCATCCCTAACAACACGATCCACTTTGTCCAGACTATGCAAGTTCATTATACTACATATGACATGAGGCACGACTACGACACGATCAACCCTCGAACACATGCGGACATTATGGTGGTTTCGGGTGAGACAACGCCCAACCATCCATATTGGTATGCCCGCGTATTAGGAATATATCATATTGAGACGTGGCTCAACGACGGAGCTCAGCCGGTGAAGCAACACCTTGAAATTCTTTGGGTTAGATGGCTGGCCCCTTTGCAGAACCATAAATCTGGTACGAGATATGCTTGTCTTCCCAAAGTCGCCTTCGTGGAGGAATCCGACACAGACACATTCGGGTTTCTTGACCCAGGGCAAGTGATTCGGGGAGTGCACTTGATTCCAGCCTTTGCTTCAGGACGTGGTGTTAGCTCGCTTTGCCACGGAAAATCATTGGCACATCAGGAAGGGGAACTAGATGATTGGGAGGCCTATTACATTGGCATGTGAGCGTAAATATCTGTTCTTATGTATATTGATCCTTATCCTCTCATGCAGATTTGCTGACCGAGATATGTTCATGCGCTATGGTTATTTAGGTGTGGGGCATCCGGTAATGATGCAAAGAATGATCAGAGATTGTCTTAGCCCTGGATCAGCTGGTGACATGAATGTTGTGGACGACGCTGACGAGGTAGATGTGAGCCATGCAGAGAATAGTGACAGCGAGGGTTGTGACGGATGCGGCGAGGATGATGATGAAGATGATGGGATGAGCGATGAAGAATTTAGCGACGATGACCTAGAGCATGAAGATGAGGGAGTTGAGAAAGACCATGGCTGGGAAGGTGATGAGGACCAGGACGACTCAGAGGACGATGACCTATCTTTTTGAATTTCCTCCATTAACAGATTTTTTGGTACTCAAGTTTTATCGAACGGCAGGCGTCCGAGTCGTCTTTGAATTCTAGACGTTCATCATGCCTATCGCGGCGAGTGCCATGCCTACGTCACTGAGGAGAGTACAAAATATCAGAATTTTGACTTGGAAAGACTTCCTGATCAGAAGTTCATAAGTACTACTCCCTGGCACCTCCGTTTCAAAGCAGATCTTTTGTGCCTTGCAGGTGGACGGTATATTTGCATTACCACCTACACCAAACACTAGCTGACGATCCGAGCCATTCAGTCCTGAAGCTGTGAACGTCTCTAATGTTACTACTTTGACGGATACAGAAGGCAAACCCCACTTCAAGTACATCGTCGATGACATACACATATGGATCTTCCTCCGCTGACGTGGGAGTCGTGGAATGGAATGGCACGATATTCAAGTTGGAAGGTGAAAGTTTTATGGGCCATCGCCTTGCTCTTCACCGATATTCCTTAGCGCCTCTTCAACGATCACTTCCGGGACTTCGTAATGTATCCAGTGCGAGTCATTTGGAACAATCACTGACCTTCTTAAATTTTTGCGACAGCCTTCAGCTTCGAAGCACCATGAGATTGCGGATCTGCGATTAGAATCGAGGATTCGATGCCATATAATCTTCTAGGTTTGGCTCGGACACCGTTAGTACCTTGGCTCTCCGAACCATTGCCATCTGCTCTGCAGTTAACTCCACGGATGTATCGATGAGAACTACTGAGACAGGCCTGGTTCTCGGCAGGTACTTGAGAAGCGATAATACTACAAGTCTGCCTATTGAGTGGCTGATGACTATATCATAGTACTCAGCAGCCTGAAGATAAGGCAAGAGGTCGTCAGCATACCACGGATAAGAACACACTCTAGATTCTGCAACCGAGATCAGACGAATGGACCAGTGTCGCTCATTGCAAAGGAAGACTCAAACATTTGTTTTTGATCCGGTGTTCCGTGGCAGGCAACTTGCAAGGTGAAGCTACTGATTTCGACTAAACACATTGGATGCTCCTCGAGGGTGAAAATTTGTTCTATTCGGTAACAGCTCCGAGTATGGATTTTGTCTGAGTATCCGAGTCTATTTGTCATGGAATTGTCTGACACGCCATTCCAGTTTAGTTGGTCTACACAAGGTCCTTAATGACATCGATATCACACTCCAGAACATAAAGAAGGAAAACATTAATGCTGAACAGCGTGGATACGATTACCTTACCATCCCTTACTGGCCTTGGTCGCGCCATGTCACATTTTTTGGAGGTGATGGCAGGAGGTGGATGAGGTAGATGATCGGTGGAAGATACTATTGTTTTTCAACACGTCGAACAGAAGTTTGACCGTAAAACATTGTACATCATAGTATGCGCGGCCATCGATTTCTAAATACATTTTTCCAGTCAATCATTGCTAAAGGTATTTTCCATTCAAACGCCTTGTATAGTCATGGCACTGAAACCGTACATATGACCAAGTAAGAAGGAGCTCTCAATTCGAGGGTGTTACACTACTGGGCCTGGTATGCTCGGACGTCGCCGCGCCCCAACCTCGTTTTTATGTCACACGGCCCACCAGATTCGGTGGTCATTGTAAAACGAACTTTCCATTAGAATGCCTTATATATCTATGAAACCGAGACCATACATAAGACATAGGGAGAATGGGCTCTCAATTTGTGGCCGCCACGCTACTGTGACTTGTAGGATATGATGTTACTATACTTCAACTCCGTCATTGATGTGTCTTGCAAGTTTAGATCTGGAAAGTATGTATGACGAACTAAGATTTCTCATGGAATATATGGATATATTTAGGAAAAGCATAATTATATCTGTCTACAGGTCTCATGGCTACAATATCACGGACTCATCAATTCACTGATGTATGTGGTACATGATGAAAAGTGATCACGAACGCATGAAGATTCAGCAAAAACGCGAAAATCGACAGGACAAGAAGGAAGTGGCAAGTGTGAGAGCAGCACGAGTTGAAGCTAAGGTCAGGAATGCAAGGGAAGTGCTCGCAAATGAGATGATGCCAGATGATATGAAAGAGGTAGCTCGAAAGGTGCTAATGGACTACTTTACTAACGAGAATCAGTGACAGTTAATCTAGAGGAAATAGATCATTCATTATCAGTAAACGGCGGTGACGCCCAGCTTCCCGAAGCCACTCATCAGTCTCATACGCAGGCAGCTCTACCTGACCATCTGGAATCGCACCATCAAAGTCCAGATCATCTACATCATGAGGTGCACCCTCCTCTGAGTCGTCGTGGTCCGGGTCAGAAGGATCAAAGAGTGGGATCTGCTCTGGGTGGTCTCCCAAGTCAATACACAGGTTCTGGAGGGCAAAGAGTGCCTGCATCAGACGATAACTGTCCTGGATGTTCTGCTCGGGCGGTAGATCCTTCAGCGAGGGGAAGCGCCCCTTAAGGGCACCAAACGCATGCTCGACGGTGATTCGAATTGATGACAGATGCTGGTTGAACTTGCGGCGACAAGCCTTTTCCTGTAGCGGCTGGTCCCTGACCTCAGGCTCCATGAATGGCCATAGTACATACGGAGACGATGGATAGCCTATTTAACATGTCAGCATATAAAAAATGCAGGCTACGACAGCACAGACCTTTATCCGCCAGAACTTGGGCGTTGTTTGGAAAATAGTCTTGTCAGTGACACCATACATGTGACTTCTTCCACATCATAACATCCGATACAGAGCCAGACCAGCCAAGGTCCACAGAGATGAACCGCATCTTGTGGTCAACAATAGCTTGAACATTGATCTAAGAAAGTTAAGTCAATCTCGATGTATACAGATTTGAAAACTTACCGCAGGAAATTCGATGACGTCTTTCAGAGTTGGACGCCCTACCTTTGACCATCTCGTCCATCTGCTCAAACGGAACCCGATATTCCAATCAACCAGCAAGAGACCACAGCGCCAAGTTCGATATCAACTGGCATGCTTCCTCCTTCAGTATGGCTCACGAGGTGCAGATCCACTTCAAGCTGCACACAAACTCGCGATTGGATTTGGCACAGTATTCTTGTACTGCCGGCGAGTAGTGCGGGAGCTGGGTGTACAGGTTGTTTCGTGGGGAGATGATGAGCGCCGCCGAGAGACATCTGAGTATATCATGGATGTATATGGATTTCCGGATTGCATTGGGATGTTGGACAGGACACTTATTCGCCTAACACAGATGCCTGACAATAATGCCTTCAGTTTCATCTGTCGCATCACCCGCGGGTATACCCGTGCTATTACCCTTTAAATTACACCACGTACTTTGCGAGTGGTCATGGTCATATGAAGAGATACAAAAGGTAGACGACGAGTAACAAAAGAGTTTTAAACAGATTGGAGAATCTCAGGCTCCTTGAAGTCCTTCGCTACGCGGGTGCCTGTCTCCTGCAACGTGGGCGTCAGTTCCAGTCAGCTAATACAAGTATGGTAGTTACTTACGTCTATGTCTTGAGCGACGTCGGGTCGAGGCTCTCCTCGAGCTACCGAGCTAACCAGCTCCCTTCTCACTTCGAGGCCGATCTGTAAATGCGGATTAACGCGAATAACGTCGAGGAGAGCGTCTTTTTGGTCAGGGGTGAGATCCGGCGAGTATCTATAAAAAGCCAGATTTAGATTTGTACCGATATCAAATGCAACAACCTAACCTCTGGCAGAAAGCTAACAGGCTTTGATGCCAGAGCACTGGAAGCTTTTGGGCGTCACCACGCCCACCGGCCTTGTAAGTGTTGGAAAGACGAATAAAATGGAACACCAGGGCATCAACAACTTTGTATGGAAGTTGGTACTTTTTGTCAATCAGGACGCGAATAAATAAAGAGTTTGGTCCTGGGAATAATAAGTTACCCTGAAGATAGCGAACAATGATACTGTACCTGTATAGTCCATGTTTGCTATCCGAAGTAGAGCTGCTGCCGAATGCAAGACAGGCACTTTCTTCTTAGTAACGACAGAAGCGATGATAGCGGCCTCTTTAAGGGTACAGCCGTTCTAGTAGTGGTAGAAGTGATTAAGCATGATTAAAATTGTATGTGCGATGACCCACCTCCAACATCGGAAACACGATACCCTGGAAGAACGCTGCAGGTTTGAATAATGCACGCTTTAGGCATTCATAATATTGCACGTTGAGCTTTTGATTGCTCTGTATATCCTCCCGTATTGCGTCCAGGAGGACAACGGAAAGAAATAGTTGAACCTGAGCAGGCTTCATCGTGGACACGAAAATTCGTGTTGCTGCTCTGCATGCATGAGGGCTCCAATTTTCGGGACGAGTAAGCGCTAAGACTCTTGCCCATGCCGGGAGCGAGGGAATAACTTTGAAGAATTTTGGTAACGGCCCCGACTTATACCCGTGCAGGAAGATTGCGAGTCTGAAAAAAAGAAATTCAGTAAACGACATTGCGTGAGCGAGGATATACGTACTTTGAATAAGATTCTACGAGTCTAGGATCAAGACCGAGTGCTGGATCAGGATGTTCTTGATCTAGAAAAGATGAGAGGATAGCCTGAGCGACCAGAATTTGATCCGTACCTTGCTGTACCTTTTGCACGATATTGAGACCATTGGTCTCCCCACTCTCCAATTTAGCAAAGATGATGTCTGCCAATGTTCGGCGTTCACCAGAGTTAGATGGCAGGAGTGCATCCAATGCCTGGATATCTCCAGAATCTAATTGCTAAGGGGGGATGGTGAGTTGCAAACTAGCTACATCGGAATATACTGACAAACATATCCTCTGCGTCGCCGTTATCACTCGTGTCATCGTCGTTACTGTCCTCGTCATCCGCGAATTGTATTCTGGGCTTGCGTTCATCCTCATGTCGAGGCTCATTTTCGTCCTCGGGCATGTCGATCTCATCTTGTTGATCCCTCGCGAGCTCGAATATTCTTCTCGACATTTTTGGGTCAAGAACTCCCTGTGCATTGCGCGATCAACCAATTTAACGAACATATTGCAGTGTACACACCTCTTCATCGCTAGAAGATTTCTGCCGCTTCGTGCGCTTCCCCGGTTGAGACACGCGACCATATTTCGCTTGTTGCGCGTCGACGTCCAGTTGTGCATGGAGAGGGTCATGCCTTGGCTTCACTGATTTCTGTACCCGAGGCATGATGGAATGTAGGAGGTTTATCGGAAATATTATTTTCTGATAGAATATTGATTACCTAATAATTACAATGTAAATCAGACGGACTGGTCGACTCCTGACGCGAAGTCCCGCGTCCTGATACAAGTAGTTCAAGGTGTTCTGCCTGTAGCTCTCCAGCGCTCAAAAGTTGCACAAGTCGAATTTGGTCTGGTATAACTATTAGACTAATACAAGTTAGCAGGTACGTTCGGCAAGGGAGTTACTAAGGTTCAATTTGATTCTCGTTTCCGCAGTGACGGCACAGGCAAAAAATTGACCACTGATTTCAGGCACACCGTGCTCTCTATCTCCCCCAGGATGTCGTCGTCTTCAGTTAAAGATGTAAGTCATTGTGTCACGGATCAAGGACTTCTCTTTACTATTTCTACGTGCAATATGGCCAAAAAATCATCTGAACAACCTGTACTGACCCTCTTTTTCTCATCGATCAGTGCCACTAATGCATTTTTCTACTCATAGACCCAGACCCAGACCCTAGATAAGAACGGCCAAGAAATCAAAAGTGTTGGCTTCCAACGCTTTGGGTTCGACTGTGAGGTGTCCCTTGACGCCCTCCGATCACTGTATCTTCGATCGCACTATGTGGTCTCGGTTTCTGAGTCCCAGGTTCAGGAGCTAGACGCAAAGGAAGAGGAAGGACGCGGGTATCTGACGCAAGGCCCCAATGCCTACCAGTCCAAGTCAATCTTCCATCCAGACACACAGTCAATCTCGTACACGACCCTTTCTCGCTTCGCCCCAGTTAAGCTTTTACCTCCCTCATCAAGGAAGCGAGTTCTTGTCACTGGGGGTGCTGGTTTCGTCGGTTCTCATCTTGTCGATCGTCTCATGCTCTTGGGCCATGAGGTTACCGTCCTGGATAACTTCTTCACTGGTTCAAAGACCACCGTGAGTCACTGGGTTGGTCACCCAAACTTTGAATTAGTCCGTCATGATGTTGTGGAGCCCTTCATGATCGAGTGCGATCGTAAGCCCTTTGGCCTTTGTGTACTATTTGCTGCCTGGCTGACGATCATGGAACCTCAGAAATATACCATCTTGCTTGTCCCGCATCTCCTCCACACTATCAGTTCAATGCCGTGAAAACCATCAAAACTTCTTTCATAGGCACGTTGAACATGCTCGGCTTAGCCAAGCGCACGAAGGCTAGATTCCTTATTAGCAGTACATCCGGTATGGTTCTTTTCGATATTGTACCTCTTCTTTACTAATTCCGCTCCAGAAGTGTATGGTGACCCTGAAGTTCATCCTCAACCGGAAGATTAGTGAGCCATACTCAGTTCGCTTCTGATTGTGTTTTTTATTATCTTGTAGCTGGGGTCACGTCAACCCGATAGGCCCTCGCGCCTGCTATGATGAGGGTAAACGTGTTGCGGAAACTCTCACATATGGCTTCCATCATCAAGATGGCGTGGATGTTCGGGTTGCGCGTATCTTTAACACTTACGGTTAGTCTTACACTCGTTGCCGTTTTCTATTACTTAACTATCACCCCTTAGGTCCCCGAAGTACGTTTTCGTCACGTTTTAATCAAACTCGAGCGCTGATCTAAGGTTGATCCCACAGTGAACCCTCACGATGGCCGTGTGGTATCCAACTTCATCGTCCAAGCCCTGCGCGGCGAGGATATGACCGTTTACGGCGATGGCACGCAGACTCGTTCCTTCCAGTACATCCACGACCTCATCGATGGCCTGATTGCCCTCATGAACTCCGATGAGTCGCGCCCAGTCAACATCGGTAACGGTGACGAATTCACTATTGGTGAATTCGCAGAACTCGTTCGCGAGATCGTAGAGAAAGTGCAAGAGGAAGATGGCATCAAACCCGCGCGCCGCGTGCAGATTGTTTACAAGCCAATCCCAACTGATGATCCTCAGAAGAGGCGCCCTGACACGACCAGGGCAAAGAGTAGCCTGGGATGGCAACCCCGCTGGTCAGTGCGGATGGGCTTGGAAGAGATGGTCCGATACTATAAGGCTAAGATGTCAGAAGGGAGCATGTAAGCAGCTAATTAGCGGTATTTACAGGTGGACTCTCAGTATCCTTGGAATCTTGGAATGTTGTTGTTACACTTTTTGTAGTCGATTGTGAACTTCATACATATCGGCAATTACTTTTACATGAGTAGTATGATCGTACTCTGAACATTTAGATGTGGATACATATATATGTGCTAAAAACATTAAGGTAGTTGTGAAATTCCAGACGTCGTGATGTGATCTGTGGCGGCCATGGGAAGAGAAAATGAAAATGAGGGTTAATACTTTTGGTACAGATATCATGACCAGTCACGACGGTAACAAAGCCTTCGTTATAAGCCCTTTAGGCAGCTGACCACTTTGTGTTACTACCTTCTGCATCGTTCCTCTAATAACGTGCTTGTCGACTGAGCTGGCATTGTAGGTTGTTCGACGCATGCGACCATCCTGCGCGACCTCGTCTGTGACGAGGCTTTCTTTGTTCGCAGTTAAAGATCCCGCTACTGGACGTTCCGGAGAGTTGGCAGTCTTGGAATGTGACTGTGTGTACCCCTTGTAGGCGGCTTGGAGCTCAGAAGTGTCTGTAGTCTTATGAAGCACGATAGGATAAATACGGAGAGCATGCGAACGTACCAATGTAGCTATTGCCATGTTTGTCTCCTTGGAACCAATGAGCTTCCTTCTTCCGTTCAGAGTACCTTGGAGTACAAAAAGGTTAGCATAATGAAATTGGAGCGCGAACGCTGTGACTGACTTCCGCAACGGCCGACCATCTCTCCCAAGAGGACAGTATGCTTTATCCAAGTCCTTCGCGTAAAACATCAGGTTTTCCAACTGACTTTTCGCGACATCGGCTTTTACACATGAAAATGAAAGAGGAGAACAAGGATCCCTTTCGGCAATAGATGGAATGCCGACGAATTCCGCAAGCTTCGATAGAGCTACCTTCGAGCGTTCTCGTATGGTCATATTTGAAGGAAGGAGGTCGGACCGTGCACGAGGCTGTTGAGCAAGAAACTTTGAGAAGACCTGGTTCACTATCGAAGCGCTTCCAGGGATGATGTTCAGACAAGCTTTGGCGCCTGCAAAAGACGTGAGGCAGGCCGCTATGCGCAATTACAGGCGCACCTACCCTTGACAACATACAACCGAGGTCCATTTTGAGCGTTTGGTAAATGCTGTTCAAGTTTCTCCGCGTATTTTAGCGGAGCTATGGGACTTGCTTCTCCCTGTAGATATGCATCAACACTCTGCTCGTTCCTCCGATCACAATTGCGGGATCAATACCTGAATAATAAGAACAGGGCAAACGATACTGGCAAGTTCTTCGGGTCTCAAAAGCGTGCGCTTACGTGACACGTGAGCTGAAAACGCAAATGAACGCCATATAGAGCTCACATTCATCATAATGTTAACAAGTTCTACTATCCTCAGACGTTTTGTCGGAGGTGTGTATTTCTCCCAGTAGGCTATCAACTGTGATTGACTCAGCAATTGTGGTGCGATTGGTCGGAAATAACATACATCATCTTGAAGGTCTAGATTGTCGCTCTGCGGCGTGCACGTGGCATCGTAAATTTGCTAACGAGTTGCGTGCCATGATCGGCGACTTACCTCCCCAGTCATAAAAGTCACTACTTCGTTCCCTGCATGTTCGAATGAGTCGAGGTCGGGTGCATGACACCATAATTGAAGGAGTTCGTCGTAGGCGTGGAAGACCCATTGAAGTCTAGACAAAATGATCAGAAAACAACCGATCAATGTTACAAAAAAGGACATATATACTCTGTCGGTGGGGGGACGTCGCATAAAGTCAGACTTAGGACTTGCTCAGGCCACCTAGACTGACAGTCAGCTGGTATCTATCACGCATTCGAGGACATACAATGTAGTAAGTCTTAGAGCTGCATTGACAGAAATGCCCTCGAATGCCAATATGTGTGAGGGAGGTAAGAGTAAAGCCTTTGATTTAATTATCAGAAACCGGCTTATAAAAGTCTAATGAATGAATCGCACCTGGCAGGCCATAGCGAGATCTGCAGCATCAACGTAGCTGTCGTGCCATTGGCTGGGTCTACATCGTGATCGACCGCAAGTCCGCTGGTCAAAGGCTATTAAGTTGTATTCTTTGGAGAGTCTGGGGTCGTCGAAGTGTCTAATCAACCAGCTGGAGTCCAGAAATAAGGGATGAAGGAGGATACAAGTGGGCCGCTCTGGGTCAAAGCTGCCAACATTACCGTAGTCAGAGTTCGTGATGTACCATATCGACACATAGTCGTCCCTGGATGGGATATCGATGTAGGGCATACGGAAGCAGAGCAAGAAATCGACCAACGACAAAACACCCACAAGTTTACAAAATAGTGTTATATATATAAAAGGGTCCAAGTGACAACAACGACCGCCTCCCTAGAAGGCCCTGACGGCCTTGGGTCAAATGCGATCAAATTTCTCATAAATAGCCGAGTAGCCTTCAAGAGGACAAGCTAAAAATTATGAGCCAAACTTGTACATACATGGATATTTAATCCATGAATATGATCGACAAAACGAGTCGCTGCCTTCCAATTATTCTCAATTAAAAATGAGTACTTGCTCCCGTCTCAAATTGCCCTCCAAAGGTCTGCAGTACTTTCTGAATTATTGCCATTGCTCATCGATGCGTTTGGCGCCCCACTTTTAGTGTGTGGTTATTTGCTATAAATTCATTAATAATGACAACCAAGCTTTATACTCACGGTCCGGCTCTCCCCTCCCCAAGCCATTCTCAGCCATCCCCGTTGTCAAGAACCTAGTCTTCTTCCTAGAATTTTGATTGACGTTACGAACCACTAGCCCCCATTCACGTGATGGAATGTCGCGGTAACAATGAATCTGGGCAAATAAATACGGCCGAAATGACAACGTCGGAAACTTCCGCACCGCCTTGCCGCCGCAACTGTTTTGTACCTCAAGATACATAATGGCAACAGAGATCTACTTCTTTGAAGTTGGAGTCAGTCGGAGTCAGCTTTTTGATTAGTCCCAGATTTCCCGTTCAAATTGGTTGTGTCTCGAAATGAGAAGATCCGAGGACGTCCTACTGCTCGAGCTGCGCAAGTTCTACGATTGCGATAACTGAAATTTGTTATCGCGTACGACATGCCGCAATGCAGGCAAATGGAAGCGACTCAAGCTTCCTCCCAGCGTCTCAGTTCCTCTCACGTCTCCGTCTCCTCAAGTAAGTGACTCGAGTATGCCATCTTGCGCATGTGCTCGCCGCCGATAGCATAACGAATGCCATGTTCTTCATTACCGGGATGGCTAGGCCTAGAACATTGTTCGACGGGCAGGCAATCAGCTTCCGACATTCGCACGCAAGCTCCGTCACGGGGTAAAGTTACCTGCGGCTCTCATCCCTGCAGGGGTAGCTCTTGCCGCACACGGTAGTTTTATTGTGCTGGGTCCGAAGATACTTTGTATCTGCAAAGATGACGAGGCACGGAACAGAAACATTTACAGATCCTCATTACCCCACTATGCCTTCCAAGACTTGAATTACTCTCTGTTGTTTCTAATAACACGGCATTGAGATTGGTACATGTCTTCGTCGCTACTTGGATACTCACCTCTCTATCGACCCGCAAATCAGAAGGGAACATAGTTGGTACTCCGAGGCCTTCGAGCGTGGACTGCTGCTTCTGCAAGAGACCGTCCCATGCGAAAAGCACGCGTTCTGCATCAAATTTTTGCAGCTCTTTGCGAAATGCATCGTTTAGCATCTGCCATGTGTGTTAGAATGAAAACGTGGTGTTGATTGTACTCACATCTGCCTCATGTTGGGATATTCCTCCGCCAATCAAAGCGGCTCTGTGAGGGACATCGTTAATGACGAAAGGGGATCCATTGCTGGGAAATGTACGGACTTGGTCTGCGTAACCTTGACTTTATTCTCGTGTTTTCTATGTATAGTAAGTCGTTCTTCCCACAACTGTCTCTCCAGGTCATTCTGCTCTTTTCGTAACTAAAGTTCAGGAATCATATAATGTGAATGTGTAAAGACCGCCGGGCAGACATACATGGGATACAGCAGCAACGAAATCTGCACTTTCTGCTAGTTGTGTGAGACGGGGCAAGGCCTGCTGAAATGACATCATGCGAAGGTCTTGCCCATGCGTAAGAGCATTGGTGCTCTGATGAACCGACGCTGCTGGAGGCTGAGGGATAGGACGGTGACTAACCGCTTGTGAAATTTGTAGGGGAGTCTGTTGCGTAGTAAAACGTGATGTCGAAGGTTGTGAGGGCCTTGATAGAGTTTTAGGTTCGGATGAATTAAGTTGGGAAAGTAGGTCAGCCACCAGGGACGACGACTTGGACGCATCGTTTGTGGTGGCAGGTGGTTGCGTGAGGGGTGGTGTAGCCTGAGGTGTTGTTGAAGTCGGCGGTGTACCCTGGGGTGTGGTCGAGGTCGGTGGTGGATTCTTGGCTACGCCATTGAGGTCAGCGCCACCGCCAATGCTCTGCTGCCAGGCCTGTGACGACCTCAATTGGTCGAGCAGAGCTTTGATACCTGCAGGATCCTATTAGTGGTCGCGAATCACGATCGATGTCAGTATCCATAACGTTGATCGGCTTCTTCATCGCTCACATTGATGTTCGTGAAGTTCATGAAGTCAGTGGCCGCTGACTAAGACACTTTCTAGTATACAACTCAGTACTATTTTAGTTGCGCGGACGTTTCTTGTGATCTCGAGTCCGATAATGAATTGAAAAACTATACACATATGGTGAAGTGAAGCCAGAACAGCTCCGAGTCCTCGAGGCCGTCATGTGAGATCGCCGAATTAGTATTTTGACATTGTCTTTTGAGCTGGTGGGTATCGTTACTTGATCGATTGGATTGGTCGTGTAGGGAACTTGTCATGATACTTTCGAGTCTAGGATAATCATATACGCCAGTAAGAACTAAAATTTCACAAGTAAGAGTCATATATATTACATGTCATTTCGGACCGGGTCTCTGACCAAGATAGTTTTTCCCTAAATGCTAAGTCCTGAGCTTACTTCCGACTCGGAAGCCCCGAGACTATCAGATCCCCGGGACAGGAGAAACCTTGTTGAAAAGCACGTGCCTTGCAAGGTGCCGGCCATCTTCGGGGCATGCCCTGATTAGTAAAAGGCGGTAGCGCACTGCGTCCCGATCGAACGTCACAGCGTACTCGATCGTAGCCGTCCCGTGCGCCGCGGCCCGATCGGAGCACTGCATCGGCAACCGTAACCACCCAAGACTCGATCGTAAGTCCACTACGGAATGACTCGGATGATCTCACATGTAAATTTTAAAACTTTGACAGGGGCTCCGAACGGAGTTGTGACATTTTACCTACTATACCTCGAGGTTTAATTATTAAATGTGTCAACGGAGCTCAACGGTCGCGTAACTAGTACGTGTCTACGTGTGTACCCAAACGACCCGTCGCAACTTGACAACCCACTGAGCGGACAGTCAGACAGCTGAAAGACGAAACAAACGTACCGAAGCCTTGAACCTCTCCGCCGGTTTGGAATACCGCGGAGATGTCTGATAATCGCGCACTTTGCGCGACATGGTGACTAACATGCTGTGTATATCATACGTTTTATGTACGCAGACTCAAGTCAAGTGACTGACAGCTATTCCAGGAACGAAACCAGTGTTCTGCCAGCAAGTTAGTGTACGTTTGATTTCGTGCAAGTCAAAATATAAATGAATAAATTTGAATCACTGAATTCAGTCGACGTAAAATTTGGGTTTAATATTGAAGTTTGCTGATTGTAGCGAATCCATACAGACTTGGTGTTTGAGGGGTAGACAGGAAAACTACTCATCGAGGACCGATCATCGGCAGGATAAAAAATCGGATAATCCATGTGTACTATATATCCAATACAACTCAAGATCCGAGCTATCCATAGTCCAGTAAACCCCTAAGCTGATCGCGGTTCCGCGAGTGAACGGACCAAAGGCACTGCGGAAGGCCGATTGATGATTTGCATGATATGATTTCCGCGGTTGGCACATCCTCCTCGTCGGCAGCTTAATGAGATCCGGACCGTGGTCCACAGGAAGTGGACTCATCTTGGTCAGCATTCTCATCATCAGACTACAGGCGCTTGGCGGAACAACGTTGTTGCAATAGTGATCTTTCATGAATGTGCATAATTTTAATTCCGCGAGAACTGTAGTCGATTGGTAACCGTTTTCGCCATATGGTAAAGAGGCAAAGTCGGATGAGGTCGGCTGCACGATGAGACGAGGGGGTTCGAAAGGATAGTTGAAATTTGGGCCAGAGCTTCCGAATAGTCGCGCAGATAACACACGGTTTAGCCGTACGATTAACCGGAAGAATTGGGACTGATCATGCAATGGGTAGTAGCCTATAGGCTCGCAAATACTGTAGTACTTTAAATGAATGAAAGGATTTAAAAGATTCCACGCACAGCTCGCTTGGTTATTTGAGGTTATTGCTCGCTGTTCGTGATACAACCCACGTGAGTTGGTTTCCCCCGAACAGAGCAGAAAAAGGATGACAGCCGCAGTACGATTCACATAAGTATCACTTTGACAAGTTCTAGACACGCACTGGTTTCCTTCACCAAAAGCTCTGCGAGTGATCCCACCACCGAGTTCCGTTCGAGGGCTTCTTGAGGGCCTTTGCCATTAGACCAGTCGGAAGGCCCCAGAGGAGGAGGGTCCAAGTGTTTCAAACGCTAGTGGTCGATACACGTGGAAACTGCATGGATCATATGTACGCATCATATCACGCGATCATCTTAGACTCCCTCAACGGAACCTGTCAAAGTTACGTTCAGGTTCCTAGCAGGTGTTCCCTGTCATTCAATGTCAGTAAAGTCCACCGGTTTCTCACGGAAATTGCAGCCTAAGCCAGTGTAACCGAGGAAAAAAGGCGTGTAGAGTCGTAGGACTGGAGCAATGACTCGAACTGTTTAGCCTTTGGAAGCGAAGTGCGACTCAAGTAGAAGATTCGAAAATTGCAAATATATGATCAGGCCCCATAGTGATGACTTGAGATAATTGTACGGTTGACAGGGGATCGAGGAATATCGACTCAGTCACCATGTTACGGAAAGAGGGGAGTCTAGTGCCTCAGTATGCCATCAGTATGATGGAAGGCGATGTGCTAATAAAGTAAGTTTTGGGACTCCTGCCTCGTGTTTAAGTGACGACGACATCCCGTAAACATGACCAATATAAGTTGTTCTATAGTAGCAGTATCAATAGCGGGGCAAATGACAACAAAAAGGATTGATAGAAAACACAAAAGTTTTGAAAGAGAACACGTACTGAACGACATCGACAAAATGGAACCACTACTCGCAGTGGTTACCCGTGTACTAATAGCCAAAAAAACTGTGCGAGAGTCTCGGAGGATGGAGCGACGGATCAGGCAGCCGTTCTCGGGGCAGTGTGCCGACGACGATTGTTGAGATCAAAGTGACCCGCCACAGCCGCGGCGCCACTTGCTAAAAAGAGTCACACGCAAATGCGGAAATGGTCAGCAAGCGATATAAGCGCTGCAGCTTTCGGCACATGAGAAGACTCAACCGATGAGGACTGTTGAGAATTTTAATCTCGACTCCCGGGTGCCTTCGTTGCACAGTCTATCAGTCATGTTAAGGGACAAGTAGTACAATGATAAAACTGATGACGGCGTCGTCACTAGAGTAAATCTGCTGTGGGAAGGAAAGTTACAAAATAGGCGGCCGAGGGCCGAGGTGTTTATTACGGTTCAAATTATTATTAATGTGACAAATGTGACAATAAATATTAAATAATGTTGCCACCTAACTTACCCACGACTACCGAGCCTCCTTCCCTTCTTTACGCCCTGCCTCGCTGCCGCATCAACATCTTTCTTATTCTTCCTTTTCTTGCAACCGCGTCCGTCGTTTAATTCTGTACTTTCTTCCTCATCACTCTATCTTCCCTTGATTTCAGCCTCCTTTTGCCCTATCAATGACATCCGTAGATCAGGCAGAGCAGTCTGCTCAGGCGAGTTCATCTCATATGATGAAGACCACAAAACGGGGGAGGCCTTTTCTCAAGGTGAGCTTGTATAGTCTTCTCAATGACATTAGCTAATTGCTTCGGCGCAGGATACCCTTGACCTATTTGCAACGCTCATCGTATCTCTTCATTTGACCACCCACAAGCAGTATTTTCGCACTTTCCCGAACTCATTCACCACGTCCGTACTTGATCGCCCATTTACACAACTTACATCTCATACTCTTTCTCAGGGATGAAGCTGCTGCGAACTTGGCATCTCTCAAGTTCTCTCAGTCAAATCGCGGGCCGGATCCCAGAGATAAATCACGAATAGTGACGACCACAACCACCACGACATTCTCGATGACTCGTGACATGGCAAAGGCTATGTGTCAACACTTCATGGACGCTCGCTTGATCGAAAACGCCGCCGATCTTGGTAGCAATCTTTTCAAAGATCGCGGTACTTATGTCCTCACGCCCAAGGGTCTCCATGTCCTGGAACGATTCATATCCAAGAACGGCATGACTTCCGACCATCTGCAACCCGTATTTGCCTCCCAACCAATATGCATCAAGCTATTACATTTAGAGCGTCGGTCGGCTGATGACGAGATTATCGTTACACAATCCGTCATAACTGCGCTCTTCCGTCGATTTGTTGGTCGTCAGCCCAACTACCCCACCCAACTGTCGACCAATCCGCAAGACGCCTTTCAAGAATACCACGAGCGATCCAAGGGTGTACCTTTAATGGATGTGCAAGAGCGCGCGCTGAGCAAACCCACGGTCATGCACAAGCACTGTTTCGCTGCCGTGAGTGCTCTTGAATGGCTCTGCGACTTCACCTCTGTTGTTGGAAGAGAAGAAGCGGCAGAGATGGCTGCTCAGTTTGTTCGCTTCGGCCTCATCACATTGGTTAGCGACAAACGGAAAAACAACGACTCTGCCATCATTTTCACCGTTCGTGGCTCTACCCCAGGCGGGAATTCTCCAGTCAGCGTAAGTTCCAGTTCAACGAGTCATTCGCAGGTGTTCTTATCGAATCGTTTGTTCCAGCAACACGGAGAGTTCCGATGTACAGCTAAAGCTATCTATAGAATCACAGACGAAGGCAAACGACTCGCTCAGTGGGACGAAGTCAGCACGTCTCCTCTCAGCTCGACGGTGAACCTGCATCATGTCGAGCGCTCGTCGCTAGAAAGTGAATCCATCAATGGTACTCCGAAGACGGGAATTGAAGCAGCTGATGCTAAAATCCATCGTCGCATATCCATGGCGGAGAAGCTAAATTCCAGTCACGAGGCTGCAGAGAAGAAAGGCAACGTCAAGAGCAATACCGACCGCCTCAAATATATCCTGGAAGAACCATCATATCGCGCCCTCTTCCGTGATTTCCTGAAGGCGAACTTCTGTGAAGAGAATTTGGCGTTTTGGATGGATGTCGAGGATTTTAAGCGCAAGTTCAATACGACTTCCAGTGCACAAGCTGCAGCTCCTACTCGCTCAAGCAGCAAAGCAACTCCAGGTCAAGCCGCCATGGAGAGACATCACGAGGCTTTGATCCAGACTGCTTTCCAAATATACAACAAATACCTCGCGCCATCAAGTCAGAACGAGCTCAACATTGATCATGGTCTTCGGCTCGATCTCGCCAATTATCTTGGTGAAGTGATGGTTGGCCTGCACGGCAAATCGTTCGACGGACAAGTAGATGCTAGTCAAGCTGGCTCTTTCAACGCAACGCAACTGCAAGTTTTGATCAAACTTTACACGCGCATCCAAACGCATGTTCTTCGATTGATGGCTATGGACTCGCTGCCCAAGGTAGGCTTCTTTTTTGCTTCCAAGATTTTCTCCCTCTTACGTTATTAATATGTCTGCAGTTCATTAAAACGCAGCGGTTTCTGGACGCACGGCAGTGGCTTGGAGAGGGAGATGCGCCAGGTGATGACGTCCAATTCCTCACCAGTCCCCCTGCTCCTCCTGGCCTCGGTTCTGAGGAGACCGGTGGGGCTTACATCACGGTGTCTTTGAAAGGCAGTGAGCGAGAACACCGGCATCACCACAGAGACATACCAGGGTCGCCACATGTCTCATGAGCGAATGTTCTCTCCATCTCGCTTTTCATGGACTTATTCATTGCTACTCTAATTGTGGCGTGCTTGCGGATGCCTCCTGCACGACATCGTACAATCATCAACCCGGCTGACCACCGTATGCTCACCATCCATGTTGTTTTCTCCTTTTATCGCATTTGATTCCAAACCCGGGGGGTTATCGTTCATAATTTCTTCATCGCCGTAATTGTTTTCATCTCTTTGGCATCATCCAGTATAGTATCCTGGGCCGGCTTGTCATGCTTTAACAATATTCCCCAACCCTGTCGAGCCTTCCCATCTCATCGCATTACGACGGTATCTTCTCTACATCCAGTCCCTTCGCGGTGTACAGTCTACTTAATACCCTACACTTACCTACTGCCTTGTTATGTAGGTAGCACTTAATTTCATGACTTCCTGTCGTATATCAAGGAGTCATATGCTACTTGTTGCATGTATGTACTTGAGGTGGATTGATTGGATCATCTCGCATGTCGTGATCTCTAGTGACAGTGTGATCGGCAAGATCTCAGCACCATGGCTTGCAATGCATAGCAAGCACTATTTGCATTATTAAACAGACACGGTTGTGTTTAGAATTAATGCAAGTAGTGCAACGACGCATCCGAGGGCCAGGGCTCGGTGTGTCCCTACGTTCCTATTAGGCAGCTGCAAAGACCTTTGTGCGAACATCGACAACAGTTTGCCCACACAAGTGCAAACAGCTTTAACTTGCATTGCTTCCGAGTTAATACCGCGACGTTTCAGAAGTGTTCAGTTTGTGTTCAGTGGCAGAATCGTTTCTGCATCCGCGAGGTCGCACACGAATCATGTCTTGGATATGGAACCCAGATGGTGATGCTCCAAAGCCACCAACAGAGGACAATATGACACAGGACCCATCCGACCCTACCAGGAAGGTGTCCAAGAAAGCTGCGAACCAACCCTTCTTAGCGTACGTGGCCGTTACCTGCTTGCAGACATCAACTAACGATTTATAGGCATAAGCAATATAAAGAGAAGCAAGAACAGGAGCACCTAGCATGGCTTGAAAGAAATCGCGAGCGTGAGGAGAAACTCGCCAGAGGAGAAGAAGTTGGTCCTGCGGAGGAGGATCCTACTGCCGAGCAGGAAGTAGGGTTCCTCGGGCTGCTGAAGTTCATTGTGTATTTAATTCTCATTATTGTCATCGCGGGCAAGTTCTTCACTGGCAGCTTCCTGTGGGAATACGATGGAAAGTGGGCGCGGCTGAAGACATATTGGCCAGTTCGTTTGGTTCCATTAAGTTCTTCATCGATATCCCTGACTTTTTCCACACACATTGTAGGAGCAAAATGGACGCCTGTTCTCAGAAACATATTTGGCCACATTTGATGGGCGTGACCCCGCAAAACCCCTGTACCTCGCGGTATGGTCAACAGTTTCAAGTGATCGTCCATACACCTAATCATTCTCGTGTAGATCGATGGTGACGTATTTGACGTCTCGAGTGGTAGCAGGACGTACGGTCCTGGAGGTCCTTATCACCATATGTGGGTATATGCCATGCTTCCTCGACTTCCTTATCGATTATTTGCAGGGTCGGAGTGGACGCAGCTAGGTCATTTGGTACAGGATGTTTTGCCACTCACCGCACACATGACCTACGAGGTCTGACCGATGACGAGCTCAGGGTCAGTGCTGATGACGTCTTCAGTGTTCACACAGGACTAATCTGTCAATACACATGTAGGGCGTCCAACATTGGAAGAAGTTCTTTACCGAACACAAAACATACTACAAAGTTGGCAGAGTCTTGCACCACCCGATTGATCCCACGAGTCCGATACCTAAACATTGCGATGCAAAGAAAGAACAGAAAGGTCATCCAACAACTGGGAATTCTAACCCCATATCCCATTCTAAGGGTAATTCGGAGGTGCCAATCCGTGAGGAGTTATAATCTACAAGTAGAGCTATTGATGTCCATTATTATAAAGATAATAGGCACGTATGGCATGTATATAGGATAGTGTTGCATCTAGCATGTTTTTTTCATCATGAAGTAGATTGTCCGTGTCACAGAAGCATCTTCCGGTCGGCATCCGCATACAGCTAAGTGCCGGTTTTTTTAGGACTGACGGTAATGATCAGTATGATGTCTTCGACAAGGGACCACTCGCTTGCTTACCTGAGGCGCACCGTGCGTCATAAAGTAGTTCCTCAATATTGGAAAGTCAGCAATTGATCCATTGATCATTGATGAGAAGGGGCTCTCCCGATACTTGGCGACGATGATATTTCCGCGCCACGCAGTTGCCTCTCTGAATGATCGCCCCTGGATCTCCCTGATACACTTATTGATAGGGAAGGGCATCCCGTCACGAGAGACGGTCGGATAGTAGATAACGTAAGGATGAACGAATTTTTTGTTCATACCGTCGAGAGCCTCGACGAGCTATGAGTCCAACGTCAGATTTCGGCAGAGATGATATGTGACTTTGTGCTCACATGATAATGCCAGGCTCGGGGACCGAGGCCTTCGGCGATGTAGTCCATATAGACTTCGGGATGTGGCATCCGAGAAGGCAGGGTGCTATATGGAGCATGTGGGTCGGGTACCGACATGGGGCTTGTCATCAAAGCCACCATATGTGGATTGCGGCCGTCAGAAGGAAATAGGAGAGCCTCGAATGACACTAATTGATCCATGAATGTGTTGCCAGAAGGAGATGGATTCGAGAAGATGAGCGAGATTTAAGCAGCAAAGTAGTAATAGTTGTGAACCTCGAGTGGACTTCAAGTCTTAGCGGTGTAGTCGAGCACTTTGAGGAAAGAGGAGTGAGTGGCTCATCTTTATAGAGGTCTTACCTGGAGACATGAGGATGGGCCGCCGAGATCTGTGAAGTATCACAAATAATACAACGGTTTTAGTGTAGGCACGAGGACGGTCAATAAGAACAAGTTAACGGTTTAAATTGGATGTGCCGCGAAGTAGATGAGTCGCGTTGAAGTGGATTTGCAATTTGATGATGGGGAGTCATAATAGTCTTCCCGATCTACCCTTGGTTGTTCTCAGCCTGGATGATGCATTGATGGATCATGATCGCAGTGCTTGTAGTGACTGTGAGTGCGGGAAGCAACGTAGCATAATAAAGCCCTACAAGTGTGGACGGTACCGACAAATCGGGAAGTTTTAATGCTTATTAGCTTATTCTCTACCGCGCCGTCTTCTTGAGGTCGTAGACGACATAAAAATTGCAAAAGTTGACATAAAAAAATCAGGGTATGTGTTTTCTGTACATGCCTTGAGGTCGTTGCTGACAGTTTTGGGGTCGATCATTAGCAACGCGTGTTTGTCTGCGTGCGCTTTTTAGTCCTTCGGCTCGGCCGCACTCTCACAGTTGGCCGGTTGAACTACTAGTAAAGGTCAATCTTATCTGTTACAACTCGCTTGCGGGAGTCACGAATAAAACCGACAGATTGATATAGCATCGGATCTGGCAGAGCCTCTTTTCAATTCTACGCAGGCCCGTCTTACAATGTATCGCTACGTGCGTTCAACCTGGCGGTTTCTCAAATTGGCCGTCGAGCAATACGGCGTGTAAACAAGGGGTATATGAACGTGGATGGAAGTCTTTCGCGGTCGACTCATGCAGCCGGTCCAGACCTTCTCTAAACAGATTGGTCTCAGCGGTACCTGTGCACTACTATTCAATGGTGTAAGATCCCGTGCACCAAATCTCTAAAAACCTCCGTTTTCAAGCTGACCGTGAAGTAGGTGTGACTCGTACGACACCTTGAACTTCTTAATGGCTGTCCGACCGTCTCCTTAAGGGTGTCATGGGATCATTTCGTGACAAGGAGACTCATCTAGGCTCAACCTACTACCAACTACAGGAATGTTCTTTTTTCATTCATTTACTAAATCTTCTGATCCGTTCCCTGGGGGCACTCTCAAGGCACGTTGTAGTGGCCGCAACCGCTGGGCCCAGAGCATGTATATTGTTCCTAGTATGTGGCGCAACATTTTTTTGGCGCCGAGTACCACTTACGAGCAACAGATTTTTGGGGTTCGTTCGCCAGTGAGACCATCAATATATGATATACCTGATTGAGACTTGAATCGTTAATGCCCGGCATACACACCAATGCGTGTTCGTGATGGGATCCGCCGTGGATTCAGCGCCACCTGTGATGTTTTAGCACGGCGCGGTTATGTTGAAGCCCTAGATAAGGCGAGATATTGGAAGAATGTATGAATCATAGCCGGAGAGTAGCTTTACGCCAGCACCGTGATTTCATGTGCTGTAGGTAATGCGCATCCGATGGATCAGTACTCAGTCCATAAATGCATAAAGTTCTTTTACTTATCGTCCTGGCCCAACCAGACCACCCAATCGAACAAGAGATCAGTATAATTGACTCCGTTGAGCATCATGACCCATCAATTATTCATGTCCGCATGGTAGTAATATATCAGGCTGGTGGTTGCACGCAGCTGCACAGCACACGGACTCGAAATGTATAAAATCTCGAGTGCTATATGTACTCCTCTCGAAGTCCTTTCGATATGATTAATACCGAAGTAGTATAATAGCTGGTATGTACTAGGTCTGTTTGAAGTTGATACAGGAGTCCATGATTAGTTATGAGTTAGTGTGGACGGTCTCGATCAGACATACCCTTCATGCTGTCCCATGACGAAAAGCACCAGCTACTAGGCGCGCCGGTATCACACGAAGCTTATTTTGCCGGGCTGGGTTAGGTGCCTATCGGGGCGAGATGATCAACGTTGCAAGCTAAAGTTCATTTGGCGCTTGTCAGCCGAAAAAGGTAACTAAGTTAAGCCGCCAGGCGTCTATTGTTTTCTAGGTAGCACAGACCTTGACCTTTCTTTGCAGGGACAAGCCATTTGTTGCTTTATCGTCATCTGGCTACTATAGCATCAGAATGAACAGTGGTAACATTCTCGTTGCCGCTCAGCTCTCGTCGCTCTATCCTTCCTCTAATGCCATATCCCAAGTTCTTCAGACTGAACGTCGAAATCTGCCACTCCCCCCACCACACACTGACACGGATTCGTCCTCAGAACACGCTTCATATTCATCAACATTTTATGCTCCTCACACAGGAACAATCCTTCTACGCGTTATTCATGGTGGTCTGATATTGGAACTTATCTCTCTTTCCACTGATGTTCCCCCGATTCGATTCGTCTTCCCCTCTGCAGTCTTGCCCGCTCCAGCTATCTTCGCATGGGGCGAGAAGGAGTTACACGTATTAGCAGTAATCTCTAGCGGCTCATTATTCCGTTTGGTTCTACCCACCGTCAACCCGACGCGATTATGGCATGATCCATTGCCCAAACAGTGGAGTCGAGAATATATAATCAAAAACGTGCCAGAACAATTCTATGGCGTGGTGCAAGCACAAGGTTTACTATGCGTGGCGATTGGGTTGACAAATGGCTCCCTTATCCGCATAGAAGCTGAGAATATCGGAGATGACAACTTCCATGGTATGTACCTTTAACGTCCGTTGGGTAGTCTTTGACATTCCCCTGCTGTGCAGACCTTTGGGCGGAACATGTTTACTCCCCAAGTTCATTTCTGGGAACACTCACTTCATATTTGCCTAGTTTACAATCCTCGAGTTCTGCAGGGTCAGAGATTCTCTCTGTTGCTAGCAGGCCGCAGCCCACTGAGCTGGGCTATATGTGGACGCTCTCACGGGATCGTACTTTACGACTTTGGACAGCAAAAGGTGGCTGTGTTGCCTCCAAAACTTTGTCTTTGTCAGGCAAGGTGTCAGGAGAGTCATATGTGACTTCCAACGGCATCAAATCTGAGCTTCTTGGAGCTGAGCCACGTAATCTCCTCCGGATATTTGGAAATGGGGGCGACGATGAAACCACGTACGCCGTTGCGTTTACGCCAACTCCTTCATATTCACAGTCTGGTGGTTACTTCCAACTCATTGCTATTAACTCCGATCAAATGCGCGAGGTTCAAACCGTCGAATGTTCTGCTTCCAGCGCTCATTGTCACCTTCAAGATTTCATAATTAACGATGACTTCCTATACACATTATGGGAACGTCAAGGGTCCTCCATGATGGAGAGAACTAGGTTAAATATAGCAGTGACTGATGGTTCTGATGCAATTTGGGAGACTGCTACCTATGGGGAAGAGACGGACTTGACTCCTACGAATCTCGACGAGCTCCTTCGCTCCCCCGGTTCGTTGACCGATAAATTCATGACGGCAATTTTGAGACCAGGCGTGTTCTCTCCACTTACTCTGCGGACTGCTGTGGAGCAGTACACAGATGCGTGCCTCTCAGTCTCCGGACCGCATCCACCCCCTCAACTCACATCATCTTACCCTACTACGGCAGAGAACATCGCCGCGGTTGTCGGCTGTACTGTGAATTTAATGCAGGACCCACAGACAGGGGCGCTGCAGCATGATCGGTATTGGAATGCGCTCAAAAGAGACTGGGAGGGATTTGTTGCACGTTGCCGTGAAGTTGAGCGGAGCGCCCGCTGGCCTCTGGGATTAGGTAAAGGGAAAAGCAGAGATGAAGTGATCGTGATCGAACGAGAACGTGTGGGTGTCTATGTGAAGGAAGACCTGCCACTCAACGTTCACCGGTACCTTTCGGACTCCCTCCCAGTGGAACCTCATTTTGCCGTCTTGGATATACTCTGGACGCTTTGCGACAAGATAGGGCACGAGGCGCTTCAAAATCTGGAGACCAGGATTGTTGATATTCTCCATCAAGAGATCGCATTTTCCATCGTGGATATTATTGAAGACCAAGCGCAGCGCTTCAACTTCAAGGCTTCCCTTGATGAGCCATCAGAAGCCAGCATTATTGCAAGGTTGCAAGGCATAGAAGACCTCGACAGTGCTGTCCGAATAATCCTTGATCTCGTTGCAGGCTTTGAACAAGAAGTAAAGCGAGAAGAGGATGAAGTCGAGCTATTGCTTCCAAGCAGTCGATCTGATTGGACGACCGCTTTATCCGCATCATACATCACGACGACGGTGCATGCCCGCTATGATATATGCATCGCACTGGTCACCTTACTGTTCTTCCTAGCTGATGATCTGAAGGAATGGGATCCTTCGCTAGTAGAAGAAGTCTTCGCAGTGTTCCGAGGGTTGGCGATGTTACGATCTGTAGCACGCCAACCTGCAGCAGATACAGGCGGTGAACAAGAGGCATCGGACGAATTATTGACCACTGACGATGTAATTGCTCGAATGAGCAATATGCATGTGTCTAGGAACCAGCCTCGTTTTGTCCCGACTTTTTCGCTACTTCACCGCCTCGCAGGTCAGTCCGGTGAGACGATGGAACTACCGGGGGCAGCTCATCGTTTTTTGGACGCGAGCGGCGTACTTCAGTCTACTTCCCCTGCTCGGGTGACGCAGTTCGAAGCGCTCTTTTGTGAACGTCTCCGCCTTTTGGGATACTACGAAGTTGCCCGAGAAATGTTGGCATGGCTACCGCGCACACCGGGCGTAGTATTCATTGCTGCATGCCTATACATCAATATTGGTCGTGCTGAAGATGCTGCCCAGCTGATGGAAAAAGTTGCTGGAAGCTTTGGTGAGAACGTCGTCTGATATTGACAGTTTCGTGCTCACGGTTCTCTTATAGGTCATGATAGTGGGCTCTCATTGGAGGATGCGGAAACGCTAGCCTCCGTTTTGCCTGGAGCTGTGCTCTTCGATTCTGAATTCACATTTTACATCCATGCATCTGCCATTTTCAGGTCAAATGGCTTGGTTCAGCAAGAAGTGTCCTTCATTCGGCTTGCGCTGTCTGTTGCACCCCAGGACATTGACACAACCGAGCTGTGGTTTGGCCTCATTCGAGGATATATAGATCTCGGCTTCTACGAGGATGCATACTCGGCAATCATCGCGACCCCATATGATAGCGTGTATGTCTTAAGTTCAAACCCCACATATTCGCTCACAATGGCTACAGGAAAAGGGAATGCATTTCCCAGCTGGTTTATCGAATGTGTGAGGAAAGCACAATCGAGCAATTGATGTCGTTCAATTTTGCTACCTTTTCGGCCGAGATTGAAGATGCATTAGCGTTCAAAGCACGCAACACAGACCCTCGAGCACGTCCCTTCTACTCAAGGATACTCTACACGTGGTATACGCGCAGAGGGGACCATCGCAACGGTAAGTTTTCGACCGTCTAAATTCGCATCACTTCTTAAACCCTTGATCCAGCCGCGCGGACCATGTATCAACGCGCACGTAAATTCAAGGAAAACACCGCTCAGTCAATTGACGTTATCACCCTGATGGAAGAGCAGCTTGAGGCTTACCTGCTCGCTATCAATTCTCTTTCTCTCTTGGCCACCAAATGCGCTTGGATTGTGATACAAACTCCACCAAGTGCCATGATTGATGCTGAGGTAAGTGGCCAGAATCGTTTTTCGTTATCTGTTGTTGACGTTTGCCACCAGCCTCATAAGCGACGGAAGCTTTCAAAAAATATTCCCGATTCAACGTTTACTGGGGACAAACAAGATTCAGAAATCGTTAATCTCAGTAACATTAAGTACGACTACACGTTACTTTCTGCTCGACTGTGGTTGATCCGAAGAGATCCCGCACTTCTGTCCGCTGCAGGCTAGTTCATAATTTAGACCTCCGTCTGACTCACGTACTAACGTAAATATTTACCCCATCAGATGTTCTGCTTTCACCGGCATCGATCGTACTCCGATTGGGCCAAGCAAACCAGTTCGACATGGCGATGGCTACTGCTCGAAGCCTCGATGTTGATATGAGCGAATTATTTACGACATTAACAAGCCAGTGTTTACGGCTATCTCGCAACCCAGAAACCGTACTGTGAGTTGACCTCATTCCTGTAAACTGTGCACTCACTTAAAAAAACACAGCCAAGAGGACACATCAGATTGGCTACTCACTGACAACGTCTCTTCGTGGCCTGGCAGCCCCGCCGACCGTGGGTGGCGGTACCTCCGTGTCGCGCTCGAGCGGCACGACAGCGTAGAGACGGACTACAAGTACAGTAAGACTGCTTTCGAGACAATTCTGTCGTCCGATAGGTCTTCGCCTCCGCCTCCCTGGTTGGTCCACTCACTGGAAGTATGTGCTGCCTTTCATCAGCTTATGAATCACGGATGGCTGTGCTAACTGATGTGCAGGAAAACCATCATGAATATCTTATGAGAACGAGTCTCCGCTACGACATCATCGAGAGCGCACTAGAGCACTCGCTCTCACTCTTGCGCAAGGTTCGTCTTTCCTCTTCTCTCACCCCGATTTCCTCAAGCCGTCCTTCAGGCCAACATTGCGTTCTCGCATGCATCCCAAAAAACCGCTAGTGTCACCTGGCTCCCATATACCCTGATCGACCAGGTGCTGGCCGCTTCAGCCCAAAACGAATTGACCACGCACGGACAAAAACTGCGCACCGAGCTGCAGACGGAGGTGAACAACCGTGTCAAACGAATGCAGAAGATGAGTCGCTTTGCGGTTTGATCATAGTGCGCACTGTCTTGTATATCTGACTGCCACCACGTGTACATACAATACGATGTGTTCGACAACGATTGACTGCCGCTGGCCTACGGGCTAGAGTCGACGTTTAAAACTAAAAAAGAAGAATCAAAGTATCACTGGGCTTCGTTGTGATGCTGCTGGGACAATACATTAATAATCATGGCAAAGCCGTACGATCCCACCTTGCGAGCCCCGTTGCAGTGCGCAGACGAGCAACCTGGTTTCAAAGACAAGTATGCAAAACGCCGTCGATTTATTTTTCTTTCGATAATCAATTACGGAGGCCTGAGCCTGAGTGGTAAACGAGAAGAAGAACAATTGGTTCGATGGAGATACATTTAAGACTTCCTCTGCCTCTTCCCACGGCCACCATCGTCACTCGGAGCTGCTCGTATCGCTCCTAGTACATCCTGTAGACCCTGATCCGGTTTTTGTACAACTAATTTGTCAGAGCTACCGGTTGCACCGACGGCAGTTCTTTTTGTCATCGCCCCCAAATTCGCGTTGAAAACAGCGTCGATCTCGTCTTCAGGCCGGCCTCGTCGTTTCTTGGATATCTTAGATGGACGAGATACCTCAGCATCGTCAGGGTTTGACATCGGCGCTGTCGCAGAGGGCGCTGGAGGAGATATGGTTGATCCAGAACTTGATTTACTCTGTGATTGCAATTCTTTCCACTCGTCTGGTCGTCGTTGTAGAAGATATAAATTGATGTTCCGAGCGAAAAATTTTCCGAAATAGGATGCTGCAAGAAATTGCTCGTGTACTATGAGAGAGCGTGCAATTTTTTCCTGCACAAATATTTGTATTTGTAAGATCGAGTGCGGCAATTATGTGAATGACCTACTCTTAAATATGGATCGGCGAACGCCCAACACCTATCTCCCACTCTGCTTCCAATTCGGTCATCAACCAGCGTGTGGTAATGACCAATGAGGGACATGACAAGAGCACGCTTCACTTTAAAAGGCACAGTTTCCGAGTCAAAGAGTACGTCTATAACCCTAGAGCTTATCGGATTTTGAGATAAGGAGATCAGATCTTCTGTGGAGAGGGACTTGATGCTGTAATCGCTTACGTCAATCTTATCACTCGACTTAACGCCTAACCCACCTCTCGGTAACCATCGTACAATGCGGTTCATTGAGCCGAAGTAAACTTTGCAGAATTAAGGCACCCTGAATTTTTGGTTCCTTTGAATCATCCACGTTTCCTTTTTTCGAGCTTTGCTGCGTATCCTCAGAGCTGTGTTTTGTAAGCCCTGTTGCCAAGTATTCCTTTGAAATGTTTATGAGTTTGATGTCATTATGGAGTAAAAAAGAATGGACACCTGAAAAGGCTTTAGAACCAGTACACATGACACAAGGTGACTACGATCTTTCGGTTGAAATAACTGAAACGCGTTGCACACAGCCTATCAAGATTGCCTTAATTCAGTAAACTTTATGAATTGCTAAACCATACTTGGCAGATATCCTTTTCGTGAGCACGAAGCGTGCATGCTCTATCAATCATGGCGCGTAACACCCCAGTTCTTGCTGATCCTACATTCATGCGAAACGATAAGAACGAGTAAGCCAGGTGGGTGATCATTACATACCAATGATCTTATTCCACGAGCTCTCCAGCTCCTCAAGAGCACCTTTCAACTGCGTGGGATTTAACCTTTCTGCAGCTTTAGCTACCACGAAGTTAGCTACAGGATGTGTAGCCAGCCTCGCAAGCTTGCCCTGAAAGTAAGTCGCCCAAAGTATCGTAAACGCGGGATCAGGACAACGGGAAACCATTGTCTCCAGTAAGTGAGAGGAGGTTGGGTCTCGAAGAAGCGTGACAAGGTAGTCAGATGCCTCCGGTTGTTCATCAGGCTTTCTGTCTGGCACCGTTCAATACGTGATCGAGATACCCCAGACAGCGTGTCAGGGAACTCACGACAAAGTGTAATAATCCCAACCAGGACGTGGTCCATAAGAGAACCAGGCAATGAAGATTCACCATGATCGGCTTCAACCTCAAGGATAAGCTGCGAAGTTGATCAGTTTGCATCTGGTTGAATGTTGGATGCCATGTACCTGAAGTAATGGGCTGGCTACTTTATTGGCAGCCAATGCTCGGACCTCGTTGTCGCTGAGTTCGCTCTTTAAGACGCGCACAAACCTGGTAGCAGCCTCGCGAAATTCGTTCGGCACCGATCGAGTAGAATCGATATGATCGTAGCGCTTATTGTCAGCGAATACGGACTTCATGGTGCCCTGACGAGCTTTCCACGCGCTGCTTTTCTTCGACCGCATGTTCGACTGTGCTTTATGACTTGCAGCAGAATTTGTAGGCGATAACAAGAGGAGCAAAGCACGGAGAACATGCGAGGCAAAAGGGTCCATTACAAGGGACGTGAAGACCGGTGCGAGTTCCTGTTGTACAATTTATTGCGGCGCAGGATTTCTAAGAAGCTGTGACCAACCTGACATATATCCAAGATGAGGCGTGTCAGAGTGCGCAGTTCACCCTTGTCCTTGGAATCGGGGATAGATGGATATATGCCCTTAGTCTTGCAACCAATCAGGGGGATACTGAAGGATCGGTAATAAGTATGCTTACTTCGCGCGAGACGGTGTCTGCTGCTACTGTGAACAGTGTTTGACAGACATGCGAAGCAAAACGATGTTTGATGAGCGCCTCGTATCTACAAATTACTTGACATCTGGATAGGCAAACTACGAAGAACTGCTCCCACTCACGAGCCGCTCAAACTATCCAAAAACACCCTTCGAACAAAGTCATCCATCGAGTGCGCCATGCGTTCTAGAACAACAGAACAATCCGGGTCCGTAGCCAGTTGTTTCTCTTTTTCAGACATTTCACTAAGTGCGGCAACGAGGAATATCCGCTTTGCTAGATGCAAGCACTGTCAAACACTTTCTGCATCGCAGCTGCTATTCCAAACCTTCATTCGGATCGAGGTCTGCGGCTTGATCCTCCTCGTAAGGTCTCTCCTGCTGCCAAGTTCGAATTTGGTCGTCGACAGTTCTGAAATATGCCTTTATGTCAGGGTCTACATAACCAAATGGTGCCTCCGGATGGGGCTCCTCCAATTCTTGTGCAGGGACTATCCATGACGGTCGATTGTGATGTTCGGCATTTTGAGGTGCTTCATTGGTGTCGCGAGAGGGCTGGTTATGCTCCTGTGTTTTCTTATGCTTCTTGCCTCGTTTCCTGTTTTCGTTCGGCATGTCGACCAGAAAGCTTAGAGAACAAATCAAAAAATAAGCATGGGAAGGACCCCGGAATTCGAGAATATGTGCCAGATTTGGATTTGAGTCACTTGACCCCTGGCAGCAGGTCACATTAATGATCCACCACGCTCACTCAGGCTGGTGACAAGACCTTATAATACATGGCACCAACATCATGCTCGCTATGCCGCGACGCAAAGGCAATTTTAAAACGCCCTAAAACAGGGCAGCAGATTTGCAAGGATTGCTTCTTCTTCGTCTTTGAGACAGAAGTCCATCATACAATCACAGAATCAGAGCTGTTTAAGCCAGGCGATCGAGTCGCAATCGGTGCTTCTGGTGGAAAAGGTAAGACTATTATTCAAACTTATCTGGCATCTCATTATTCTTGTGGCAGACTCCACCGTCCTCGCGTATGTCATGAAGACCTTGAACGAGCGGTACAACTATGGCCTCGACTTATTTCTCTTGTCTATCGATGAAGGGATCACAGGTTATAGAGATGACTCCTTAGAAGTGCGCTATTAAGTGTGCTATATCGGAGTATCTTGCGTATTGATTAAACCTCATGCAGACAGTCAAACGGAATCAACAGCAATATGATATGCCCCTAAAGATACTCTCATATGATGAACTCTATGGCTGGACTATGGATGCCATAGTTGAACAAATAGGAAAGAAAAACAACTGCACATTTTGCGGTGTCTTTCGCAGACAGGCGCTTGACAGGGGTGCAGCTAGTTTGAACGTTGATCATATCGTCACTGGGCACAACGCAGATGACATTGCGGAGACTGTCCTCATGAATAGTGGGTCAAACTTAATGTCTAAGGCAATGCACTGACAATTTTATAGTAATGCGTGGCGATATTGCTCGACTTGGACGGTGTACTTTAATTTGTACCCAGGGAGAAGATACGATCAAACGATCCAAGCCCTTCAAGTACGCTTATGAAAAGGAAATTGTCATGTGAGTACTGTGACATGGGTGGTTTTGTTCTGACTGAGTTGGATTTGTAGGTACGCTTACTTCAAAAAACTGGATTATTTTTCAACAGAGTGTATATATTCGCCCGACGCCTATCGAGGACATGCACGGACGTTTTTGAAAGATTTAGAGGCTGCTAGACCCAGTGCTATCATAGATATTATTCACTCTGGCGAAGCATTTGAAGTTAAGGAAGAAATAAAGGCAGCTCAAAAGGCCCAGCGTCAGTGATGTCATTTTCACATAGTTATAATACTGATTTGCCCGCAGAAACATGCAAAAGATGTGGGTACATGTCTAGTAATGATCTTTGCAAGGCATGTACGCTGCTGGAGGGTTTGGAGAGAGGCATGGCGAGCTCTGTCATAGTGAGTTCAGACTATGCATTGGTTAAAATGATCGAGCACTTATTCTTGTCTAGACTGACCGTGCCCGTAAGAAGATGGACGCTATAGGTCCTGCACCGGATAACATAAGAACAATTCCATTATTTCGTTCAACACCAACAATTGCAGTAGAGCTACCGTCGCAATCTTGAGTGGGCAGCAGTTGCATATTTATTCCCTCAATGCAATACATCACTTAACGTTACTAATAATAATTCGCTCAATCATATTCTACATAGTATAATTATTGTCCAAATATATCTGGTGAGCTCGTTAAGAATGTAATGGACGTCCCTCCGCTTCACAAAATGCTGTAAAAAGCCGATCGCAATGTTCCAAGAGGTCATCGCACTGGTTGTTGTGCTCTTTGGAACGCGTCAACTTCATCGTACCAACACGCTCTTTGCCCCATCTGTCACATTCTGAGACATAACGGAAGCCCACTTCAACCTTAGCTGTAGGGTCTGAATCGTCAAAATCTGTCGAGCTAACTGTAGGAAGGCAAGCCAACGGCACTAAGCAGAGATGTACTGCAGAGATGGCTGCCTTGAATCCAGTTATGAGGTGGTATGGAGATCCAAGAAAACGAGCCTAAGATGTTTAGAATTATTAGAAATGGATTAGCTACAGCGGCGCATAACTCACGAGATAGAAAGCAAAGAACATGCACATTGATGAGAAAGTATCCAAAAGAGCGCTGGCGATGTTTGTGCCAGCTACACCAGGTAGTACTATCAGGTGTCGCGTGGGTAACGTGTCAGAGTCTTGGAGTGACGCCTGATCCAGTCGATGGGCGATCAAGTCCATCTGGAATTTTGAGCTTTCGTATGAATGCGCGGTTTTGACCAACTGCCAGTCTGTAGGATCGTAATAGATTGGGTTTGATTCATGAGATGACATCCAAATCACGCGGGCACCAGTAGACGTTTGGTATTTTGCTAGGTGGGATTTCAAGGATCGAAACTGGAGCAAATCAACATATAAGATGAATTCGGGGTCAACTACACATACCAGGACATAGTGTCCAAAGACGTTGCACTGCCATACCCATCCTAGCCCGTCTTGACTGAGTTGTCCAACTTCTTGCGTGTAGAATATAGGAGCTGTCACGGCCTCAACCCAGTTCATGGTGAATTGCTTGAGAGCTAAAAGCCAATTGATGCTGACGAAAGAAGCGACTCCTGCATTACAAATGAGATGCGAGACATATGGGTACCTAAAGTGCCGTCAACTATTTGCACGTCGCCTACACTGAATACTCACGTTTTGATGACTTCGTCAGCGAATCTGAATACCGTTTGAATGCGCGACAAGTCTACGGTATGGACCACAATGGTAAGGTGTTTTCTAAAGGTCTCGGCATGTCCATCGTATCCTGGAAGTATTTCCTGGTGACGAACTTGTTCGTCGGCAAACTGGTACAATTGGTCGCGAGCAGCCTCTCCTCGTTGTCTACTGCGACAAGCAAGAATTAGGGTCAACCCATCGAGAGAGGCGTCGCTGGTTGTCGTTTTTTGGACGTGGAAATTGTAATGAGGTTGGGCGTCTGTTGGGGATTTGGATATTAGTTGAACAAGTAGACGCTGGCAAATTCCCAAACCAACGCCGCTATGTGTATTTCAGTAGAGACCAAGTTATGAACGACTTGGTTTGCTGCACCTGTTTGCACCTGTCACAACGATAACTGGCCACGACATGACGTCCGGGGAAAGATGTGCGTGAGATGTTCCTCGTGTGATTACCGGTGACTTAAAATCATAGTCGTTACACCAGATGACAGCGAGAAGATCATTCCAATGATATTCAAAATATTGTATTTAAGGCGAAGGCTAGAAATAAAATCCGACTACAACTCTCATGTCACTCTGACAGACTACACCTCCGTCTTCTTTTTCTTCTTCTTTGGCGGGTCACTGTCCACTTGAGAAGCTGCCGCAGCAGCAGCAGCAGCCTTTTCAGCCTTGCGTGCCTTCTTTCTGGCTTTGCGTTCCGCTTCCGTTTCTCCATCCTCCTGCGGTTCATTGGTATTGGTCGAGTTGCAGAGATGAGAACATAAATTTGCTTACCTTAGGAGCTTCGGAACCGTTGACCTCGCTTTCTCTTCTCTTCCGTTTCTTGTCCTTGGGTTCCTCCTCCTCGACGTCCATTTGGTCATCATCTGACTCCTCCTTCGCCTTCTTGTCTTTGTCGGCTTTCTTTTTCCCGCGTTTCTCCTCTTTCGCCTTCCTCTTCTCCTCCTTCACGTCGAGAACAGCTTTCACTGCTAGCTCCAGAGGGTCGCGTTGTGCTGGAACCAAGTCCACAGCATCCGCATCCGTATTGTATGTCTTGGTCTGACCTTTCATCTCGAAGCGTTGCGGTTGTTGATTGTTGTCTGCAAATCTTCGCACACCAGACAAATCGTTTTGGTGTTCCAAGGCACGTAGGCGAGACTCCAATTTTGCGCGGTTTTCAAGCCCTATTGAAGGAGCAGTCTCTTCTGATTTTCCATCAGCGTCCGTCAATGCGTCGACACGGATTGAAAGTGCGGCTTTTGTGGCAACCATACGGGCCATCTCAATGGCAATATGTCAGCCTGACGAATTCTTTGTGGTTTTCGAAGTAGTGAATTACCTTGCCCTTCAGTTTTGGGGGTGCTTGGCCAATGAGAGAGGCCTATGCAATGTAAGCGAGTTGGACAGACGAGAACGATCGGTAACCCACATGATAGATGAGTCCGTATTTTGGGGTATCGTGCTTGGTCTTGAGGGCACGGAAAAGTGCTTTTTCTGCACCGAGAATTTGTACCGTACTAGCTGGGTGCTTCGCTAGGCTCAATAAACTTCCAGCATGTGATATAAGTCGTGCTCCAACAAGGTCGCCGACTAGTGCGGTAAGATTTGGTGCCACTGCGTTCATGCGATTCCGTAAGTACTCTGCAAGTTGCGCACGATATGCAGTTATGGATATGATTTGGTCACATAGTGCATGTATATGCTGTATATCGGTGTCAGATATCTCGGTTCCCATGGATATTTCAGCAGCGGCTTTTAACACGGCTTCGAGATCTTCTGGCAGTATGGTTTCAAACGCTGTCGTAGCGGCATTCGTGCGGAAACCTGGACCAAACAATATCAGCCAAACGGTGGGTTGAGGAAGTATGCTAAACTTACCCATTATCCGTACAACCTTGGCATAGGCAAGGTTATCAACGATAATCTTCCCCATTTCGGGGAAATGCCATCCATACCACTCCTAGACGCCAAATGAGATTTCGATTATTGAAATTCGATGAACTCTCCTACTTTGACTCGCATGGAATATATATTGATCTCTTTATCAAGATCATCCAGTAGTGCAATAGCTTGCACAATCATTGTGTCGACTTTATTGGGAGAGAACTTGAGTTTAAATCTGCCAGAATATGTTGCAAACACTGCTTTTCACAATTTGACTCCATAAACTCACCGTGAAAGTGAATGGCTAAGACCTAAGCTCATGGTAGCAAGATCTTTTGGGTCAAGGCCGTCAAGCAATGAGGCAATTTGACTTCGGATACCCCTCCATAAGTCACTATGATCTTCTGGTGGTGAAGGAGAAGTGACTTGAATGCTCAATTTTTTTGAGATGGAATGGGCTTGTCACGAGTGTAAGATGACATGCATGATACTGACACAGATAACGCAACACACCAAGTTTTGGGTCGACCACTACCAAGGTTTCCTTCCGCTTTGCTTTCTCCACCACCTGTTCAGTTAAGAATTTCTTCAGACCCTTCCCCAGTTTACCTTCCTGCACGGCAGTAAGATCTTCTACTGCGTTTGCAGTAGACGTAAAACGGTGAAGTGCTTTTAGCTTCAACCTTGTCCATCAAACCAGGTTGAGTTGTATCCAGTACATGAACATCTTGAACGTACAATTTTGTCGCCTTCTCTGGCGTTTCGAAACTTTTATACAGATCTGCTGACTCGAGCTTGGCCGAGTCAGACAGTTTGAACAGGCAATAGCCCATCGCTGTCTCGTACAACACCAGCATTTTGAAAGAGTGGGATAACCAGAACCAATCGCAAATCTTTGCTGCAGAGCTCAATAAGAAAAACTGAAGTGTATAATTACACTAACTGGCATTTGCCGGACTGCAGTGGGAAATCTGTGACGATAGTGTCACATCGTCGTGTCACGACTCCGCATGTTGATTTTATATTTGGCCATCCACGCTCACATAAGCTCAATGTCAAGCAAATGTCCATGTCAGATGCTTCAAGTTGACATGTGCAACTTCCCTCCCCTGGTTAGTCCGTCGGAGTAGTCTCGGTTCCAGATATCTACATAAATACCGTCCGAAACCGAGACTACTTCGCTGCGTTCAAGACTCATCAATCAGACATGCTTATCAGGCCAGTGGCTCTACTTGCACTAGCTCTGGGCATTGGTGCTCACAAGCAGACAAATTTCACGGATGATAAGCTCCGTCATGATAACGAATCAGCTCCCAGCGCTCTTCCAATCGTACCAGAAAGCCTGGCCTCTCTTACATCTGTTGACTCTTTCGCAACTTTGTCTCATGCCCGCTTCCCTCACCACGCCGTTCGCATCAAAAAGTCAGACTTTTGTGACCCCACCGTTTCGTGAGTGCTTTGATTTGAACGAGATATGAGTGGAAGAGATTCATGCAAATGTTTGTTTAGTGCGTACACTGGCTATCTTGATGTCGATCAGGGAGCAAAGCACTTGTTCTTCTACTTCTTTGAAAGCCGCAGGAACCCAGAAACTGGTGCATGGTTTATTTTTTTGGCGTCTTGCATATTATATTAATGGCATTCTATAGATGATGTGATGATGTGGATCAATGGAGGTGTGATGTGTCGTGTCGCTAGGTCTTTTCTTCCCTTCATTACAACTCCACAGGTCCTGGGTGTTCTGCCGGGCTTGGCTTGTTATTTGAACACGGTGCGGGCATCACTCTATATGATGTGATCCATCTAACAGTTTGAACGCTAGGGCCATGTAGCATCGACGTTGACGGTTCATCTCTAAATGGTACCAACTGGAACCCATACTCATGGAATAAGGAAGCCAATATTTTCTTCCTGGACCAACCGTAAGTTCATATGTTGGATCACTCACGTTTGTTTTTGATATTGTGAACGTAGAGTTGGGGTAGGCTACTCATACGCCGACTTTGGTGAAACAGTTGAGACGACGGAGGATGCTGCTCAGAACGTGCATGCGTTCATCACAATTTTCTTCGAGGTTTTCAAACAATTTGAGGGTAGACCATTGCACCTTGCTGGGGAATCATACGGCGTAAGTAACATATCCATGATCTTGTATGATTCTGATAATGGTGGATTCAAGGGGCGTTATCTTCCTGTTTTCGCTAGCGAAATTTATGATCAGAATGAAATTGCAAAGGCAGAGGGACGACCGACCATCAACCTTCATAGCATCTTGATCGGCAACGGTATCACTGATATCTCAACGTGAGCGAATGATTTTACTGTAGTTTCAAAGTTTCTCACGAATCCTAGTTTATACCAAGGGCGTTACGAGATTGAATGCGGCATTGCTGCCCTAGAAATACCATTTCAACAAATTAGCTCTTGTGTGCGCATGAAGTCGGCGGTGGGTATTTATCCTAATTCGTTGTCCCTCAGTCTTCCGATGACGCATCTCACAGCTACCTCGGTGTCAAGCTTTGATGCGTGATGGGTGCATTGACCAATTTGATCACATGAATTGCGGTGCTGCTGTTGCCTTTTGCGACGCGCAACTTAGTACCGCAATGTGGGAAAGCGGTCAGTCGAACCAGGATTCGCTACAGATCACCGCTAAATTATTTTTGGATGTAAGGTCGGAATGTGTACGATGTCTCAATGGTTGGTGGTTTCTTGAAGTATTATGACGTAACCTGCTTACTTCGCTTACTTCAAGACCTGTGAAGACCAAGAACTGTGCTACGCAGAAGAGGCTGTTATCCGAGATTTCCTTGATGCGCCAGAAACACGGAAAACACTTGGTGCTGAAAGCCCCGGTGAATTTTCTCTCTGCTCTGGTATTGTCGGGCGGAACTTTGTCTCTCACCTCGATAAGTGGGCACATCACACTCAAGACTATGTTGCGGCCCTCTTGGAGAGGAACATTAGAGTGTTGATTTATGCCGGTACTCATGACTGGCAGTGCAATTGGATTGCAAACAAGCTGTGGGTAGACAAATTAGATTGGACGGGACGTTCTGCATACGTGAAAGAGAGCTGGAGGTCTTGGCACGTTGATGGAGAAAAAGCGGGTGAAACCAAGAATGCTGGCCCTCTGACATTTGCTACGGTGCTGGGTGCCGGCCATATGATGAGTCCTTCGTTACTCTGGCTCCACCATTCTGCTAACCCCTTTATACGTCCCTCATGACAAACCTGCAGAAGTACAGGCTCTAGTTTCCAGATGGCTCGCCAATCAGGCCATCTAAGTGTCAAAGACATGCACACAGCCGACACAGCCACTTAGCGTGCAACAATGTTGCAAGTCGCTATTTTGGTATCGAGAGATCGAACCGTTGTTCTTTGTGTAGCTGCATTGAATCTAATTTGAAATTTGAAGTGTTTTTTTTTCGATCATGCCGACGGGTAACCAAGCTATTGATGGCAACGAACGCTGCGCAGCCAAAAACAGGTCCATCGCCTGCAACAACAGCGCCTTGTAAACACAGCCAATCACCTTGAGATAAATCTTAAAAACATCGTTCATCGATGGTGCATCGGTGTTGTGTTGTCCACTACTTCTGCAACCTCCGTTCATTGTTCGTGGGCTTTCCCTAGAGGTATGTCTGCCGCATGGATTCGAATGAACATAACTCACGAATTGTTGCGCTATCCAGGATCCCCTATTCTATCTTAACTTGGGTTGCACAGGTGCACCTGACTATTTCGTTCATATCTTTTCTTGCGCCTCTTCGTATAACTTCCATTTACTTTCGAGCTATGGTTTTTACTTCACTATACTCGCTCTGTGGCGCTGGCTTCGCCCTGCTTCAGTTGCTGGCTCCAGTCACAGCACGTCCAGTAGCACGGTCTACAAGCTCTTCCACATTACTAGCTCTTCGTGAGTGTTTTTATATCATTCTAGATCAAGCGCTCATGATAGAGCAGAGTTCGCCAACGTGTTGGAGCAGCTCGAGTCCACTTTTTATGCACAGGCCCTTCAAAAGTTCAATCAGTCAGATTTCACGGCAGCAGGCTTTGCTTCGGCCCAGATTCCCTTGCAACAGTTTCAGGCTATCTTCAAAGATGAGTCCACACACACAACTACATTACAGGTGTGTCAAATCATATGTAACATCTTTGAGTATGATGTTAACACCCACTCAGTCGGCTATTAATTCGTTGGGCGGCAAAACAGTGTCAAACTGTACATTCAACGTTGCTTCCTTGCTCACAGACGTACCCACTATGGTGGCGGCAGCGAGACTCGTGGAAAATGTTGGTGTGAGCGCCTACCTTGGCGCCCTAACCTTGATCAACGACACGGTCCTCTCCACCGCAGCTGCCACCATTATGACGGTTGAAGCGCGTCACCAAACCATTCTCAATGTGCTGGCAGGGGCCACCGCGATACCTCAGGCATTTGATGTCGCTTTGAATCCGTCTGAGATTCTTGCATTGACGGGAGGGTTAATTTCTGGATGCAATCTTGGAATCCCAGGTACGTACATGGTATAAATGATTGTCCTCTCGTTCACCTTGAAGCACCCTCGTTTAGCGAATGTTCCGCTCCGAGTGAATAATTCTGGTTCCATTCAAGCAGGAACAAAATTGACCTTTACCTCGGCTGCACTGAACGGAACTATTCCGATAGAGGTGTGTTGTCTACATTTCTTGGTTTGTCGCGCAACAACTTACGCGTTATCTACTCCAGGAACTGTCCTGTCAATTCCTCGCCGGCGGCTTCCCTGTTGCCATCTCACAACCACTATCTAACTGCAGCGTCCCGGCGAACGTAACTGGTCCTCTGTTGGTGTTCGTGACCAACAGTAGTCAGCCCCTCGCGAATAACATTCGCGATGCTGCAACTAGCACCATCGTTGCAGGTCCGACGCTCATCTTCATCGACAATCAACAGGATGCGCTGGCGATCGCAGCACGTCCTGGTCTCAACTCCACTGTGGCCCCTAGTGGCACCTCGAATCCTATAACGTCTTCCACGACAATCACTTTGACCCCAGTCACTTCGAGCACTACGAGTGGTCCCGTCACTTCAACCGTGATGTCTACTTTGACTCCAGCCACTTCGAGCAGAGCTATGAGTGGTACCGTCACTTTAACCATGGCGTCTACTTCGACTCCAGCCACTCTGAGCAAAGCTGCGAGTGTCACTTCAACCGTGACGATAGTTCCCACTACAGTCAGCAATGATTGGACGGCTGTAACCAAAACGATCTCGCCATCCGAAGCTAGTGGTATTCTCGCGAGTGCTGTGCCATCTATGAGTTCGGGATAAATGTCGAGAATTAATACGAGATGCTGGATCGAATTATATTGCTCAGATATCTAAAGTACAACAGAACAGAACAGACGACTTCAAGGACTATTGATAGTGGAGGACGATATCCATAGAGTATAAGTTGTACAACGATAGAACGTAATGCAAGGAATGGACTCAATCTTCATCACTATCCTCGCTGGATGATGTATCCTCTTCATCCGCACTGAGTTGACCGCCTGCGAATTGATTGAGTGACATGGGCCGTCCAGAGACATTTGCCACTGGTTCAAGATCTGGAGACATTGCTGCCGCCAATATATCATCGTCCGATTCTTCTTCGAGTTCTGCTTCCATCTCCCGCCCGAAGGCGTCAAGATCTATCTCTTCTTCTACTGGATCATTGTGTGTAACTTCATCCCAGTCTTCTTCAGAGTCCGATTCTGCTGCTGCCGGCTTTGTGGGAAGAGCAGGAGGCACGAAAGAAGGTGTCGTCCCTGGCAAGGCTAGTCCGATTGAGACAGACGGCTTCGGACGTTTTGAAGGGCGAGCGGGGCGACCAAAATCAAGAACCTCTTCCAAGTCGGAATCTTCTTTATACGAATTGATTTCTCTTTTCGCCTTCGGCACTTCCTTGGGTTTGGGTTTAGGCTTCGGCTCGGACTCGTGCTTTTTCGGAGGTGGAGCGACATGACGAGACACTTTAAGTTTTGGAGGTGGCGGAGGTGGCGAAGGGGCTTTGCGAGGGGGTATTTCAATCTCCTCACCCTCTTCTTCCTCTTCCTCCTCCTTTTGCCCCGTGACCTTCGCCAAAATGTCATCGAAGTCATCCACGGCCTCACCATCAGCGTCTGAGAGCCCTAAAAGATCATGTTCCAGCTCTTTCTCCAAATCTCTTGTGTTTTTAAGCTGTGTTTCCGGAGGAGTTGTTGCAGAGGCTGAAAGTCATCGAACATGAATGACGATACCCAATCAAGCACCGGGTAGACAGCTTACGAGACTTTCGGGCAAAGCTGGAGCTGGAAGAAGAGACTTTCTTATCGTATGTAAAGCCCATGAAGCACTCTACCTTTTCAAGAGTGAATGTCTGAAGTAGTGTTACAGGCTGCATCCAACAAAATACAACAGAACGATTACTCACTCCTAACTCCTCATCATAAATTAGGACACAATCATACTCCTTCACCGGCTGTTCACCCCCCTTAAAAAGATGGTTCTCGCCCGGCTAAAAAAATCATCAAAGGAAGTTCTGAAACCTTAACATAGCATATGAGCCGCACCTGTGTACTAGGGCGTTCTAAAGTGACGCTGGTAGAGTCTTTCCCGCGTTTGACTTCAACCGTTCCAGACCTGCTGGGTTCTATTGACTCTGGCTTGAAATTATCTGCCTCGTGTCTTTCAGCACGCTCGTAAACTGACAGTAAAAGGCTTCGTACACCTGAAGGAGTAGAAGTCCTTGTCGGGGAGATTAGAGCGCTTCGGCGGAGCTACGCCCTTGCGGGCCTTGAGTGCGCGCCTCAGTGAAGTTCCTATTGCTACTGCGTGTCGGCCCGTTGTGGGCATCCATTGGGTATCTGTAGTCGCCATCGCGAGTCAAGGAAGCAAACGGAAAGACTGTCGCTCGGGTTTGTGTTGATGCCTGAGCGCTGAACTTGAAGGAGCGCTGAAGTAAGCTTGGCAGTGTTCATTGTTTCCAACTGTTCTTGTTGTTTCCCGCGTTGTGGACAACACACAGTTCGATTCAGGTGGACCCTTTAAACTAAGTTTTTACACTGCCAGTAATACAACACACCGCCCGATCATGATCAAATGTCTTAACTTGATCGCGAGCTCAGATATTACCAATTAATGACAGGCGTCGTTGATATCGTCATGTTGGTTGAAACGCTCGAGAAAGCCTGGGTCCCTACTAGCTTGTCTATCCTTTCATGCCCAACGGTACGACAAGGGACACGAAGGAACAAGGATGGCCGGAATGAGTAGTGGAACAAGAATTGGGGGTATCAAGGGACTCGGCGAAATTCAGAAATTCAGGTAAGTGAGACTCGAGGACTGCTGTGTACTTACACTGAGCGCTGACTCGGACATCAGTATGACCTTCAAGTCAAAAAATTAATACACAACGTGGTTAGCACCTTTCCGGACTCGTTGTAATCTCATCGGTGTTGCAACGTTGTACATCCAGTTATGCACATAATTTTTCGTACTCAATATAGGCCCAGGGTCGTTCATCTCGCCAAGAGGACGCCATAAATTCAGGCCGTTTCTGAGGTATTCATCATGAGTTTCCTCTATGCAATACCAGTTATTGCTAACTTCAAGTTAGTCGATGCGCCCGTGCACCGCTTCGACAGGCCTCAGGCACTATCATGATCAGTTGAGGCCAACCAAGTGAAGGCCGTGGAATAGATCCATCAGTATCTTGTTGGAGGCTGAGGCCATCATGAATTCATCATTAAGTGCCATGATGAATCCCCGTGCATCTAGCAAAAGCTATGTACGACGCAAAATGCACCTCCGAGTCGTGTTTCTCTTTGTGGGTGCCATTAATCTCACTCTGTGCCAAGGCCAACTTACTTATTGCCGATTCTTTCGATAGGCTCGGGCCTAGAGTTTGTACACGTATGACATAGGCAACTCCGATAGACCAATAATAGCTAATGATGGAAGACCATGATGGTACGCGATGCGAACTTCATAAGGAGTGTTCCGTTTTCCTTCCAGCACTAGTACAGTGAGGCTGTGTTGAAGGGGTATGCTCCTTGTATACTCCCACTTACATACTTATCTGCACAGAAACTACACAGTCCGAATCACATCACAGATCTAGATCTATGCCACCTGCTGGTCTCGTGTTCTTTTGTGGCTGCGCGATATATAGTACGGCGCAAACATTGCTTTGCCTGGAACGGGCTTGAGCCTCAGTCAACATCAATGTCTTCCTCAACGCAGAACCTCATCCCACAACTTCACCTCGGGAACACGTTTGGGGCACTGTTTATTGGGGTCACCCTTGCAGCAGTGTTAGTAACCTATCTGCTCACGAAGCTTAGCCGAGTCCTGTCGTCCTAACATGTCTCACGGAACAGTCTCTTTGGTCTAAGTAACATTCAAGCTTTCGTCTACTTTCAGTCGCACAAGGGCACAGGAATATCGTTCCTTAAGCTAGCCGTACGTTGATGCATTCCTCCTCTCAGTTCAGTTGTTGATGCTGCATTAGGTTGCCTGGCTTTGGTATGTACTCTTCAGTTGTCATTGTCGAGCGCGACGAGTTTACGCCCTCCCCTGAAATTTTAGGATACTCGACGCTCTGCACCTGTTCTTGATAGTCCACTGTGTCTATTATTATTTAGTGGCTCACTACGCAGATATCAATGCACTAACGGAAATTGTGTGGAGCTTCAAAGTAAGTGTTGTTGGGGCCTCTGTTGTGCAGCTTCTATTATGATACTAATGGACTCGTGCAGCTTCAAATAGTCATCGATGTAAGCGGGGTTTCCTATGCACTACGATCCGCCTACACATCCATTACAGGTGATGATTGTTTACGGGGTACATCTGTGAGTCAAAAATGTACTGTTGCCTACAACTTGATGGATTTATGTGATGCTTTTATTGGTTTGTAGTCTATACTTTCAGCGCATATGGATAAGTATGTATTACTCTATGAAGCCAATGGGTTTCTACGACTAATAATGATGTATCAGTCGCCAAGGGCCGATCAAGAGTACTCCCTATAGCCGTGGTGGGTTTAAATCGATGATCACGTATCATGGCATTGATTTTAATGATGTAATATCAGGGCGTAATCGTAATTTCGGGTTCAGGTGAGTTTGTCATTTGGTATTCCTCTTCACTCGATCTTAGAAAATTTCTTCAGGTGTTGCTATCGGTAAGACATCAAAAACTCGGTACTTTTGACAATAGTCGGCTCATCATTGTAATCCAATGACAGCTCTTATTTGGGCCATGTGAGTAAAACAACCTGTTCACTAATTATATGAATCGCTGATAGCGAGTAGATATCAGTGTCATGTGTTCTCGGATCTGATTAAAATCGAGTGGGCGACATTTATGGCTTTGGGCACGATTACTTTCGTCGATTTCATCATCGCATCATCGCTATGCTATCTCCTCGCTATTTCCCGTACTGGATTCTCTAGGTGAGGAGCGGTCTGTTCACGCCGAGGGATTTGACATGTTAATATGGAGTACTTAGCACCGATTCCATGTTAACAAAGCTCATGGCTTACATTATTAACACGGGCTGTCTGACAAGGTATTCCTCCTTAGGCTTCCAGGCTAGTCTACATCTTGACTCATGTTTCATGTAGCATGTGTTCACTGTCGGCTATGATTACAGTAAGCTTCCAGTGATTATACTGTCCATCTCGCCTCTGATGTTCCTACAGTGCGCAGTGATGCCGCACAACTTCATCTTCCTCGGCGTTGAATTTTTGGTGGCTAAATGTATGACCCAAAGCATTCTCAGAATGTTGTGTTGACCACCGGTCGTTTTCAGTATACGTCAACTCGTTCCTCGCACTTCTGAACGCGCGATACTACTTGCAGCCCGCTACAGAAACTAACCATTCTACCGAAGTCCATATGCACCACGGCATCTACCGCCCAGAACTGAACGTTATAGCGTCCCAAGGCGAGGAATTCCAGGCATCCCGGAAAAGCACGTTTAAACACCCCGGCGATGATGTTATACATCTTACTCGATCTGCCATGGTAGGTAGCTGCGTTACTGGCGACGGAAGAGTGCTGATTATCACACTTTAGTCACGTCGGCCCATTGAGGTGACGGTAGAGACGAATTCCTTCTCATCAGTGTGATGTATGAGTACTAGTATGCATGTATCATGTGTTATCTGCCTCTTCGCGAGATAAGACTTGCGAGTCTTTATTAGATCATCGCACAGCCGGTGTTGGAACAAGAATTTACATTGTCCATTATACTTCCATTTGTGGTTTTCATATATCACTCTACTTAGAACTACAAGGGACTACTATTTAGTCATTCGGCAAACTATGCGCTTGGACGCACGATACTAGTCTAGTGACTTGCCATTCACCACCTTGTCCAATACGTGTCTCACGCCACCAAGCCACCCATACTAACTTGTTGTAGACAAAGTCGTTGGCTTTGTGTCTGGATAACAACCTCCACCACCAGGAGTCCTTGTGTGATTGAATACATCAAGGAATAGCATACGACCAATCATATTTGCAATACGCTTCATACTTTGACATCCTCAATGCTCCACTTGGCACGAAGGTTCACCGGGTAGTCATCATAAGCGAGGAACCGATGCATCAAAGCCCACACAATCATCGCCGCATTGTCTGTATTGAATCTCAAACGCTGTGAACTGATCGGCGTATTGAAGCACCTGTGCATACTTCTAACGGTGGGAAATGGAGCAAGATGCGCTCATCAGAGCTGTACTCATCCAGTGCTGCTCGGAGCCCACGGAAGTTAAGCAAACCGAGCTTGAAAAAGCCACCCTTCACGTAAAAAGATGTTGTTGGCAACCCCACCGCTAACGACAACATCCATGACGATCATGTCTTTCAGCTTGAGCTTTTGAAGGCTCCTCGTAAGCTTAGCACAGAGTTGACGGGCTGCGGCTGCCTGGAATGCACGAGCCAAAGTAATTTTATGTGAACTGGATAGATCCTTCCATGCGAGAATGTAGCGCTCTACTGAAGATTGTGGAGATGTAAATGAAAATGCAAGTTTTTCCCGGCATTAGTACAGTGAACGGTTGTATGTCGGGTAGGGATTCGAGTCCATCGTTTGTCATGCGGCAAAGCTCCTCGAGTGCTGTACCAGGGCCTCTGCTTCCCCAGGACAAGTCAGGTTGGGTAGCCAGCTCGTTGAAGCTCTTCAAATCCACGTCCTTGATTATCGAGTATGTAGTCCAGCTGGTCAGCCTGCGCAAACTCGAAGTCATGGTCATGGGCCATCCCGTCTTCATAGTGCTTGCTGCCTATAGAATGAATCACGCATCCACCCTACCCAAAGTATTTTAGGCATATGCTGCGTGTACAACGTAGGGCCCAAGGCTTGTGGCAGAAGGGGCTCTCATATGGCGAGTCCTTCCTGCGCATCCGCTTCCCATTCGAGGGAGGGACAAAAGACAAGGGTGCCAGCTGCGTCTAACTCGGGCTGCATTGGCAGGCCAGCAAAGGATGATGGCAACATATTCGACGGTCCACTCAAAATTGTCGGCAACTTGCTGGAGGAGGGTATGGTGGTAAGAGTATTGGGGTATCGCAGCAGCTCAAGGAAGAATTAAAAAAAGATCACTGTGCATGCTGGTGGAGACGTGTCGATACATTACTGCAACATAAATTGATGGGAACCTACCCTTGGCATTGGTTTCCCTGCATTGCCACATGTGTAGCTCTGACAGATGGTGAGCGAGATGGTGAGACCACAGTAGGTATAATCAACGACGAACCCAATTGATGATACCGCAGTATGGCACCTGGAATACTTGGCAAATGTGGAGGTCCAGTCAAAGAAATGTTGTCTGTGGGCACGGTGGGCAACATGAAAGGCAATGGAACGAAGGATTAGTAATGAGAGGCTGACAGTGGGGATGGCAGGAGAGGTTGACGACGGAATGGCAAGAGGTGCTGACGGCAGGATACGGTGAAACCTTTGACAGACTTCACCGCTGCCGCTTCCCAAAAAAAAATTCCCAAGAATTCGAAGAAGGTCAATGTCCCACAGGGTCCTACGAACACGGAACGGAGTCTGAACAAGATTACTGCCGCGTCTGAATCACTGCTGCAGCATGATGTTGACCTAGGACTCCATCTTTTGTGGCATCATGTCAGTCTGATCATATCGATGCGTCGATAAAGTTGAACAAGACTTTCGTACTGATACCATACTTCAGCTTCAGCGTTCACGCTGAAACTTTGCCAGCTAAAGCTTGCAGCTTGCGCCAAAATGAGGCCAATTGGTATTGCTAAATCGAAAATATTATCATCCAGCCGAGTACTCCTAGCTGTTAATGGTGTGTTCAAACTCACAACAATAATCTATTGTCCTGCATGGAAGCGCAACGAGCCCGGATATACTGTCTCTGCGAGCTGCGGCATCGGTCGCTGAATTCAAAAACTTGAATAGAATTCACATACAAGTGTTTTCAGGACACAACACTGATGTATCGCGGAGTACAAAGGGCCCTCGAGGCCTCAAAACGCCACATCAGTGATTCAGATACCATACCCTTTATCACCTTGATCCACCATGTCGTCGGAAAGTACTATCGCAGTGACAGCCATCTGGACAGACGATCAAAACACAATTAAAGGCGACCTCCTAGGCTCAAGCAACACGGTGGCAATGGCTGTGGGAATTTTGGGAAATCACATCAGCAAACATATGACCAAAGTATACGGCCTCGACCCTCCATTGAACCCACTCGCTATGCGAGCGAAGTACTTTCCAGGTAAGCCTCGATCCATATCTTTTGTTTGCTGCAGAGACTGACTTATTGTTCTCTTACATAAAGATGTTAAGCCTTCAGATATGCTCAACGTCTGCCGCCCCAATGGTTTAACAGCAATATTCAGTCCTAATGTCGAGACGACTCGTCGTATCAAGACCCAATTAGCCCAAAAGGCACAGGCAAATCAGATATCCGTGGAAACCAATACAGCGTTGGCCACTAATACCGCCACAACCTCTCAGTCAAGCACACAAGCAGCCCCATCTCGCAGATGTACGTTGTAACACTCAAATAGTCTACAGATACTGATTAGTTTTCCGCAGCCAGGAGATCTAAGAAACGAAATGCCGCATCGGCGGCCAATCCTGTGTCGACAGCGAATCCCGCATCGACGTCCAATCTCCCTCAGGTGACCATGGACGACCAGCTCAAGGCGATGCTAGCCTCGATGCAAAGCGAGATTGCGGAGATGCGGGGAAAGAATGAGAGGATTCTCAACGAGAACGAGAGCATTCGCAACAAGAACGACAGGATTCTCAATGAGAACGGGAGGATTCTCAATGAGAACGAGAGGATTCTCGATGAGAACGGGAGCATGCGAAATGAGATCGAGACCATTCGCAATGAGAACGAGACCATGCGAAATGAGATCGAGACCATTCACAATGAGAACGAGAAGATTCTCAACGAAAATGAGAGCATTAACAATGATCTTGCAAGTGTTCGCAATGATCTAAATGCGGCGAGAGTCAAACATAGCCAGGACGTTGAAGCACTTAAAGAAGTAAGTCATCCCTCTTTCCGGTCACCAATTCTGACAAAAATCTCCTTAGGTCACCATGTTATTGATCCCTTTGCATCTTCGCGTCCTACTCGACCTTGCGCGCAAAAAGGTTTTGGAGCACCTCGGCCACGAGACCTGGGAAGACCTTCGCGCTTCCCGCAGTGTCTATCAACTTGCAGATACCATCTGCAATGATCTCAAACGAAAGGGTGTATCATATCCCCCATCATCCGAGTCCATCTTTTTCTTATGTTCATATAATAACATCAGGAGGGCAGGAAATACAGCTGCTCACAGCGCAAAGGAGGACGACATCAGACATGCAGTGTTAACGCAGTCGCTGGAGTCCCGTGACCGAAGATGCTTGGAAAGTTTATTTGCATATGCGTACAACGGGGTGCCAGTCTAGCAGTGATCATGACATTTACTATACCACCAATATTTGTATACATGGCTTCAACTCAAATGCACTTTGCTACGACTTCAGTGATGATTTCATGCACGTACAAATGTCGTTGATAGCAGTGTCCGGTCGACCGCTTGAGAAGTCCAGGGGGCGACACTGCCACCGTCCCGCAGCAAGGCTAAGCTCGAATGTTCGAAATTTGAAATATGACAGCCTGGCCCCTTGAAGTGCCAGTCCCCGACTTCAAGAAATGACGAAGGATTAGCAAACAGTCCATTGATATGGCACTTCACAAGTTTCACAATAGCATCTGAGTCTAATCATCGCCAGTTTCCAGCTGCGAGTCGAAGATGTTATGGCTCTTTGCGGCACCATATCGCCAATTCTTTCTATCATGAGCTATTTGTACACGTATGATGCAGACAATATCCCAGTAGGCCATGATGGAAGACCATGATGGTACACCGTGTGAACTTCCTAAAGAGGTATGGAAAAATCGCCAGGAAAGAGGATGAGATAGGGGAAGCATCGTAGAAGAGAAATGATTCAACTATGCGAAGCGGGTTGGATGATGATTTTGATATGTTTATTGGAGCCGATTGACATTCTGAAATGCGTTCTGAGTATGTAGGTGGGTTATGCGAAACCGTAAAGCGCACGTCTTCTGCGCCTAATTCTTTGGACCTAGAAGAATCGTGTTTCTGCGCCGTTGCCGGGCCGGGCCGCAGGGGCTAGCTTGCGCGCCGACTAGCTAACCTTCCAATCGACGCTGAAAAAGAGTGACGCAGGGCAAGGGGTCGAGAGAGAAAAGTCTCAGCGCCCGCAGGAAACAGCAAGACCTTGATGATGATTTGAGTTAGACGCTCAAGCTTTCCAGAACGAAGATTGGATCAATACCTTCTATGTGGATCACCATCATGCATCATGCATTATTCATATCTGTGGTACGCACGTTGTTCATTACGTCCTTGATTCCCAGCTAAGGACGGCCCTCATCCTGTCTTTGGACTTCTTACCGCTCATCACATATGTTGTATCCCAGTGGTGTATAATTTAAAGGTATAGCCCGGGTATACCCGCGGGTACACAAACAAGAAATAGTAACACTACGTACGTAAGTCCAATAAACTCAACCACAATCTCAGGCTGGTCCTCTCTATCAAGGTCCATACAGACGCGAGCAACAAGGTCGCGTACTTAGATCAGCTTCAGTGTCTTGTTCGGTGGCAGGAGGTGCATCATTTTCAACATCGTCATCAATTACTTCTGTTCTGTTCAAGTTGCACAGGGCCCACATAGAATGTGTCAGTGCGCAGTCCTAAACATGTTGAAATGAGCTCACTAGCGAGAACGACATGACGAAAGTTTGTACGTTACTTTCCTGATCGCAGCCTGACCCAAATCGTGTTCGCAGGGTTAATTTGGCGCAGTGCCACCGTCGCATTCTAGAACGCAACTCGACGGACCGAGCAATCTTCAGCTACATTTCACTTGCAAATTGCTCTTATTTTCAGCCGGACATGGCTATACACCACCTGCACCTTCCATGGCTTGGAAATCTGACGGTTACGTTGCGTGACTCAGCGGTCTTCGTTTTTATCTGTGGAGCTAATACAGATCAGGAGATATCGCACCAGTGCACCCAACAATTGAACACAAGACTACTTACTAAGGAACAATAGTTACTGCGCCTCCGATCTCAAGATAAGCAATGTCCGAACGTCATCGGCGTCACGGGCCACAGCTTGTATAGTGAAATCACGAAAACTCGTTTCCCATACTAAAGCTCGATAACAAAATTATGTCATATAGTGCGATCTACCGTCGAATTTCCTCACTAGTTCGCTGATGCGGCAGCCACATGCACCAGAGGCTATGGTCATAAGCGAAATATGTTTAATCTGCGTGTCTATAATACGCTGGCCTTCCTGTCTCTGCCTCCCATAATGATGACAGCTTCTTCCAAACCGACAGAAGAAAATTCGCGTCCATTCAGCCTTCTTGCATACAGCGCACTCCCGGGTTACCAGGACTTTGACCCGACAATATCTGATGCGAAGCCCACTGCTGATACTAGAACCGATTTCTACGACCGCAGTCTGACGAGTCGCAGATATGCCCTTGTCGGAATGGCATGTTCAAGCATCTTCAGCTGCTTATGCATCATTACAGGTATTGTCACTGTAGCCAGTCACGGAATCATGGGGGTCACCCCGCTCAACATGGTTATTATGAATGGGTCTTCTCCATTGTCGCTGCAGGCAAATATATCGGCCCTGATGCTTGACTTAATCGTCATGTTATGTACCGAGTCCACAGGCTTCGTACACGGCATCTCATTGCGCTCTGCGCTAGCATCAGAGTCTCGGCTTCGTTTCAACACCAATCTGCGCCTTCTGACCACAGCTCGTGGATGGCATAACCCTAATGGCGCCCTGCTTAACGTTATCTCGGTTGTCCTCCTCATTATATCCTACAGCTCGGCCTCAGTCGTCGTATGTCTGGACTGGAAAAATATGAATAGCTCAGAGACATCCCCAGCATTTTATGAGGGTGTTGCCATCACAGGAATACCTCTCCTCATACTGGGCATCGCACTCCTCCTCCAGGTGATCATCGCATTGTCAGCGATGCGGGCTGTCAAAATATTGACATGGAGCTCCTCACCTTTCGACCTGACCACCGCACTCGTCCACCACACGCAATTGACCCCTGCTACTTTCCGGTGCATGCGTTGTGTGTCTGACCTAGATACGTATGGAGGCCCAGCGAAGCCATCAGAGACACAGCCCTCTGCGTGGCATGCTCACCCTAGCATCCGGAAAGTTGACATTTTTCTTTGGGTTATCGTTGCAGCATGCGCTGGATGGGCCGCACTCGTCATGAGTATTTCGGACCACTCTCTGACCCTACAAACGTGGTCGTTCTCCCAAAATTATGAGGGCCCTTGGATGAAATATTATCTACCGAGTAGCAGTCCTGAGGCGGCGTGGATTCTGCTCTTTGTCAACATTGCAGCAGTCCAGGGACTGTTGACGCTTGGGCTGCATTGCTCGGAGCTCATCGTGAATGTCATTCGAGACGAAAGACAGTGGAGATGCGCTACCAGAAGGCAAGGACTTAAAGTGGCGACGAACCCGCTGAAGTCGATTTTCACTCATCCACTCTGTCTCATACTTTTTATCGTGAAGCCTTTCCTGCGTGAGTCATTCACGCCTAGTATTTTGTTGTGTTATTGAACACCGATCACAGACTGGATGTTTGGGCTTTCATTCAACATACTCACAGGCGCCTTTAACGAATCCCTAGAACTTGAAGGTTTTACGATATATATGTTCGCTGCCCAGGTTCGCCCTTAGTTCCCATGTAAAATTGTTACAACATTCTCACACATTTGCAGATCTGGAACTTATGCATTGCGCTATTTATATTTGCCTGTTCCTTCACCTTCGTCGCACTGCGCCGACCGTGCGGTCCCCAGCCAGCTGCATATGGCCACCTCCAGACGCTCGCCAACCTCATGGATGAGTGGTCGCCTGTGATGTGGTGGGGACACAAGGAGGATGGAATTCCGTACTGTCATGCTGGTAGGGTACTTGCATACTCGCGATGATGCTGCATTGACACGTTTGAAAAGGAACAAGCGATCACCCACTGCCGGATGTGAAGATGGACTGCGTTTATGCTGGTTCTGTTGCTGGGTCTCTGGTAGCCCTCTCATGAGAGGTACTTGCCTTGTTACTTTTTAAAGGGAATGTCTTGATTTCTCTTTTTAAACAGAGAAGTATATCCAAGTCAGGCTAGCGATGCATTCACGGTGCACACAATCAGCCATGCCATTGAACGAGACATAGATTTTCATGCTACCTACTGCGTTCTAGTTGGTTCTTCTTCTTATACCATTCATACGAGTCTGGGACAACTTTTAGCGGACACTTTCGATTGGACCTTCAAGCAATTGCTGAATCATTGTAATTTGGGTAGATCATAACTTAAAATCATGTAGCTGATGGACAAGTTTCCTCACGGGATCGGACCTTACTTACCACATCATCATACGATGAAACCGTTCTGTGGGATTCCACTCGATCTAGAGCGTGTTGCACCATTCGACTATGTAGGGAGCATCAAAGTGTACCTTCTCTGACACTGCCCAGGCAAGGATGCCAAGGCGCGCGCAATTTCAGCTTGCGGAAAGTGACTGACACAGAAATCTCTCCCCGTTTGATCCTGAAGCACAAGCTCACGGATGACGATGATGATAACGTCGATATGGAAGAAGGTGAAGACGAACGTTTAGCCTTTGTATTTACCATACAATTCACTCTGCCTACCCAACGTTGCAACGTCGACTCTAAGAGCCAATGCTCTGCTACTCACCGGCACCCCCATTTCCCACCTGCCCATCGCTCACATCTTTGCGTATGCCATGCATTTCGACACGTACCCCATGGGCCTTGAATAACTCGACGATGATAGCTGAATATTCGTTTATCAATCAACCGCCTCTGCACGTACTGCCATCGGTACTTCCGAAAATCTGCTATAGAGGATATTGACGCAAGACGGCTTCGGGATGGCAAAACCCACCCCAACCACCTTATGGCCGGCAGAAGGGCGAACTAGTACCAAGAGCCTGGCTAAAGGCCAAGGGCTGAAAGGTGTCATACATGTGTTGGGATAAGGAAGACAACTCACGTCAAGAAGAAGGGCACAAAGGAAAGCAAGTTCTATATAATAGGTATGGAAAAATCGCCAGAAAAGAGGATGAGGGAAGGGAACCGCTACAAAAGCATCGGCCGTACGTGGTGGCTATACACCTGCGCTTGGAAATCTGACAGTTACGTTGCGTGACTAAATGGTCTTCGTTATCTCTGGAGCTAATACAGATGAGGAGATATCGCACCGATGCACCTGAACAACACAGACTACTTACTATAAGGAACCTATACTTAGTGCGATCTACCGTCTTATTTCCTCACTAGTTCGCTGATGCAGCCACATGCACCAGAGGCTATGGTCATGAGCGAAAGATATTTAATCTGCGTGTCTATAATACGCTGGCCTTCCTGTCTCTGCGTCCTATGGCTTCTCCCAATCGAACAGAAGAAAATTGGAATCCATCCAGCCTTCTTGTATATAACGCACTCCCGGGTCACCAGGACTTTGACCCGACAATGTCTGATGCAAAGCCCACTGCTGATACTAGAACCGATTTCTACGACCGCAGTCTGACGAGTCGTAGATATGCCCTTGTCGGAATGGCATGTTCAATTATCTTCAGCTGCTTATGCATCATTACAGGGATTGTCACTTTAGCCAGGCACGGAATCTCGGGAGTAACCCCACTCAGCATGGAAGTAAACGTGGGCCCATATAGCGTTTCTCTCAATGGTATACTTTCTCTATTGCCACCACTGCAGGCGGAAATATTGACCCTGATGCTTGACTTAATCGTCACGTTATGTACCGAGTCCATAGGATTCGTACACGGCATCTCATTGCGCTCTGCGCTAGCATCAGAGTCTCGGCTTCGTTTCAACACCAACCTGCGCCTTCTGACCGCAGCTCGTGGATGGCATAATCCTAATGGCGCCCTGCTTAACGGTATCTCGGTTGTCCTCCTCATTATATCCTACAGCTCGGCCTCAGTCGTCATATTCCTGAACCAAAATGTCAATTACTCAGAGACAATCGCAAGTATTGCCATCGCAGGAATACCTCTCTTCATATTGGGCGTCGCACTCCTCCTCCAGGTGATGATCGCATTGTCAGCGATGCGGGCTATCAAAATCCTGACGTGGAGCTCCTCACCTTTCGACTTGACCGCTGCACTCGTCCACCACACACAATTGACCCCAGCTACTTTCCGGTGCATGCGTCGTGTGTCTGACCTAGACACGTATGGAGGACCAGCGAAGCCACCAGAGACACAGCCCTCTGCGTGGCATGCTCACCCTAGTATCCGTAAAGTTGTCATTTTTCTGTGGGTTATTGTTGCAGCATGCGCTGGATGGGCCGCATTCGTCGTGTCTGTCACCTGGGACCAACATCTGACCCTAAAAACGTGGTCGTTCTTCAACAATTCTTACAGCATTTACATGACATATAGTCTACCGAGTGGCAGTCTTAAGGGGTGGATTCAACTTTTTGTCAACATTGCAGCAGTCCAGGGACTGTTGACGCTTGGGCTGCATTGCTCGGAGCTCATCGTGAATGTCATTCGAGACGAAAGACAGTGGAGATGCGCTACCAGAAGGCAAGGACTTAAAGTGGCGACGAACCCGCTGAAGCCGATTTTCACTCATCCACTCTGTCTCATACTTTTTATCGCGAAGCCTTTCCTGCGTGAGTCATTGACGCCAGTATTTTGTTGTCAGTGTTATTAAACACCGATCACAGACTGGATGTTTGGGCTTTCATTCAAGATAACCACAAGCGCCTATAACGAATCCCTACACTATTTTTCGGTAATGATGTTCACTGCCCAGGTTCGCACTTACTGTATGTAAAATTGTTTCAACATACTCACACATTCTTGCAGATCTGGAACTTATGCATTGCCCTCTTTATACTTGCCTGTTTTTTCACTGTCGTCGCACTGCTCCGACCGCACGGTCCCCAGCCAGCTGCATATGGCCACCTGCAGACGCTCGCCAACCTCGTGGATGAGTGGTCGCCTGTGATGTGGTGGGGACACAAGGAGGATGGAATTCCATATTGTCATGCTGGTAGGGTACTTGCATGTTCACGATGATGCTGGATTGACACTTTTGAAAAGGGACAAGCGATCACCCGCTGCCGGATGTAAAGATGGACTGCGTTTATGCTGGTTACGGTGCCGGGTCTCTGGTACCCCTCTCGTGAGAGGTACTTGACTTGCTTTTTAAAGGGAGTGTTCTGATTTCTCTTTTCAAACAGAGAAGCATATTCATGTCAGGCTGACGATGTATTCACGGTGCACACAATCAGCCATGCCATTGAACGAGACATAGATTTTCAGGCTATCTACTACGTTCTAGTTGGTTCTTCTTATACCATTCATACGAGTCTGGGACAACTTTTAGCGGACACTTTCGATTGGACCTTCAAGCAATTGTTGAATCATTGTGATTTTGGTGGATTATAACTTAAAATCATGTAGTTGATGGACACTTTTCCTTACGGGATCTCTGCGCCGGACCTTACCACATTCTCATACGATGAAACCATTCCGTGCGATTCAATGAATTTCAGCTTGTGGAAAGCGACTCTGACACAGAAATCTGTCCCCGTTTGATCCTGAAGCACAAGCTCACAGGGGACGATGATGATAACGTCGATATGGAAGAAGGTGAAGACGAACGTTTAGCCTTTGTATTTGCCATGCAATTCACTCTGCCTACTCAACGTCGACTCTAAGAGCCAATGCTTTGCTACTCACCGGCACCCCCATTTCCCACCTGCCCATCGCTCGCATCTTTGGGTGTGCCATCCATTTCGACACGTACCCCATGGGCCTTGAATGGCTCGACGATGATGGCTGAATACTCGTTTATCAATCAACCGCCTCTGCACGTACTGCACATCAGTACCTCCAAAGATCTGCTACGAAGGATATGGACGCAGATGGCTTCGTCACAGAAAACCCATTCCAATTACCGTATAGCCGCCATAAGAGCGAAAAACCAAGAGCCTGGCTAGAGGTCAAGGGCTGAAAGGTATTATACATGCTTTGGGATAAGGACGATGACTCACATACAGAAGAAGGGCCCAAAGGAAAGTAAGTTCTATAAGAGGTATCGCCAGGAAAGAGGATGAGGGAGGGGAAGCACCGCAAAAGCGAAATTAACTGTGTGAAGCCGTTGGATGATGATCCTGATGCGGTTCTTGGAGCTGATAGACCTTCTAAAATGCGCTCCTACTCGGAGTATGCAAGTGGGTGATGCAAACCGTGGAGCGCACGTCTTCTGCCAGTGCACCTAATTCTTCGGGCCTAAAAAATCCTATTTCTGCGCGAGGAGTCCCGAAGACTGGCGCAGAGCGAGGGTTGAGGGAGAAGAGTTCCAAACCCACAAAAAAACCTTGAGGATGAGCTAGAGGCTCAGGTCACTGCTACCGTCCCGTGACGTCAGGGTTTGTTCGCTAAGCTCGAAGGTTCGATATTTGAAATCCGACAGCCTGGGCCCGGGAAGTGCCAGTCCCCGACTCCGGGGCAAGAAATGAAATGACGACAGGTTGGCAGCAAACAGCCAATATTGATCTCACTTCACGATACCAGCATAGTTTACTTATCGCCAATTCTTTCGATCATGACCTATTTGTACACGTATGATGCAGACAATCCCAGTGGGCCATAATGGACTCGGAAGACCATGATGGTACATGATACTTCTAAGCAGTGTTCCATCTTCCTTCAGGTGCTGTACGAGACTGTGTTTCATCATTTTGAAAGGTATGCTGCTTAGTACATCATCCGATTTACATACTTATCTGCACAAAGCTGCACAGTCCGAATCATATAACAGATCTAGATGCATGCCATCCGCTGGCCTCGTGTCCTTTTGTGGCTGCGGGATATATAGTACGGCGCAAACATTGCTTTGCGTGGAATGGGCTTAAGCCTCAGTCAACATCGATGTCTTCCTCAACGCAGAACCTCATCCCACAACTTCACCTCGGGAACACGTTTGGAGCACTGTTTATTGGGGTCATCTTCGCAGCAATGTCAGTAACCTATCTGTTCACGAACCTTAGTCCAGTCCTGTCGTCCTAACATGTCTCACGGAACAGTCTCTTTGGTCTAAGTAACATTCAAGCTTTCGTCTACTTTCAGTCACACAAGGGCACCAAGGTATTGTTCCCTAAGTTAGCCGTACGTTGATGCTTCCATCTCTCGGTTCAGTTGTTGATATGACATCAGGTCGTCTTGCTTTGGTATGTCCTCTCCAGTTGTCATTGTCGAACGTATCAAGTTACGCCCTTCCCTGAAATTTCAGGATATTCGACGCTCTGCACCTGTTCTTGATAGTCCACTGCGTCTATTATTATTTGGTGGTCCACTACGCAGACATCAGTACACTCACAGAAATGGTGTGGAGCTTCAAAGTGAGTTTGTTGAGACCTCCGTGCGGCCTTTACTATGATACTGATGGACTCGTGCAGCTTCAAATAGTCATCGATGTGAGTGGGTTTTCTATGCACTGCAATTGCCTACACATCCATTGCAGGTTGTAATTGTCTACGGGGTACATCTGTGAGTTAGAAATGTACTGTTGTCTACAACTTGAAGGATTCATATGATGCTTTTATTGGTTCGCAGTCTGTATTTTCATCGCATATGTATATGTATGTATTTCCACATCTATCTAATGGTTCTCAACGACTAATGCGATGTATCAGTCGCCAAGGGTCGATCAAAAGTCCTCCCTATAGCAGTGGTGGGTTTAAATCGATGATCACGTATCATGGCATTGATTTTAATGATGTAATATCAGGGCGTAATCGTAATTTCGGGTTCAGGTGAGTTTGTCATTTGATTATCATTCCTCTTCACTGGATCTTTAAAAAAATCTTCAGGTGTTGGCATCGGTAAGAGTTCAAAAACTCGGTACTTTGACAATGGTCGGCTCATCATTGTAATCCAATGACAGCCCTTATTTGGGCCTTGTGAGTAAAACAACGTACTCCCTGACTATGTGAATTACTGATAGCGAGTAGATACCGGTGTCATATGTTCTCGGATCTGATTAAAATCGAGTGGGCAATATTTATGGCTTTGGGCACGATTGCTTTCGTCGATTTCGTGATAGCATCATCGCTATGCTATCTCCTCGCTATTTCCCGTACTGGATTTTCTAAGTGAGGAGCGGTCTATTCACGCCAAGGGATTTGACATGCCAACATGGAGTACTTAGCACCGATTCTATGATAACAATGCTCATGGCTTACATTATTAACACGGGCTGTCTGACAAGGTATTCCTCCTTTCAGACTAGCCTACATTTTGACTGATACTTCATATAGCGTGTGTTCACTGTCAGTCATAATTACAGTAAGCTTCTAATGATTGTACTCTCGCGTCCATCTCGTCTCTAAAGTCCCTACAGTGCGCAGTGATGCCGTACAACTTCATCTTCATCGGCATTGATTTTTTAGTCGCTAAATGTATGACCCAAAGCATTCTCAGAATGTCGTGCTGACCACTGGTCGCTTTTCAGTATACGTCAACTCGTTCCTCGCACTTCTGAACGCGCGGTACTTCTTAGAGCCCGCTACAGAACCTGACCGTTCTGCAGAAGTCCATGTGCGCCACAACATCTACCGCCCACTGGCAGAGCCGAACGTCATGGCGTCCCAAGACGAGGAATCCTAGGGATCTCCGGAAAGCATTTGAAACATCCCGGCGATGATGTTATGGTACATTTTACTCGATCTACCATGGTAAGTAGCCGCATTATTGGCGATGAAAGAGTGCTGATTATCGCACTTCAGCCACACCGGCTCATTGAAGTGACGGTAAAAATGAATTCCTTCTTATCAGTTTGATGTATCAGTACTAGTATGCATGTATTATGTATCATCCGCCTCTTCATTGTATTAGAAGGAACAAGAATCTACATAGTCCATTATACCTCCATCTGTGGGTTTTATATATCACTAAGTACTGACTAGAACCACGAGGAACTATTAATTCATTCGGCATACACGAGTCTCCATGCGCTTAGAATCAACGAGAATCTCGCGCATACCGCTAGTGGACTTGCTATCTGCAACCTTGTCTAATACGCTGTGTCACACGCACCAAGCCACTCATAAATTGTTGTAGACAAAGTCGTCGCTTTGTGTCTGACTAACACCTTCCTCCACTAGTAGTCATTGTGTGATCGAATACATCGAGGAAGGGCATGCAACTAGTCATATTTGCAAGACGCTTCATATTCTGATATCCTCGATGCTCCACTTGGCACGAAGGTCTACCGTGTAGTCGTCATAATCACCAGCGAGGAACCGATGCATCGAAGCCCATGCAATCATCGCCGCATTATCTGTATTGAATTTCAGACCCTGTGAATCGATCGGCATATTGAAGCACTGACCTGTGCATAATTCCAGCGGGGGGAAGTGGAGCGATATGCGCTCATCAGGGCTGTACTCATCCAGTGCTGCTCGGAGTCTACGGAAGCTGAGCACGAGAAAGAAAATAGAGTTTGAAAGACTCACTTTTCGCGTAAAAAGATATTGCTGGCAACCCCGCCGCTAACGACAACATCCCTGACGATCACGTTTTTCAGCTCGAGTTTGTGAAGGCTCAACCTCAGCTTGGCACAGAGTTGACGAGCTGCGGCTGCCTGGAACGCACGAGCCAAAGCAATTTTATGTGAACTGGATAGAGGTTCTTCCATGAGAGAAATGTAGCGCTCTACTGAAGATTGTAGGGATGCAAAGGAAAAGGCAAGTTTTCCTGGCATTGGGACAGTGAACGGTTGGATGCCGGGTAGGGATTCCAGTTCATCATTTGTCACGCGGCAGAGCTCCTCGAGTGCTGCACCAGGGCCTCTGGTTCCCCAAGACAGGCCAAGTGCTCGAGCTGTCTTGTCAAACGCGCGTCCAATACTCGCATCTGCTGTTGTTGCAAGGATCTGGAATGAGGTAAGAGATGAAGCTAAAAGTAGAAGCGTATGGCCTCCAGAGATGAGCAGTGTCAAGAAAGGAAACTGTGGGAGATCTGCGGTTGGAGTCGTGAGCAGGGGGGTCAAGGCGTGTGCTTGCTGAAATCAAACGAATGAGTGTAGTGCTCAAAAGAAAGTGTATATGCGAACGAACCATGTGGTGGACACCGACGAGAGGCTTACCGAGGGCGGCGGCGAGGGACTTTGCGGCATTCGAGCCCACACTAAGGCAGCCTCCAATTCCTACAGACAACTTATGGGTGAGGAACGTTTGATGCAGATTGAAGAGAATACATAGATACCTGGACCTCGCGTAAATGCAATCCCGTCGATGTCGTGAATGCTAATACATGCCTGTTCGAGAGCCATTCTGACAGCACCCGGCTAAAGACTTAAGTCAAAGCAAACAATTCGAGAGAAAGGAACGCATTCACCATGTTACGCTGGTGTGCTTCAATGGCTACAGATGGATGAATACCACCGAAACCTTCGTGGCTGATTGATTTGGGATCAAACAGACATACGCTGGACACAGAAGGGACTCACAGATCATGCTGCTTCACAACAACGTTTGAAAGTATTTGACGCGAGGATGTCACGACGGCTGCACAGGTGTCATCCGCTGAGCTCTCGAAGCCAAGAACAGTAAATGTTCGCCTTCCCGTACGCGCTTGGAACGTCCTATGCGCTATAACAAAATTTTGTTGGTATGGACTCGGAGCGACCAACGATATAGTTTCTTACCAGTAAGAGGAACATCCCTCAGTCGTCGAAGTAATAAGACATTCTGTCTGCAAAGCCCACTTCCGAGAATGGGCATGAAAAATGGTGTCGAAAGCGTCGAAAGCAGCGTCGTCGGTTTGCTGCTGTTTGTCTGCGTCGGTCGCACATTAGATTCTTTGCTTTTGGCTCTCTTCGTAAACATTCGTGACGATGCGCCCAGTGGCAACGTTTAACGTGTCGAGGTGCTCGCTGCTATCATGTCCTCCTCAACGCATACCTCCATCCTTTGTCGCGCTGAGACGCGCGCTTCCAGTCCTTGCTCGCCGTGCTAACAGTTCTACTACTGATGAACGAACAGTCAACCAGAGTGTAGCGTTACTCGACTCTATAATGGGATCTTCATCAACCCTCGACTTGAAGACTTCATCGCTGTCAGATATATTATCTCCCCCCGCACCCCCAACCCAGAACTCAACTCCAGACCCTTCACAAATGCTTATTCCGCCAGCATCCGACCCCCTTCTTCATTTCCTCGCATCTTCCCTGCTCAACCACGGAAAACGTGCAAGGGCAGACCGCGTCGTCTCCCGCACACTTCTTTATATTCACGCTCTTACCCGCGCGCCGCCGCTACCTATCCTCCGCCATGCTCTCATCACTGCTTCCCCTGCTGTCAAGTGCATATCACAGAAGCGCTCAGGAAAGAACGTTGTGAGACCTGCCGCGCTTACAGAAAAACAGCGCATAAGGGCGGGTATTCATGCTGTATTGGCTGCCAGCAAAAATAAAAGTGGCAAGACGGTAGAGGAGCGTTTAGCCCGAGAGATTATTGCTGTTGTTAATGGAGACAGCAAAGCTATTGCTGACAAGGAGCTAGCACACAAACAGGCTATGGTCAATAGGTATGTGCAACATTGATGTTGGGTAACTCTTATTGACATATCGCACAGGGGCAACGCGCTCGCGAAGTGAGGACTTGCATGTTTACCGTATTCTCCCTTCCTGTAATGGATCGCCGAATTCAATGCAGTCTAATTGCGTGGCTCTCCAACCTCTTTGATATGATGTAGCGAATACTACACTACTTTCAGTCCTTCTGTTCTAACATTCGAATAGTCTACAGTTGCGTTGACTAATTTTCCGCAGCTAAGAAATCCAAAAAACGAAATGCTGCATCGATGACCGATCTCCCTCGGGTGACTATTGACAACTAGTTCAAGGAGATGCAGCAAAACGAGATTGCGGAGATTCAAGGAGAGAATGAGTTATTCGCAACGAGAACAAGAGTATCAACAGTGATCTTGCAAGCGTTCGCGATGATCCAGGTGCGGCGGGAAACAGACGCATTTAGGACGTTGAAGCACTGGAAGAAGTCATCCCTCTTTCCCGTCACCAACCCTGATAACAATTCTCTCGGGTTACTAATGCCTTTGCATGTTCGCGTCCTACTCGATCTTGCGCGCAAAAAGGTTTTGGAACACCTCGGCCATGAGACATGAGAAGACCTTCGCACTCCCCACAGTGCTAGTGTCTATCAATTTGTAGATGCCCATCTTCAATGATATCAAAACGGAAAGGTGTATCACACTCTCCATCATCCGAGTCTATCTTTATCTTATGTTCATCAGGCGGGCAGGAATACGGCTGCTCACATGCACAGCGCGCGATTACGAGAGCTGCCTCTTGTTTGGGATGAAACACAACATCACAGTTGCCTTCACAGATTGTCAAGGAAGGTTTTAAAATTCACGTTTCTACTTGGGATGTCTCTTTTCTTTGTTGATCGGTTGCTCCCTTGAAGCAGCGGCCATCGTTGCGAGTAAGATGGAATTGCTTGAAAGCTGTCATGGTAAATAATGGTAAGGTCACTACCGCGCACGTTCCACACCTTGTCGCGGAATGCTTATCCCTCGTCCTGATCCTCGTTGCATAGAACCCTAGTCAGCTGCCCAAACCCTCGAATAACCTTCCGATACTAGTAATATCCATACAGCGAGGATTAAGGCGAGGACACTCTGCAATAAGGTGTGGAACGTACACGATAATGGTCAAATCAGGAAAAGGCTTTACCAGTGATCAGTAATTGACGTGTTCAGGGACTCGGCCCTATTGGGAGCCAATCTACTTCAGAATGGTAACAGGTCGTCACTACACACTAAATGAGCCGCTTCTATATAGATATCGAGCACGCATACCATGCTGCGTTCAAGAAAAGGACTAAAAGAACAGTTTTTAACTTTCAACGACACTTCCATCCACGAACAAGATCCAGTACCAGCCTACCAATGGTCTGAGGAAACCGCAAACTCTACGTCGATTCTGGTGGTAAGGACATCGGGGCTAGTCTCGGCAGGGGTAGAAAAGATACCAGTGTCGACACATCCGTGCAGGTTGAGCATCAGGCGAGAGATGAGAGTAACAGACATGCTGAGGGTCGTGATTAGGGTCGTTTTGTGTCTATCCCATCAACTACTCACCAAGTAGTAAATACACTCAGGCTGCCTCTGATGTTTTCCTTGCAAATTGTCAGAAAATAGTCAACCTGGTGAAACATGCGGGTATGCTCACTGAACCACACTAAATCATGGTGTGAGCATGCGACTGAACTATCCTTCATACGCTGACTTACGAGGTGCGTCAGAATGTTGGGTAAATTGACTAATGTCATTCCTCTGAGAGAAAGCGGATCAGCTTCACTCGTACAGTTTCGCTAGCACTCTCACACGAAGTACATCACACCTGCGCTCGGTTGGTTCAGTGTTTACAATACCGGTGCGACGAAAAATACCATCTTGGAATATGACATCAAGGATATCTCTCCTGGATAATAGGGAGAACCGCAATCCTCTAGTTTTCCAGGCCCTGAAGACTGTGAGGACAAAGATGAGTAATTCGTAGATAAACATTGCCATCCAAGCCATCCCATGATCTGCGATTGGATAATTCCGTAGTACCATCAATATACATCCAGATATGACTTAGAATGCACTGACGGACAGTTCTGGCAGGACTTTTGAGCAGGCGTGTGGAATGACGAAGAGAATGACATACGTTGCTGTCGTGTATATTTCATGGCAGTCGCCGGCGTCGACCCCAGCATCTGAGTCATCTCCAAAAGTTACCGCCTAAAACTTGAAGTTCAGCAGACTCTCAAGTCCAAAATTCTTCGTGAACACGTACTAATGCTCCTGCTATAAGAACAAGTCCGATGATCCCCATCCATTTAAGCAGACGCCTGCTGCGGCCGTAGAGAGCATAAGTGCGAAGAGACAGTGTGACTGAAAATTTGAAACATTCAGCGTGTCTTTCTCGCGATACACTTCTAACTCACGACAAATAAAAATTTGCTGGAAAAAACGTAACACCTGTACGACTAGCAAGTACTTCGAACAGCTAAGTCTTTGTTGAGCAAAATCATAGATATTCAAGAGAATAAAGTTGAAACCTCTGCGGAGATAAAGTGAGCCTGCCAGTCGAATACACGCACAATATTAATGTAGCACCTTAGGTGAAACGGGTAGGAAATTGCTAATTAGGACAACAACACCCCCGAGCACGGCGAGATAGCGATTGATGAGAAATAGCACTGCAGATGTTGCTTTCGGGCGACACCAGATCAACATGATTTCTTCTGGGAGGGTCGCCATGTGGTCGTATATCAGGAGACCTAAAGTATTCAGTTATCATCTTGAGAATCAAGATGAAAAGTCGTAGTACTGATTGATGCGAAAAGGATGTACAGGTACACCGACCTGGCAAATTGGAATATTAGTTCGCGATCAGCATACATAGTAAACCAATGGGTTTATCACTCACACATGCTGCGCTTCCGAGTCAGTAATATACATTAGAAAGACGATATAATGAGAGGAAGGGGTGTTGAGACTTGAGATTGACAGGAACGTTAACGGTTTGATATTGCTGTTGTACTGTATAGCCTACCTCCTCCCCAATTATCAATCATCCACCACTAATCCACTGTACCCAGCAAGGGCGGTCACACTCGGTAAACTGAACGGAAATGGGCGGAGATGGCCTAATCTATTTCCTGTCCATGGCGTTGATCAAGGTCCGAGGCCAAGGGGACAAAATCGACTGTTTCGGTGATACGTGGGCCTGGACTACATAGTTAGACACTGGAAATGCGGCAGTGCAACACTGAGCACTACTAGCACACTGGTCGGGGGTCGGGAATTTGGAATCGGATAGTGGCATAGTATCGCCTTGTCCGGCTACATTCACCGGCCATTTGCCGGCCGTGTCATGCACGTTCTGTTGAAAATGATCACAGGTTCTTATACCCTTGGATATAGACTCGAACATGTCCTAAGTATATCAGGCTGGGCACTACCGCCGGCCCAAAAAGTTACCCAATTTGGTAACAGGTGCGGTGTATGCCCATTGCCTCGTGTATTAGCATCCTGAAGTTCGGCTCATAGCAACTAGTTTTGTTTCAAACACCATGGACAATCTTCCTGACGGGGTCTCTGCTCCAGAACTTACTACATTGTCATACGATGAATCCGTTCCCTATGAATCACAAGTTCCTACTCATTCATCCAGTGATCCAGAGCGAGCTACATTGCTCAACCGCATAGGGAACACTAAAGTGTACCTTCTCTCTGACACTGCCCAGGCAAGAATTGCCAAGGTGCGCTAATAGTATGTCAATTTCAGTTTGCAGAAAGTGACTCTGACACGGGAGTCTGTCCCTGTTTGACCCTGAAGCGCAAGCGCACAGAAGGGGACGATGATGATGACATAGATATGGAAGAAGGTGAAGACGAACGTTTAGCTTTATTATTTGTCATACAACTTACCCTCTGCTGCCATCAGAAACAACATCGAGTCTAAGGGCAAATGCTCTGCTGCTCACCGGCACCCCCATTTCCCACCTGCCTACCGCTCGCATCTTTGCATATGTTACCCATTTCGATACGCACCCCATAGGCCTTGAATGGCTCGACGATAATAGTTGCATCCTCGTTTATGAATCAACCGCATCTGCACGTACTGCACATCGGTACCTCCAAAAATCTGCCACAGAGGATGTGGATGCAGACGGCTTCGTCACAGCAAAACCCATTCCAATTACCTTATGGCCGCCAGAAGAGCGAATAACCAAGAGTCTGGGTAAAGGTCAAGGACTAAAAGGCATCATACGCATGCGTTGGGCCAAGGATGATGACGTAAAGAAGAAGGGCGCAAAAAGGGAAAGCAAATTCTATAAGAAGTATGGAGAAAACGCCGGGAAAGAGGATGAGGGAGGGGAAGCATTGCAGAAGAGAAGAAGGAGAGATGATTCAACTGTGCGAAGCCAGTTGGATGATGACCTTGATGAGTTTCTTGGAGCCGATAAACCCTCCAAAATGCGTTCCGACTACGTGGATGGGTCACGCAACACCGTAGAGCGCATGTCTTCTGCGCCCAATTCTTCAGACCTAAAAAATCGCATCTCTGCGCGGTTGCCACGCCACGCGAGGGGCCAGCTTGCGTACCAGTCAGTTGATTCGCCAATTGACTCTGAAGAAGACTGGCACAGAGCCAGGGGTCGAGGGAGAAGAATTCCACGCCCACAAAAAACGCAGCAAGACCTTGATGATGAGCTAGACGCTTTCCTGAACGAGAAGGAATAATTCCTGCCACGTCATCGTCTGTGGTACGCACGTTTGCTCATCACGCCCTTCATTCCCTGCTGGGGACGATCCGCATTTCATCTTGTCTTGGATTTCTTATTGCTTATTACATGTTCCCAGTGGTGTAAAAACATTCGCCTACATTGCGTATTGACTGCGTATAATTTATGATGTGGTGCATGTTCTGTGGTGACGTGGTGCGCAGTCGTAGCTCCCACCTGAAGACTGCAGTACTGCATGTCGAATACTAAACATGTTCAAATGAGCTCACTAGAACTGTCGAAAGTCCGTTCCTTTCCTAATTGCGGCCTCACCCAAATCGTGTTCGGCGGATCCCATCAAGATTTCAACTTCAATGCAGCGCCACCGTCGGGCTCCGTCAATATAACTGCGTTCTCGTAATTAATTGAACGCAACTTGGCCGAGCAATATTCAGTTACAACTGTGCTCATCATGGACCACGATGTTGACGACGATACCCTAATCAATCTGGAAGCGGGTCTACATCCTCAACAAGGTCGTACCCAAGATGCGTCCAACTCTGACTCTTGGTTAACCACTATGAATAGCAGCTTTACGCGACTCCTCACCCTTGGCATTTTTCAAAACCGAGTTTCAAGCCATCACCATGGTGTACCAAGCTATGCGGAGGATGTTGACAACGTTATGCACGCGAATGACGAAGACCTGACCGGGATGAAAATCATGTTCCAAATGGATTCCTTTCCGACCAACTTTGTCACTATGGATTGCAGCAAACAGACCGGAGTGTTTTGTGTCTCCCCCAGCAATGCAGCGCCCCCCAGTCATTTCCGTTTTGAATCACCTATCACATCGCCACCATCTGCGACTTCAAGCAATACCCCTCTGCTCACTCCGGATTCTTTCGTTGGTATCCTGGATTCTACGTCACTGGAGATCGCCGACACTCAGTCCGGCCTCGCATTTCCTTTGCATATTTCTCACAGGAGTCCGACGCTGTCCCTAGAGCATAGATGTTCTATCAATGATGGGAAAATGTCGGAGCGTCCTCGAGTGAGCTGTATTAAAATTACAAGAAATTCCGGACCACTGCTAAGACCGAGGTCATCTTTTGTCATAACTGTGACCGACTGCGACACGACTAATGTTACAAACGATAGATGAAAAGGTAAACGAATTCAGTATTTCATGGTGATAAAGAGAGGTTGATGGAGTGTTGCCTTCAATACTAGAACTGTACTCGGGTCTCGAACTTCTTGATTGAATCTTGAATCGCTTTCTGTCTCTCTCCCTCACACATCTCATGGTATGGCGTCGATCCCTGCCACCCTGCCCATGCCGTCTCGTTCAATGCGCCCCACCATTCGTCTTTGAACGGGTGTCCTGGTGCGCCAGCATAACCCCAAGGCTTGGATGTGTAAGGCTGCACGAATGGATTGAGCACCGTCACAAGACTAGGATGAACTGGTCCTGTGAAATGCACGACTCCAGGATCCTTCATGTCTCCCAGTGCTAGGATATCTCTATCAGCTGAGCTAATCTCTGCGTAGGTTCCGAGTCCCTGTGCATTCCAGCTCAGGTTCACTTCGGCCCAATCGCCAGCAAAGTGCACATTCAGCACGTCTTGGTCACGATAGCGAGCGTCTTTCATCTCACGCACCCGAGCCGCAAGCTCAGACAGATGCGTTCTTGCCTTTGCCAGGTCAATCAGGAGCATGCCTGCGTTGAAGTACCGCCTTCGTGAGACGCCATCATGGCCCATTGGGAATCCAACATCCATCGCTGCCCCAATAGAGGAGCCCTCCAAATCGGTGTTCCACAACTCTTCCAGGCTCCTGCGCACCAGCATGTCTGCGTCCAGGTATAAAGCCCGCTCCACTGGCAGGATCTTCATCATATCAACTTTCGCCCAAGCTACGCCTAGTTCTGCAGCTAGACTCCCAGCTGGAAGATCCAGGAATACTAGGGTGACATCGTGTCGTTTGGGAAGCGACGACTTGATCTTTTCTTTGTCTTCGGCACAAATACCACAGTCTACGATATAAATTGTCATACGTCCCGCGGTCTTCTCGATGGCGCTGCGAATCGTGACAGCGGCTGCCATCGCATATGAGGTGTCGATGGCGAGGACCAAATAGATCCCTAAGCCTAGAGCGCTTGCGAAGTCCCGCTCAGCACTCTGCTCCACGAGGAATCCGATTCGCATTTCACTGGTCTTCCTCAAAATCATCTGGTATTGCTCTGCAGTATTGGACAGATGCTCGTACTCCCCTGCATGAAGTGCAAGGAATGCATCGATTCCGCGGCGGGGATGATGCATACTTTCGACGGGCTGCTCGGGCCAATTATAGTCATCGAAGATGAATATACATCCGTTGCGCGCAAGGCGCCATGCAAGTTCTGCATCTAGGAGCGTATCATCTGAGCGGTGCGATCCGTCCACATACACCCAGTCAAATCCAGCGCTTGTGCCCCGTGCTATCTCCTCTTCCAGAAGCGCATATAGTGCGGGAACGCTGTACTGTGGGAGTATGCGAAATGAGCGACCTGTCCGTGGAAGATTCTGCGAGAGCTTGCGGTGGCGCTCACGTCCCGCAGGAGTATGCATAAGGTCGAAATGGTCGATGCAGACTATCTCACCGCCTTGAGCGCAGAGCGTGGTCAGCAGAAATACTGCGGAGCGCCCTTCCCAGGACCCGATCTCTAAGATACGTGGCTTAGGCGAAGTAACGAATGGGAAGAGGCTTTTCCAGGATGGAATATTATGGGTAAACCAATCTTGTGTTGGTGTAAACTCGTACTCATTTGTAGATGCAGACATGTTTGGCTGCAGTTGATAGTCAATGTGAGTATCTCAATATGTGCACGAGGAGTGAAACTGACCTATGGGCGCAGGTCTTATCAACTGGTCCTGGTGCTGTTTTGACGCCTTTCAAGATTGGTGATTTATACCTGTCTATGTGTAGCAGGAGTCCATCAGGTCGTCGTATCATTTTCTTTTCAATTAATCCCTTACTTTGGGCAAAATCTCATTACCTTTAGGTGGCAGATCTTTGTGGTCTCTGATTTGAACCTTAGGGCGATGGTGGTGCTTATCAGGTCCACTGGAATTTTCTATCAGCACTGCTGCATCCCAACCAGTACAAACAGGTATAAATATATTCGGGACCGTCGATCCCACTAATATATAAACCACAGAAAGCCCTCCTTATCTCCCATCTGTCTTTTGCAGTCTTTTGCCCACCATATCATTAGACGCGCTCGCTTGCGCTTTGTCTTGATCATCCTGTGATATATTTTCGATAGAAAAAGTGCACACAAGTTCCTCTCTGTCGTTCGAAGCAGCTCAGACTGGGTTATACACCATTGCTCGAGCTCGTGGGTATGTTTCCGAACCATAGCATACAGCGATGAACTCAAATATTGCAGTCAAAGAAACAATGGCAAACACCGGTGGCCCACGTCGGTTTCTCATCACCGGCGGGAATGGCTTCATTGTACGGGCTTTTTGTTATTTACATGGAACAATGTTAAATTTGATGTCCACTAGGGGTCATATATCGCAAAGGCATTATTTGAGAAGGGCCACTATGTTCGTATCGCAGATATCAAGCGGACCTCTTACTTCAATGAGCGCATCTCAAACGAGGTTCTCGTTGGAAACCTCTGCGATCTGTCATTTTGTGAAAGCGCTGTTCGAAGCATGGACACAATCATGCATTTTGCCGCGACGATGGGTGGCATGGGTGCAATCCACGAAGCAAATGATTTCGTGATTTACAATGACAATTCAATAATGACATTCAACCTCGTACATGCCGCTGTACACCAGGGTGTCCAGCGTTTCTTCTATGCATCATCTGCCTGTGTTTATCCGACATCATTGCAGCACCAAGGAACAAACCACATAACCCTCCGCGAGCACGACGTATGGTCTTCTGGGACCCCAAACCCACAAGGCCTCTACGGCCTCGAAAAGCTGAACTCCGAGCTGCTTCTGATGCAGTTTGTCGAGAAAATGCAGATACGCATTGCTCGATTCCATAATATTTTTGGCCCATATGGCGCGTGGGTTGGCGGGCATGAAAAAGTGCCTGCTGCACAGCTCAGAAAGGCGCTCGCTGCATACATGGATCCTACCACACAGCATGAAATCGAGATCTGGGGAGATGGGAAGCAGCAGCGAAGCTTCCTCTACATTGACAATTGCGTCGAAGCGATTCTCCTTCTCCTTGAATCCGACTGTAGCGAACCAATCAACATTGGATCTGACTGTTCGGTGACCATCGACGATCTCACGAAAATTGCCGTGCAATCTGCAGGCATGGACGTAGGAGATGTCTGTTTCAGATACATGGATGATTCTCGTCCTGTCGGCGTCCATTCCCGCAATTCAAACAATGAGCTCATCACGAAAACATTGAGCTGGACTCCAAAGATATCCCTCGAGGCCGGTATGATGAAGACCGCAAACTGGATCAGAGGGGAAATGGATAAGATGCTTAACGTCACCGATAAGACTACCCGAACAGAGCTTCTGAGCAGTTTCAAAACGAGCAAGGTCGTATACTTGAATCGGCCCACCATCACATTCGCTATCCTACTTCCCATCACATCCCGTGGTCTCGAGGGACCCGAGAAGAGCCTCGAAAACCTTCGAACCTTTGCAAAATCCCTTGCACGCACTACTTGGCGTGACACCCGCGAACTTGGACTCGTCCACTTTCAGGTGAAGATATACTTGGGAATTGACGCCGACGACGAATTTCTCCTGCGTCGTGCGGGAAACAGCGAAATGTTAAACATCGAATTACTATTATCAGAGGAGGGAATCACGGATGTTTCTACCGAGATCTGCAACGTACCCCGCGGTCATGTCTGCGCCATTTGGCGCCAGTGTGCACATCGGGCTTGGAAGGAAAAGGCGGACTATTTCGTTCTAATGGGTGATGATGTCGTTCTCCTCGATGAAGGCTGGATGAGAGACATCCATGAACAGTTCGCGCTGATTGCACAACACGAACATGTCCCTCAAGGTATGGGATGCGTCGCCTTCACAGATGTGACTTTTCCCGGAATGCCCACATTCCCCGTTATCCACCGCACTCATATGAATGCCTTTGGCGGCCAAGTCATACCCAATGTTTTTATTAATCAAGACGGGGACCCATTCCTTTTCCAGCTGTACCGCAAATGGGGCTGCTCCAGAATGATACCATCAAGACTTTGCAATGGCATCGGCGGAAGCCTACCTGCACGATATATTCAACAACATGCAGATGGATGGACGTTCGGTCCGTTGACTGAGGCAGCTTCCGCACTGGAAACATCGTTGGCGACATCTTTCCCGGCCGCTACTCGCAAAATGACCTTGGACATCATTATTCCAAGCTACCGGGTTCTGCTCCCTTTCCTCAATGTCATTCTTGCCCTCAAGGAGTCTCCAACTTGTGAAACTATGTTCATCATCATCATCGACAACCCGCACTCTCCTAAAATCACCGAGCTAGAAGCAAAATACGCCCATCGCCCAGACATCCGCATCCGTATCAATGAAAGTAACCTTGGCGCCTCGGCGTCACGAAACAGAGGCATGAAGGAATCTGCCGCGGATTGGATTCTATTCCTTGATGACGATGTCATACCTCAAGATGACATCCTGATCGAGGCTGAGAAAGCCATTCGCGCGAATCCACAGGCTGCTGGTTTTATTGGAAACACCTATTTCCCGGTTGCTAGCACTGTCTTCACCAATGCCGCTCATATTGCTGGCGTGACTTACTTCTGGGACATCGCTGCGAAAATGCCAGAGAATGAGAGTGACATGCCCTGGGGTGTCACAGCCAATCTCATCGCCCGCCGTGTTCAGGACGGTGTGGAATTTGACTTGCAGTTCCCGAAAACAGGTGGAGGAGAAGACATCGATTTCTGTCGGAAGAAGCGTGACTTCTCTGTTGCTCATGGGGGCGAAGGATTTTATCCTGCTCCTCGTGTCATCGCAACTCACCCTTGGTGGAACGATGGTCAAAGATCATACTGGCGTTTTTACATGTGGTCCAAAGGCGACGGGAGACTCGTGAAGCTCTACCCAAGTATGACGTATCTAGATTACACTCCCAACAGCGCAGAGCTGTTCCTGATTAGCACAGCATTGGCATTCCTAGGCGCGTTCACATACCTCTTCACAAAGGGCTCTGTCGTGTTCATTGTTTCAATGTGTCTCGCATTGGCGACCGTCATTGCAAACATAGCGCATGATATGTTCCGTCATTTGTGGAGAGATACGAATCGCACAAAAGCTCTCAGGTCTTCACTCAGAGGGCTAGGATGGGCTGTCGCAGTTGCCGAAAGTGCGCTGATCAGGATGGCAAGCGAGGGTGGGAGGTTGATCGGCCTGCTTGAGCGGGGAGACGTTATGTTCGTCGGGCATAGATTTGACTGGTTCACAGGTAGGGCAGGAGACGGTCCGATGAACGAGGAAAGAATGAATGGACAACAGAGAATGGCACTGGTTGCTCTCATTTTTGGTGTGTTGTGTTTCAAGTTTTGCTACTAGTGATGGGTCCGTCAGTTTGATTCGTGTAGGGCTTCTACTCATCCTTTCTCTGAGTCCGTGCGTCTGTTGTGATTGTTGTTGTACGATATGTATCATTCTATGAGTACCCTTTTTCTGAGTCCGCATGGCTGTCATGATTGATGTACCATATGTATCGGAATTTTAGCCAGTTGGATATATCGTTACTCCAGTATCAGGTGAACAAGCAGAGAAAGATCTAGTTCCATGCACTATGAAAGGTGTAGTGAATGAGCGCTGAGCTTGAGAAAGTGAGGAAAGGCGATTGACAGGCACCCAAACATCAGTGAATTGACGAGTCCTCGATATTGTAGCCGTGGGAAGTATAGCACGATGTAATTCTGCTGCCGCCAAATATTAGCTTTTATACTGCGAGCAATTTGAGTTGCACATATATACCCATGTATGCTTGTAAATCCAGCTTAACATGAATGATTTATGACAATGCTGGAACATTCCGCCTTTGCAGCCAATGAGTAGTGGTAGTATACCCGAGCCAATCGTTTTGAGCTTCGACATCTCACCTAGTCTCATTTTTTAATTACAATGTTATTCAAGGCCTTTTCAAGGAAAGAGCCTCTGGCATTTGTCAATTAATCTAGAATGCCATTAGATTTAGCCACAAAGCTATGACATTCCTCCTTTTCAGACGATGAGGGGTGGTAGTAGACTTATTCTAACTATTTCGTGTATTGCCGTTTGGCCCTATTTATTTGTCCTATTACAATGCTATTCAAGCCCTTCTAATACCTTTGGTGCTGGACATGTATTTTTGTAACACATCAGGTAAACATAATTCACTACAGAGTGCTACAGAGCGCTCTGTAGCACTCCGTAGCACAATCCAACCTGCTGATGCCAGTAAGTGCAGCCCTTCATTTTGCTGTAATGGGGAGCCGCAGAAATCAAAATTTCATTGCGGTCGAGAATGTACTAATTGATAATTTGATACATGCATCATAAAGGATAAAGGAATCGTGGAATATTGCAACCTGACTTAAGAAAGTTAATCGTGATAGCCAGAGAGCGTGAAAGCAAAAACGGGGGTAAGATCCAAAGCACAAGAGTGAGTATGAGTAAAATATCAATGAAGTACTATCAATGGGCTTTGCCATTGGCCTTCGTCGTGGTAGATGGTGTGCCATTGCTCTTGCCACCTGTAATGGGCCGAGGCTTCTCAGCAGACGTCGAGGCTCCCGCAGACGCTCGTGGTGCAGCTTCCTTCATCACCATTTTGGTATGAATGTCCTCCAATTTCGATGCCTTGACTTTCTTGGGCCAGAAAAGTGTTATGAAACTGCGGTCAAAGATGAACATCGATACAACTAGTCTAGGTGTTAGTACTCACGCCCAAAGATGTCGACGCCATCGCTCTCGGTCCTCTCCAGCGGCTTGTTTATTCTGAAGAACAATCTCGATGCGTCGTCCAATAGCGGCTAAAGAATCCTTGAGAATGGCAACTTTATCGTCTTATATGCCAGAACCTGCAGACATTTGGAATTAGATGGACTTAAGAGACCACATAAATGTTGACTTACTTGGAAGCTTTCCTTCCCTGCCCAGGCGTTGGCACCCAGATTTCTACACGCAGCTGTTTAGATGTGATGGCATCTCGCAAAAACGAGTGTGCCAGGGTGTGGGCTGAGCGTGACACTCGGAAGACCACTAGCCTTGCCTCCAGCACCTAGATACTCGAGGACGGAGTTGATACGAAAGATGTGTGTTGCGACATAGTGAGAATCCTGCCCGTGGACAGAGTAGTAGTCTGTGCGATCAAATAGACGGATCGTTCCAGTTTCAAAAGATTTCTTTGGGAGTTTGGAAAAGAATGCAATGAAAGGTCAGAGTTGAAATTTCTGTCGTCGAGCAATCGAAGACTCACTCGGTTCATGCTCTGCATCTTTCCCTTCCCATACACGAGAGCCATGCTACCGTTAAATCTTGACTTGATAATAGAAGGAAGAAGTGAAAGATAAAATGTGTCGCGTCACGCGTATTGAAAAAATTGCTCCCGGTCTCTTTTGCAAATCTGCTCGTGTATTAGTAAGAGTCTAAGACTTCAAGCGCTTTAGTGTCTGCGCGCGTTAACAACTCATGCCGTGAAGATCATAGTGGAGATGTTTTGAATGCTCGGAGACAAGTACTTATACGGATTGGCAAGACAGATTTGTAAGTATGACATCGAAACAACTTGAACACAATCACAATGCGCAACGAGGAACTAGTATGACTGTCAGTCCGATGAGATGAAAACATATGCGAGCTCGAGTCAGAGTAGATATCTAGTAAGGCAGGAGATATACTATCAAACACCCAGTTACCGTAGTGCACGATGCATGCTAATCAACAATGCCTCAAATCTCAAGCGTTCATCCTCGGGCAACATGCGTAGACGAGACTTTGTGAACGTGTAATAGACCTTGTTCTCCTCGCCGCGAAAGTCCAAAGCTGCAGACCAAGGACCCGCTAAGGCTTTTTGCAACGACCAAGCACGCGAGGTTACTGCAAGGGCGATGACATTGGTAAGGAGGGGTTGCCAAGACTCTGTATCGAGGGGAATATAACGAGAGTATTGCTTGCAGGATATGATGTGTTCTAACAAGTCAAAGATGGCTTTGTGGCCACATGGAATTCGACACAACCTGATTTGCCTGTCGTCCATGGTCACCTAAAATGTATAGAGTATAGTGAACACCGAAAACGTAAGGTTTGATCACAAAACTCGGACCTACCTCAACAATTTTATCCGCAAATAGAAAGTCTGATAGCAGGGCTGCAATATTTGCGACCCGTGCTGCTTGCATTTCGTCTCTTGAGAGAGATAGATCAAGGCTCAAGTCATAAGCTGATATCCAAGAGATACTGGCGATCTCCTCGAAGTCGCCATGTATCTCCTTCGGGATTGCTTTGAGCCTCGCGAGAAGGTTCTTAGTGTCCGGCCCCGATTTCCAACGGATGAGTTCATGCCCGTGGTTGACGTTATTGCTGGTATAGCAAGCAATCGTCGCGTCTAACGTGTTGTTGGCAATGGTGGAGAGTTCAGATGCAGACGGAAAGAGATTGTCTTCGAATAAGTTCTTGAACTTGTCGGTCCGAGCGTCCCCTTTGAAATCCTGGAGTAACATTGGTGTTAAAAAGACGAATGACGAGGACGCCTGTTCCATGGACAGGGATAATTCCTGGGTGACATATTTGGAATTGAGGAACTTCGTCCGGGTAGAGGTGGCACGTTTGGTTTTGCGGGAGGTATGCCTACCCCGGATCAACTTTTTCGTCACTTCAGGTATGGGGTCAAGGGGGGCCTGAACGTTTGAGTCGTCGGATCTCATGAAGTAGTAGCCATCGTTAGACATGGCGGGCTGAGAGTTGTTTGAGCTGTGGGATACCACGGAATGGTAGGTGTCAGGAAGGGGAGGAGGATCGTCCGTGCCATGTGATAGAGTGAAATTGTAGTTGTGACCGCCGTAGTAATGGCCGCCCCCATCATGCACTTGGAAAGAATGGGGTAGCGTCATTTGCACGCCCTGCTGGCTGCTACCTGAGGGCACCAAGTAGTTACCGTGTTAAACTTAAAGATCGTTGAAGTTAGAACGGCAGAAATCAATTATACACCAAATAAATACCGTTCAGGTGGCCACTATCGTGTGTTGGCACCTCGAGATGGCCGCCGGCAGAGAATTGGGAACCGGGCCCATCATACTGCTGGACTGGCTGCTCCAATTCAAAGTCGGCATTGCCTTGGGTGTTCGGGTAGCTGTCGTAAGTGTGATGACCTGCACTGGGTCCTGCGTAAACTTGAAGATCGTGAGTGCAGAAGGCTGATGCAACACGAAAAAACTTACCATCACCATGATCAAAGGCGGCGTGAGTCTGCCATTCAAAATCTGACATGTCCATTATGCGAGAGTCTGATCGATAACGACTTGTAAGCGGCAGTGGGTGAAAGTAGAGGGGAAAAATTGACCGTGATGCTTCGTATCCCCACCGGTAGTCAAATCTTCAAGCTCGGCATGCCGGACGCGATACCAAATCTATTGGACAACATTATTAAAACTTACAATATTATTATTTCGATCTCGTTGAATTAGGCCCCTGTAGCTCAACACAGCGTCCGATTGGAGGGACGTACTTATTTCCTGTTTGGGATGCCTACACATTTGACAAGTCGACGCGTCAGAAGGGCATCCTACATTAATTCCCGCTATCATAAGGTTTGGGGTGGAACAAGGTGCAACTCGTGTCGTCGCCAAATGGAGTTCGATTGCATTGCGCAGCCCTACGGCTAGTAGCTTCCGAGCCTCGCACCTATGAAATTCGGAACCTTCCACTGAGTCCAAATTAGTCGTGTCAGCCAATTTTGAATTCAGCGTCGGCTGCTGTCAACTGACTCGAACTCAGAACGCTTCTCACTACCATCCAAAGTCACAAGCACCCGAAACACGCCCTCTGAAGCGCGAGCAAGGACTCATCAGAAGTCAAAAAATACGAAGACAAGTAACAAAACATCCGATCACACGAAGAGAATGAGCACTACGAAGAAACGAGGCGTGAGAAAAGAGCACTCGATATATCCACGGAATTTGCAAAATACGATATAGCGGGAATAACTATACAGTAATTGTCTAGAGGGGCCTCCATTTATGTCCAACATCTTGATTTCCTGAGCCCCAATAGTTGACCGGTAATATTGTATTTACTGAGTCCGCTTCAGAATTAAAATCGACGGATAATCCAATAATCCAACTGAACTTACGTAATCAACTGAACTTCTGAAGTGCCGTTCTCGTTCGGCTTCACAACAAGTCGTCTGCAACAGCTGTAATAATGGTACATGTCATGTTATAAGCTATCGTAACAAATGGATGGCTGGGTGACTCGGAAGAGATAACTAATACTGACACAACTCGAATGAATGCAGAACAAATAAAAAAAGTGGGGCCTGGCGCCCCACATCATCGATGTAACTACAGGGGAAACTTTGTCCCAGCATCAGGGAAACGTAATTCACTACAGAGTGTTACAGAGTGCTCTGTAGCATTCCGTGGCACAATCCAACCCGCTGATGCATGATCCATCACAAAAACAAAAGTGCGATTCTACTGCTGCTTTCCTGTTGCTACAGCTCGATGATTGGCCTGTCGCCAACAAGGTCAGTGCAAAATTAGGTGACTCTGAAGGAATACTGATTACTTCAGCTGGCATCGGCAGAACCTCCCAACTTGGAGGTTGTTTGGAATCGGTCTTCTTCCGAGTTCGTAAGCGCAACGCCAGAGTCGTCAGAGTCGCTAGTCACATCTGTGACTTTAAGCTGGTCGTCAGCTGCAACATTACTCACATGATATAAAAAAAACATACGAGCATTTTCGAGATAATCCAGCTGAGTATCTCCAACAGAGAACAATGCAATATCGTCGCTATATGCTGTGACACTGCAGTCTATCTGTTCCTTGATAACCTTCTCATTGGATCTTACGAGCTCCTGGACTGATACTCCAAGAGGCTCTTGAGAAGCATTTGCGTATTCTTCCCCCTCATCCTTCAAAACCATGTGAAGGAACTTTAAGTGCTCCTCACTAGCATAAATTTCCCACGCCGTTGCCAGAGCAGACACACGCCTCCATTCAACGTCAGCGTGCATCGTAACGACAGCTTGAGCTGCAGCCCCAGGAGACAACCTTCCCAGGCAACGCTCAAGCACATCTTTGCTCTGGTATTTTTTTGTCAATAAGCAAGTTCTACATTTATATATCACAACATACCTTTTCAGCATCTTCCTGACTCATTGAGTCTTTGTGACGCAACTGATTGTTAAAAAAGCGGCGCTCCAATCTGGTAGAGCCATTCCTCTCGTAAGGCTTTGGGTTTGATTTTGCACGCTTGACAAAACAAGATAGATGGTGGATTATGGGAGGAGGAGTTACAGGTTCGTTTATGTCGCTGTCGGTTTCGTCTGATGATGGTGACCTTGCACGTTTGGTTCGCGGGACATGCCGACTGAAAGTTCTACCAGTCGTCATATCAAGAATTGGAGCAGGTTCATGTGTATCCACAGTCATGCGACGACTAGGCCCATCACTGCCCTCACACTCATGACTAGACCCTCTGGAAGAATGAGAAGGACTGTGAAAGGACATGCTTAGCGTGGGCAGGGGATCAAGAGGGAGGCAAGTATGTAGGTTCCAAAGGCTGAACAGTTGCTTATGAGTACGTGTACGTATAATATTAATATAACTGTAATTCCTATATTGAACCTACGTCGTATAAGGCAAAAAGATAAGCAATTTGAAATACGGATAGCATGAAACTCCGACTCGAACTCTCACTGGATGCACGTATATACCAAAGTGGAACGTTCGAACGTTGAAGGTCGAAGCTTCGGAACTTGGAAGCTCAGACGAGGCAGTATAGCCAGCGTCAGTAATACTTCATGTGGTTTTCACAAAAAGTACTTTGGATCCTGTTGTTTTTTTCAATGGTGTCTTGCGGAGCTCGAGGTTGCTCTTGGGAGAGAGCAACAGACAATCGAGGACTTAACAGACATCGCGCGAGCTGCAGCTTTTTCAGGAGGTCTAGTGTTCTTGCAACACAGAAAAGACTAGAGCGTGCGAGGAATGCGACTTCAGCACATTTAGCTGCAAATATGTCCACGAACGCTTCACAAGTGAGTCGATTGGTTTCTGACGAGTCAGAGCTGAATCACTAAACTTGTCAATGAAGAATCTTACCATTGAAGCCTTTCAGTGCCCCTTGTAAGCCCATGGCCGGGCCTAGGTCTAGTCCAGCAGCTCGTATGTCATCTGATGTCCCCAGCCCGAGTCTCGAAATTCCCGAGTTGCAGCACCCCTTTAATAACTCTGACTTGGAAAGGCAACAAAATGTTGACTTTGACATGGATGACAGGCTTAGTCTTGGAAATGGATGTCATCGTGAGATCTTATGTCCGAATATTGGATGTCTGCTGATCACTCTACTGGGTTTTAGAAGTTCCCATACTTCCTAGGAGACGTATTCCAAGGTCTTTCAATGATATCGAGCATCCGGCTGAGGATCTCAATGACTGCAATAATGTTCCTGTTCAACCACTCCCAGCCCGGTCCAGAATCCAGCGTGTCCTTCTTACGCTGAGAGATACTCTTCAGACCGCCTTTGACTCGGTTGGGATCTGTCGTCTATACCCTCGCCGTCCTTCATTTGAGCCCGATAGATTCATACCGTCTTCATTACTTGCCAATTCGTGTCCGATAATCGTCCAAGGAACTGACTCCCCAGCAAAGATCTTTCCGCCACCCTACCCATTTCCAAATATGACTATTTATCGCCTCATGACGTGGATGAACTCGGGCAGTCACCAGAAATCGGAGACTGAGGTCCAGCGACTCGTCAGTGATGTTCTCCAGGCTGACGATTTTGACACGAAGCATCTTGAGGGATTTTCGGTTAAGAAGAACTTGAAAGAATTGGATAAAGATAAGGGCGAGGAGAAAGTCACCTTCCCAGATGACTGGATCAAGACCGATGTCACCATCGACATCCCTACGAGATCAAGGGAGGAAAGCCCAAAGGCGTATAGTATTTCCGGATTCCATTATCGCCCTCTTGTTGAAGTGATCCGCGCGGCATTTGCAGACATCCAAGCAGGCGCATTCCATCTACTGCCTTTCAAACGGTTATGGAAGGATCCAATGGACGATCACCAGGAGCGAATATTCGATGAGCTCTACGCTTCTGATACCTGGCTAGAAGCTCAGGACGATCTCCAGAAGCTGCCCAAAGAACCTGGCTGTACATTAGAACGCGTCATAGCGGGTCTTATGTTCTTTTCTGATGCCACTCACCTAGCAAATTTTGGAACTGCTAAGGCATGGCCCCTCTACTTGTATTTCGGCAATCTGACGAAGTACGCACGATCATTACCTCAATCGGGAGCATGCCATCTAGTAGGATTTTTACCTTCGGTGAGTCCTCCTGATTTGATTCTCGACTATTAACATGAACGGTTTTTGTTAGCTCCCCGACAGCATTAAAGATGTATTAAGCAACCTGTCCGGTATATCAAAGACTGGCATGGCCTCGCTTCATACACACTGCTGTAGGGAGTTATTTCATGCATGCTGGGAAATCTTACTTGATGAAGAATTCCTTCGAGCATACCGCCACGGTATCATTCTGACTTGTCCGGATGGAGTCCTGCGGAGAGTATTTCCAAGAATATTTACCTATTCTGCTGATTATCCAGAGAAGTACAGCCATCCTTTTCCCTAATTTAAACTGTTAGATCATTCGTCACTTTTCAGGGTTTTGATCGCAACCATCAAGGATATGGGCACATGCGCATGTCCTCGCTGTCTCACACCAAAAAAATTGTTTGGTTCCCTCGGTTTACTTAAGGACATGAAAAATCGTATAGCTACACTTCGAGTGTATGCTACAATGAAAGTCGACAAAGCACGCGAGTTTATCTACCGGTGGGGAAACACTGTACTCGGTTCAAAGGTTGAAAATGCCCTTGGAGAGGGTTCCTGGGTACCCACCATCGTAAGCACAAACAGTTCTTCACGACTTGTGATTAGCTGAGATCAGTTCCCCTAGAATCAATTTGCCAAGAAGCTTGTGCCGCTCGGCCTCGACCCATTTCGCATGCTCGTTGTTGACCTTATGCACGAGTGCGAATTGGGTACTTGGAAGGCGCTGTTTACGCACCTTGTACGGCTTCTTTATGCTCTTCCTGGGGGTAGCCAGCTGGTGGCTACTCTTGACAGCAGGTTCGTGAATTCATAGAGTGCTGTCACTATTTACTAATGTGTCGTCGACTCTCAATAATACCGTAGATTTCGCCAGGTCCCCACATTTGGTCATGGCGTGATTCGAAAATTTGCGAACAACACATCTGAGATGAAATGATTAGCGGCGCGTGACTTTGAAGATATCTTACAGGTTATTTCGTCTTTCTTTTTTTCTTAGACTAACTGACATGTTCCCCAAGTGTTCTATTCCAGTTTTTGAAGGGTTGTTTCCACCAGAGCACGATGCAATCATGCAGTCTCTGTTGTATCGATTCGCACAGTGGCATGCGCTCGCTAAACTTAGAATTCATACAGAGTCTACGGTTACTTTTTTTGACGAGATATTCAAGAAGCTCTGTCAGAACTTGCGGAAGTTTCAACGCGACACGTGTGCTGCCTTCAATACCATCGAATTACCGAAAGAAAAAGTGGCTTGCCAACGAAGACTCGCTCAGCACTCAGAACCCCGTACCACCCCTCCAGAAGTAAATGGATTGAGGGTAAAGAAGTTCAATCTTGGTACTTACAAGTTCCATGCAATGGGAGATTATGTTAGAACCATCAAGCTCTTCGGAACAACGGATTCTTTCACCACTCAAATAGTATGTGCCTGTTTTATTTACACTATCCACCTGATGTTCAGTTTGGCCAGGGAGAGCTTGCACACCGAGCCCTAAAGGCATTTTACCCGCTAACCAGTAAATTAGACACTCCAGCGCAGTTAGCTAAACACGAGCGGAGGCGCCGTGTACTTCGACGTGTTGCAGAATTTGGAGGCACGTCATTCTCCTCTGATAGCCAATCGCCTACCGAAGCCCCGCCTTTGGTGCTCTCTCGAAACCATCACCACATCGCGAATACTAAAAGCAATCCAGTCAACCTATTCCCCTTCCTTCAAGAACACGATGGCGACCCAGCAGTTAAGGTAGGCATGATATTGTGGTTGGAACTCTTTTCTCACAATAGTCGTCAGAATTTCATTCCAAGGCTGAAGGACTACATCCTTTACAGGCTGCGCAAGCTCGACACCAGTCATTGCGACCACGTCTTCACAGATGAAGAACACAACTCGGTAGTTATCCCTAATAACACTATCTACTCAGTCCAAGCCATGCAGGTGTATTACACTACATACGACCTCAGACGCGAATATGATACGATCAACCCTAGGACCCACACTGACGTCATGGTGCTTTCGGGGGAGACGACACCCAGCCACCCATATTGGTATGCTCGCGTGCTGGGTATCTATCATATGGAAACCTGGCTCAACGACGGAGATCAACCTGTAAAGCACCGTCTTGAAGTCCTCTGGGTCCGATGGCTAGCACCATTACGGAACCATAAATGCAGCATGAAACATACTCGTCTTCCGAAAGTCGCATTTGTTGACGAATCTGACCCTGACTCGTTCGGGTTTCTCGATCCAGACCAGGTGATTCGAGGAGCTCACCTGATTCCTGCTTTTTCCGCGGGACGAGGCATAAGCTCCCTTTCCCTTGGGAAATCATTGGGACGTCCTGATGGGGAACTAGATGATTGGGAATCATATTATGTTGGGATGTGAGTGTGCTAGCATATTACCTTTTATGATACATTAACCCTCGAGTCTTGGGTTAGCTTTGTCGATCGAGATATGTTTATACGCTATACTCACTTTGGCATTGGACACCCAGTAGCATTGTGCAAGATAACCAGAGACTGTCTTGGCTCACTAGTAGCGGCCCCAGCTGACTGTGACTCAGACGCTATGGATATCGTTGACGATGCAGACCTCGAAGAAGCAGAACGTGACGATGAACAGGACTCGGATGAGGATGAGCTTAGCGATGAGGAGCTGGATGGAGATGATGGAGATGGAGATGGAGATGAGGATTTGTTTGATGATCATCTTTCTTTTTAAATTTTCCTCTATCGAGTTAAGCCTTCAATTACTAGGTTTGGCAAGCAGTACGATGTACACGCTTCACAAGCTGTCTTTGTCCGCAGACGTACGGCGTGTAGCTACTACAACATGATTACTAGGCTGGTCACCGTGACCCTCTTTGGTTCAACGAGTTTTTTTCCATCATGTATGCTTCACGTGCCCTCGAAACCTTTTCAACCTCTTCAATGGCCTCGTACTAACACCGGCCATCAGCGGGTTGGATTGTGCTACGGAGTGCTGCAGAGCGCTCTGTAGCACTCTGTAGTGAATTACGTTTGCCTGATGGGCCGTACCCGTACCGTGAGGGCCGACGTTCCGAGTCCCTTCTGTGACCTGATCCATCATGATTTCGTCATTCTCATCTGCATCTCGACTCGGTCAGGACAATTATTTTAATTTCTATCTACATTATCATGGTTTGTCGCTGATGGACCCAGATATAAGGCCTCAGCCCAGGTGTCGGTCTGCGTGTCTACGTAGTACTAGTGCTGACATTCCTATGATGACAATATGCTACAGCCTAGCGAGTTAGGCTTCGAGCAATGCGCCCGTTCCTTGGACCCTAGTAGGCACCCACACCAGTTTGAGTATGGTTGACTCTTTTATCCATGTACGTTTTCAGCTAATTTTCAGTGTCAACTGCCAACGTAACAATAAATTTATTCAATTACGTTGGTAGCACTTAGTATGATCATCATTACTAGTTTGTTCACAAGACCATTTCCAGCGCACGCCTACAATGGAAAACCTGAACGTCAATGTCTTCAGGGAAGTTTTTTTTGGCTAATACTAAAAGTTTGACGATTAACACTAAATATAGTGAGAGCCGCTAGTGAACGCTAGCCATCAGTCTCCTACCCTCTCACTCTTCCCCCTTTCCCCCGCCCCCCTTCTGCTCATGTCCCAGATGGAGGATGATCAGCATCCCGAAGAATTGTCCCAGGTGGATAACACCCCACGACCTCCCGCAGCATCGCCCATAGTGGTAGCACCGACGTCTGCCAGTGAGAATGCTGGTCAGAAACGGAAAATTGCTGACTTAGAAGAGAACCTCACGTCGGGGCATACATTGAAAAGGTATGAGCCTCGCTTTTACATCTAGTCTGGTGGAAAACAATCTCACAAGGACGAGCTATCATCAGACAAATGATTACCTTACTTGATAACATTGAGGACTTAGTAGGCAAGAATGGTTGCGATAAGGATGACGACGACATTCATGTAACTCTCGTCTTCAGGTTAGTGTTTCATCTCTGTCTTATGAGAGCTACTCATGGATTTGTTATTAAAGCCAGGATCGTTTGCGAATCGGATATGTGGCCCTCAAAATGTCTTCAGATAGTGATAGTATGGAGCACGACAATCACTTGCATATGTCAAAAAGGGTGAGCTTTGTCAGTGACAATAATTAGTGTTGTGTTGAATCGTTGTACAGCTTAAACAGAGGGTCTACGATCTTCGAGGAGATGTCAATGGCGATCAGACTATCGCTAACACTCTCATGACACAAGACCAATTGCGAGACTCCCAGAGACGAATCGACACCCTTCACACGGAACTTTTTGATTTGCGAGGCAGGTTGTATGACGCTCAAGTCGAACATGCCCGCGACCTGGCAGAAATACAGCGCGAGATGTTGCAGATGAGGGAATCTAGTGGTCGAAACCATAAGAAGCTGCCTTCCTCACCTCCCAAAAGGAAGTCAATGGTTCACAAATATTACCCAGATGGTGGACAATCGATTAGGTGGCTTACAGACGAGGAGTTCGAACCGTATGATGAACTGTCTACGGAAGAAGGCTCACGTGTTGCAAAGGTTGTTGGTGGGCCGTCGTCATGCGGATTGGCAGCCAGACGACGCATGTCTTTATCTCGCCGTTGGTCTTTGCGTCGTTTTCAAAAAGTCAAGGATGCCCGTGCCAACGCTGATGACTCAGAAGAGTCTGTCAGCACTATGTACCACCGTGCGAATGGCACTCCAGAGATCTGAAGGAGAATTACCCCCATCACATACTTTTCATCACCCTTGAATAATCTTCCTTTCCATTTCTCGCCCTACCCATGAATTCACCACAGAGTGCTACAGAGCGCTCTGTAGCATTCCGTGGCACAATCCAACCCGCTGACATCGAGCTCGGCATCCTTCAAACCCTCGCTCATTATCCTTCTTGTTCCTTCCTTGCTCCCACCCGCCACTCCATCTTAATTAGCTTTTCTAACTGTTAATGCGTCGTATTCCAGTCTTATCACAATTAGTAGAATATATAAAGCTTATCTCAGCGATTTGCAGAGTCAGCACACGACCGAATTCGGCGTAAGTAGGTGGCACCACCTGTTTACGTAGTAACGCTCGGACCTTAGGTTGTGCCTCCGACTCTTCCTGAGCCAGACGAAGCTGGATTTTCTTTCTGCCGTTCAAATCAGTGAGTTACTAAGTCAGCCAGTCAAGGTTGCTACTTGTGATCGACGAGTTTTAATGAGCATCATGCCATCAGGCAAACGTAATTCACTACAGAGTGCTACAGAGCGCTCTGCAGCACTTCGTACTAGCCTGACTCGGAGCCGATGTACTATGGTGTGGTATGTGACAATTTCTTGAGTTTACGTTGACGCTAACATGATATCCTGCATAAGTATTGTCACTCAAAAAGGTAAGTAACGTTATTAATCGTTCCTTGTCTGACACTTTCCATTGTAGGCGTATGATCATATTTAGGGCAGCTGCCTTTGCTGACGCATACTGGGTGGCCGTTAAATAAAGCAGAGGGTACGCAAATTCAACTCTATTCCTACCTCTCTTACCTTCTCTCCACTCCCCACTCCCCAATCTCCTTTCTCTCGCCTCACTCATGTCCCAGGTGGACGATAACCCACAGCCTGAAGCATCGTCCCAGATCGAGCAGCCTGCTGCTGCATCGTCCATAGTGGTGCCAACGTCTGATATTGCTCGACAGAGGCGCAGAATAGCTGATCTGGAGGAGAAGCTGCAAGTGCTCGAGTCGGGGCATGCGGTGAAACAAAGGTATGAACACCATCGTAACATGTAGTTCAGTATACTCATCATTGTCAGGGAAACAAACTACTTCATGTCACAAGGACGGGCCATCAGACGGATGGTTACACTATATGATAGTGTCGAGGACTTGATAAATGAAAATGATAGGTGGTGTGACATAGAGGGCGACGACGACAATGTAACTTTCGAGTCCGCGTTTCACCTCCACCTACTGATCGCTACTGACCGGTTGATACCAGTCAAAATCGGTTGCAAACCGGATATATAGTCCTCAATAATGTACTTCCGTGGTTTCACCGAAAGGCTTCCGACATGGAGTACGAAGATTATACGCACATGTTAAAAAAGGTGTTCTTCGCTTGTGTCAATAATCAACCTTATATTAAATCGTTTTTTAGCTTAGACAGGGTGCGGACGGTGCTCGAGGTGATGACACTTTGAAGCTCAAGCCTCTTGTCCCTGATTGGGTCAATCGCGAGTGGAAACCTGATCCCCCAGTCGACCCTGAAGATAAACACTGCCGTGGATTCACCAATGACGCCTGTGGCAGACTGCTCTGTCCAACAGAGCTAGACTGGAATAACCCAATGTTAGTATTGCACTTGTGATCTCTCTACTAGACACTAATTTTCCGCCAGTGTCAGAGCAGGAATTAGGGACCGCATAGACGGCCATATCGTGACGGAAATGTCATGGCCCGCATTTCTTTATGCAGGATACACAGCCGATCCGAATAATCTCGAGGAGGGTCTCTTCAAAAGCAAGCTTTTAGTTCAGGTTCGTCATACTAAAACAGATCCTCAAAGCTCTCATTTTTGGCAGGCATTCAAAGCCATATTTACATCTCCCTCTTCGGCAAAGGAAGTTGCTGGTGATGGTGATGGCGCCAACATCATCGAAAACAACAGACGCGCGAAGAAGGATGTTTTGGGCAAGAAAGTCAAAACACACGTGGCTCAAATCATTAAAATGCACAAAGTCTCACCTTGCTCGATCGCTTATGTGTCTTGTCAAGTAAGTGGTCAGTTTTCCATGTCCTTACCAAGCACTAACAAATCCTGACACATGTAGTTGCGATTCGCCCTTTCCTCTGTAACGTCATGGCGGTCAGTAGACGGCGACTTTGATTACATACAATTCTGGTGCAATATTGTGGACTTCTTTGAACGCCCCCCTGGTCGAACAGCGCAGCGCAATGTTGACCGACTTCTGACGTGGTGGACGAGGTAAATTGATTACAAGTCAACAGCTGTTAACTGACCTCTATTTATTAGGAAAGTTTTTGGTACAAGTCGTCGGGAGGAACTCAGTGATGCGGTGTAGAGACTCATGCCTCTCATGGCATGATATGGCAGTATTCACTAGGGAGTACATAGCACGAACTTGTAGCATCACTCTGTGTGCTATCTGCAGCTATCCCTATATGAGGCGCAGCTTTCCCGTGCAACGCGCGCCATGCACGCACCTTTCCCGTGCTTTACGATGTATATGCGCGCGCGCTTTCCCGCGCTTGATTGCCCTATAGCGCCAGCCTTCCGGAAGCATCCATCCACTGTCCACCAAGTTCTCTAGTGCGTGTATTTCCATTTCCCTTATTTACATATCATCCCACCTTTATTTATATCATGGACCCTTACTTACATATAGCTTTACATACCTTACTCGGTAGCGCTTCGGCTCCGCGCGACAGCGCTTAGGCGCCGTATATAAGCGCCAGCATTACATACTATTAGAGACTTTCCAACTTAGACTTGACCTCCCACTTACCCACTTACTACCTAGCTGAACATAGTAGAAATCTATTCCTTGGCACCTCGCACTCTCATCTCTTGTCTTGCATCATATCACCACTCAAGCAAACTCACACTTACTCTCACTTGTTTCCGCTCACACGCGCGCACTTCCCGCGCCTCACGCGTACCTTCGCTTTCCCGCGCCTCGCGTGCACCTGCGCGCTTTCTCACGCTTCGCATCAGCCGACCAGTAGCGCCTTCAGCGCACACTACTAGATCCTTGCTGCACTCGCTTCCCCTTTAGGGTCGAACGCACTTGTCGTCTCAGGTATAGCAGACTAGGCAACGCACGACCTCACAACATCACAGATACAGTCTGGAGCATTGTTTTGTTCCTCTCTGTATTGTTGTTTCTACAGCGGCCAAGGCTCACATGTCCGTAAATGCTCTCGCAATGCAGCGGGCACGATTGGATGATGCACTTTTCGATTCTGAGTAGTTCACGCATCCGAGTCGTTCCAGCCATTTATTATTACATCACAATAGTTGGTTGTCTACCCTTTTAATTAATGTCATGATTTGCACCAAGTTTTAATTGTTTGACGTGGAGTGATAGCAGGCTGACTATTTGTGCTCGTGCCATAAGAAAGCAACAAAAGGGGGCTGCTACAGGTTAAGCTATGCCTGGTGAATCCAGGCAACAGATTGGGTCTTCTGCACCTCATTCACATGTTGTGAACAATCTACAGAGTACAGGTTGAGCTACAGCTGGTGAATTCCCTTACTTGTGCTCTGTAGGCTGCATCGGAGAAAATCTAGCGTGATAGGTGCCAAAACATATGATTTTACAGAGAATGTGAGGCAACAACAATTGTAAATACTATCGAAATGACAGGCCCACCCCCATGACGTAGGGAAAAGCCGGAATCAATTCTCTCCGTCCATCTACATGTTGAGAATTACAAGAAAGCTGAAAGGTGATACCTGATTCGTAAGACATGGACAGGTCAGGATATCCATTCAGTCTATGTACTAGGTCAGCGATTGCTCGAGCGTAGCAAAACGAAGCCGGTAAATACCTAACATTCCCCAACAACAACTTTGTCCTTTCATGGATGAACTAAGCCGACGCGGTCGCGACTGCACGCACACAGAATTCGTCGCATGAGGTGCTATAAATGCAATGGTATCTATGCATGACGAAACATGTAAGATACTGGATGAATGGTAAGTAAGGTACTAAGGTGAAGCACGACTCACTAGCATAAACTCTCAAGCCAAGGTACTACATCCTAAAGGCACAAGTGTTTGAACGACGCCACGACCTCTTTGGGATTTCTCGCAAGTGAATACAGGTGCCGAGGTATGAGATACTCATAGAAGGTCGCACGGAGAGTCGAAGCAAGGTATAATTGGGTGCTTGCTTGCTTGGTGAACATATATCGGCTGCTATACAATGATACAGCTTTTTCACACAGATTCGCAATTGATATATAGCGGACAAACATCAACAACTTACGAAAGGTTGGCAGCAAAACTCACAGTATGATATAATTTTATTCTTGCGCGCTCAGAAAAAGGTTTGTCGTTCTCTGGAGAATATCAGCTTTAAGTCTTGCTCAGAACATTGTCCCAGGATCGAGGGACTTTAAACATCGTGAAACTTACTTCTGACGTGCCAATTGTGTTGCATCTAGCTTGACTGTTAGCTTTTGCTCTACATTCCCTTCACGTTGGAGTTTGAGTGACGTGTGGGTGTTTTCCCGATTATACACCGGTGTATGAGATTTAGACAATGTTCTTTCCTCTACAAGGGCAAACATCACAATGTATTGATCAATGGCAGAATTACGCCGATGTTTGTGATTATGTACTATATATTACTATATATCTTCTTCTCATCTTTCTGCCAGTCTCGTGATGAAAGTTTCAAGCGACCGCAACGATGACTAAGCATCAATCATAATGGAAACGCAGTCCGACAAAACACTCTTCCCTGTTAACGTACGTGGGAGTCGGGGATCTGGCAGAAGCAGATTTGTATAGCTATCATGGCTACAAGATAACTCAGGAAGAAGAGGCATAGGCCTTGTTATCATTATGTAATAACAGCATCACACCTCCTCAGCAATCAGAATACTTATCAGGACGCTGAGCGGCCTCAGCGCTCAGCATCAATGATGAATATGATCCTTGATTTGTCCTTGATCATTGCTTTTCTCGATTGACAGGCAACAGCCAGTCTGTGCACGGACACGCGTGCAGTACATTACAAGGAGGCTAGCCTTAACAGGCTTTCAATTTCAATGATGATCCTGACACGTGCACTTTCAGTATGCAAGTTCAAGTTCCTGCACTGCAATGCGATTACGGTAAATCAACGCTGCACAGGATAGATATAAATACTGTGGCACACAACTGTTCTTCTATCACGAAGTATAATGCGCTGGCCTTCCTGTCTCTGCGTCCCATGGCTTCTCCCAATCCGACAGAAGAAAATTGGAATCCATCCAGCCTTCTTATATATAACGCACTTCCAAGTCACCAGGACAAAGACCCGACAATATCTGATGCGAAGCCCACTGCTGATACTAGAACTGACTTCTACGATCGCAGTCTGACGAGTCGTAGATATGCCCTTGTCGGAATGGCATGTTCAAGTATCTTCAGCTGCTTATGCATCATTGCAGGGATTGTCACTTTAGCCAGTCACGGAATCAAAGGAGTAGCCCCGCTCAACATGTATAATGCATCGATACTGCAGGTGGAAATATTGACCCTGATACTTGACTTAATCGTCACGTTATGTACCGAGTCCACAGGCTTCGTACACGGCATCTCATTGCGCTCTGCACTAGCCTCAGAGTCTCGGCTTCGTTTCAACACCAACTTGCGCCTTCTGAGTGCAGCTCGTGGATGGCATAACCCTAATGGCACCCTGCTTAACGGTATCTCGGCTGTCCTCCTCATTATATCCTACAGCTCGGCCTCAGTCGTCATATGTCTGGACGAACCTAACTCATTGTTCCCAATAATTCCTCAGGGTCCTATTGCCATCGCAGGAATACCTCTCCTCATATTAGGCATCGCACTCCTCCTCCAGGTGATTATCGCATTGTCAGGGATGCAGGCTATCAAAATCCTGATATGGAGCTCCTCACCTTTCGACTTGACCGCCGCACTCATCTACCACACACAATTGACCCCTGCGACTTTCCGGTGCATGCGTCGTGTGTCTGACCTAGACTCGTATGGAGGACCAGCGAAGCCACCAGAGACACAGCCCTCTGCGTGACATGCTCACCCTAGCATCCAGAAAGTTGTCATTTTTCTGTGGGTTATTGTTGCAGCATGCGCTGGATGGGCCGCACTAGTCATGTATATCTGGACCCGATTTTATTCCAGTAAACCCCTCAACAATCCTCTGACCCTACAAGGGTGGTCGCTCTTCCGAAATTTGGATGGCAATTACATCATGTATGGTCTACCGAGTGGCAGTCTTGAGGGGTGGATTGTGCTCTTTGTCAACATTGCGGTTGTCCAGGGACCACTGACGCTTGGGCTGCATTGCTCGGAGCTCATCGCAAATGTCATTCGAGATGAAAGACAGTGGAGATGCGCCACCAGAAGCCAAGGACTTAGAGTGGCGACGAACCCACTGAAGCCCATTTTCACTCATCCACTTTGTCTCTTACTTTTTATCGCGAAGCCTTTCCTGCGTGAGTCATTCACGCCTAGTATTTTGTTGTCAGTGTTATTGAACGCTATCCTCCATGATCACAGACTGGATGTTTGGGCTTTCATTCGACATAGCCACAGACGCCACTGACGACATCCTAGACAGATTTTGGATTACCATGTACACTGCCCAGGTTCGTACTTACTGTATGTAAAATTATTATGACATGCTCACACATTCTGTAAGATCTGGAACTTATGCATTGCGCTCTTTATACTTGCCTGTTTCTCCACTTTCATCTCACTGCGCCGACCGCACGGTCCCCAGCCAGCTGCATATGGCCACCTGCAGACGCTCGCCAACCTCGTGGATGAGTGGTCGCCTGTGATGTGGTGGGGACACAAGGATGATGGAATTCCGTACTGTCATGCTGGTAGGGTACTTGCATACTCACAGTGATATTACATTGACACTTTTAAAAAGGGACAAGCGATCACCCGCTGCCGGATGTGAAGATGGACTGCGTTTATGCTGGTTCCGGTGCTGGGTCTCTGGTACCCCTCTCGTGAGAGGTACTTGATTTGCTTTTTAAAGGAAATGTCTTAATTTCTCATTTCAAGCTATATCCGCATCAGACTAATGATACATTCACGGTGCACGCAACTAGCTGTGTCGTTGAACAAGACATACAATTTTCATGCTATCTACTGCGTTGTTGTCGGTTCTTCTTGTTCTTATACCATTCATACGAGTCTGGGACACCTTTTAGCGGATATGTGTTTGATTTGACCTTCAAGCAATAGTTAAGTTATTGTAATTTTGGTAGACGTGACTGATAACTTGGAATCATGTAACTGATGGACACTCTTTCTTATGGTATATCTGCGCCGGACCTTACTACATCGTCATTCATGATGAAACCGTTCCATACGAATGTTGAATTCCCACTCATTCATCCAATGATCGAGAGCGAGCTACCGTGACATCCTGAATACTCAACCACATAGGGAATACGAAAGCGTACTTTTTTCGAACACTGACCATGCAAGGATTAGCAAGGTGCGCTAACAGTACGTCAATTTCAGCTTTCAGAAGGCGACTCTGACACGGTGAATCTGTCCCTGTTTGACCCTGAGCGTAAGTGCACAGAGGGGACGACAATAACGACGACGTAGATATGGAAGAAGATGAAGACGAACGTTTAGCTTTTGTGTTTGCCATGTAACTCACTCTCTGCCTACCCAACGTCGACTCTAAGAGCCAATACTCTGATGCTCACCGGCACCCCCATTTCCCACCTGCCCACCGCTCGCATCTTTGCATATGCCACCATTTCGACACGCACCCCATGGGTTTTGAATGGCTCGACGACAATAGCCGAATCCTCGTTTATCAATCAACCGCCTCTGCACGTACTGCACATTGGTACTTGCAAAAATCTGCTGCGGGAATATGGACGCAGATGGCCTTCGTCACGGCAAAATTCATTCCAATTGGCCGCCAGAAGAGCAAATAACCAAAAGCCCAGGTAAAGGTCAGGGACTCAAAGGTATCACACGCATGCGTTGCCAAGACTAAGGACGATGACATGAAGAAGAAGGGCGCAAAGAAAGAAAGCAAGTTCTAGAAGAGGTATGGAGAAACTGCCGGGAAAGAGGACGAGGGATGGGAAGCATCGCAGAAGAGAAATGGTTCAAGTGTGCGAAGCCGGTTGGATGATGATTATGATATGTTTCTTGGAGCCGATAGACATTCCAAAATTCATGTTGAGTATGTAGGTGGGTCATGCGAAACTGTTGAGTGGATGTCTTCTGCGCCTGATTCTTCGGACCTCGAAAAATTGCATTTCTGCGGCATTGCCACGATGCGCGAGGGGCTGACTTGCGCACCGACTAATAGCTGACCGGTGACCTGCCAATTGACGCTGAAAAAGACTAGTGCAGAGCAAGGGGCCGAGAGAGAAGAGTCTCACGCCCACAGCAAGACCTTTCCAGAATCCAGAACGAAGATTGGATCAGTACCTTCTATGTGGGTCACCATCATGCATCATGCATTATCTGTGGCACACGTTGCTCATTACGTCCTTGATTCCCAGCTAAGGACAACCCTCATGGTATCTTTGAACTTACTGCTCATCACATATCCCAGTGGGTATAGCACGCCGGACATACCCGCGGAAGAAATAGTAAACACTATGTAGGTCTAGTAATGACAACGTTAACCTCACCCAACACTCTCGTGACTCGTCCTCTCTATCAATCACGCAGGCACGAGCAATAAATTCACGTACTTGGACCAGCTTCGGCATCCTGCTGACCCAAATCGTGTTCGCAGAGTCAATTTGGTGCAGCGCCAACGTAGCAGTCTAGAACGCAACTCGACTGACCGAGCAATCTTCAGTTACGTTTCACCTGCAAGTTGCTCTTTCACGATACTATCATCAGCTGTACGTGGCACTCCCGTGTCACCAGGACTTTGACCCGACAATGTCTGGTGCGAAGCCCACTGCTGATACTGGAACCGATTTCTACGACCGCAGTCTGACGAGTCGCAGATATGCCCTTGTCGGAGTGGCATGTACAAGTATCTTCAGCTGCTTATGCGTCGTTGCAGGGATTGTCATTTTAGCCAGGCACGGAATCTCGGGAGTAACCCCGTTCCACATGGTCGGTCCTGAGGAGTTTACTCCATTGCCACTTCAGGCCGAAATATTAACCCTGATACTTGACTTAATCGTCACGTTATGTACCGAGTCCACAGGCTTCGTACACGGCATCTCATTGCGCTCTGCGCTGGCATCAGAGTCTCGGCTTCGTTTCAACACCAACCTGCGCCTTCTGACCGCAGCTCGTGGATGGCATAACCCTAATGGCGCCCTGCTTAACGGTATCTCGGTTGTCCTCCTCATTATATCCTACAGCTCGGCCTCAGTCGTAATATGTATGGACCAATATAACTACTCAGAGACATTCACAACAGTTGTTTTTGAGAATATTGCCATCGCAGGAATACCTCTCCTCATTTTGGGCGTCGCACTCCTCCTCCAGGTGATTATCGCATTGTCAGCGATGTGGACTATCAAAATCCTGACATGGAGCTCCTCACCTTTCGACTTGACCGCCGCACTCGTCCACCACACACAATTGACCCCAGCTACTTTCCGGTGCATGCGTCGTGTGTCTGACCTAGACTCGTATGGAGGACCAGCGAAGCCACCAGAGACACAGCCCTCTGCATGGCATGCTCACCCTAGCATCCGGAAAGTCGTCATTTTTCTTTGGGTTATTGTTGCAGCATGCGCTGGATGGGCCGCACTCGTCATGTATATCTGGGGCCGCCTGTTTGCCAACGAAGCTTACCTCATCAACGACCATCCTCTGACCCTGCAAACGTGGTCGTTCTTCCACAACCTTGATAGCAATTTCGTCGCATATGCTGTGCCAGCTGTCCATCTTCAGGGATGGATTCTACTCTTTGTCAATATTGCGGGAGTCCAGGGACCGTTGACGCTTGGGCTGCATTGCTCGGAGCTCATCGTGAATGTCATTCGAGACGAAAGACAGTGGAGATGCGCTACCACAAGGCAAGGACTTAGAGTGGCGACGAACCCGCTGAAGCCATTTTTCACTCATCCGCTCTGTCTCATACTTTTTATCGCGAAGCCTTTCCTGCGTGAGTCATTCATGCCTAGTATTTTGTTGTCAGTGTTATTGAACACCGACCACAGACTGGATGTTTGGACTTTCATTCGACATATCCCCATTCGCCTATGAGGACGCCCTAGACAATTTTTCGATATATATGTACACCACCCAGGTTCGTACTTACTGTATGTAAAATTGTTACACCATGCTCACACATTCTGTAAGATCTGGAACTTATGCATTGCGCTCTTTATACTTGCCTCTTTCTTCACTTTCATCTCACTGCGCAGACCGCACGGTCCCCAGCCGGCTGCATATGGCCACCTGCAGACGCTCGCCAACCTTGTGGATGAGTGGTCGCCTGTCATGTGGTGGGGACACAAGGAGGATGGGATTCCGTACTGTCATGCTGGTAGGGTACTTGCATGTTCACGATGATGCTGCATTGACACGTTTGAAAAGGGACGAGCGATCACCCGCTGCCGGATGTGAAGATGGACTGCGTTTATGCTGGTTCCGGTGCTGGGTCTCTGGTACCCCTTTCGTGAGAGGTACTTGACTTGCTTGTTAAAGGGAGTGCTCTGATTTCTCTCTTTAAATAGAGAAGTGTATCCATGTCAGGCTGGCGATGCATTTACGGTGCACACAATCAGTAATCTCATTGAACGAGACATACGATTTTCATGCTATCTACTGCGTTCTAGTTGGTTCTTTTTCTTATACCATTCATACGAGTCTGGGACAACTTTTAGCAGGGACACTTTCGATTGGACTTTCAAGAAATCGTTGAATCATTGTAATTTTGGCGGATTATAACTTGAAATCATGTAGCTGATGGACACTTTTCCTAACGGTATCTCTGCGCCGGACCTTACTTATATATCGTCAGTTGATGAAACCGTTCCATGCGATTCAATATCAAGTTTTCACTCGATCCAGAGCGTGCTACACCATCCAATCACGTAGGGAGCATCAAAGTGTACCTTCTCTCTGACACTGCCCAGGTAAGGATGCCAAGGCGCGCGCAATTTCAGCTTGCGCAAAGTGACTCTGACACGGGAATCTGTCTCTGTTTGACCCTGAAGCACAAGCTCACAGAGGATGATGATGATACGTTTAGCCTTCGTATTTGCCGTGCAATTCACACTCTGCCTACTGAACGTGGACTCTGAGAGCCAATGCTCTGCTGCTCACCGATACCTCCATTTCCCACTTGTCCATCTTTGCATGTCACCCATTTCGACACGCACCCCATGGGCCTTGAATGGCTCGACGATGATAGCTGAATCTTCGTTTACGCCTCTGCACATACTGCCATCGGTACTTCCGAAAATCTGCTATGGAGGATATTGATGCAGACGGCTTCACGATGGCAAAACCCACCTCAACCACCTTATGGCCGCCAGAAGGGCGAATAACCAAGAGCCTGGCTAAAGGTCAAGGCTTGAAAGGTATCATACATGCATTGGGCTAAGGATGATAACTCACGTAAAGAAGAAGGGCACAAAGGAAAGCAAGTTCTATAAGAGGTATGGAAAAATCGCCAGGAAAGAGGATGAGCATCGCAAAAGTGAAATTAACTGTGTGAAGCCATTGGATGATGATCTTGATGCGTGTCGTACAGCTGATAGACCTTCCAAAACGCGCTCCGGATAGGAGCACGTCTTCTGCGCCTCATTCTTGGGACCTAAAAAGTCACATTTCTGCGCACGCCGTTGCTGTGCTGCGCGAAGACTGGCGCAGAGCGAGGGGTCGAGGGAGAAGAGTTTCACGCCCACAAAAAACGCAGCAAGACCTTGAGGATGAGGTAGAGGCTCAGGTTTTCCAGAACGAGAATGATACATTCCATGTGAGTCACCACACGTTGTTGATTACGTCCTTGTTTCAATTTATTCTGTTTAGAACAAAGTTCGTGTGTGTCAAATTTGGTGCACCGCCACCTCGGGCAACAACTCGACCGACTCGGACTTGAGTTACATGCATTCACAACACTATTATACACCTGCACCTTCTATGACTTGGAAATCTGACGGTGACTCAGCGCTCAGCGGTCTTCGTTTTTATCTCTGGAGCTAATACAGGTAACAGATGAGGAGATATCGCACCGAAGTACTTACCATAAGGAACCATGCTTACTGCGCCCCCCATCGACTAGATCTCAAAATCAGCAATTATCGGCGTCACGGGCCACAGCTTGTATAGTCAAATGGGGAAACTCGTTTCCTATATACAACTGATACTCGATAACAAAATTATGCAATCCAGCGTCCAATTTCCTCGTCAGTTCACTGATCCGAGTAGGCAGCCACATGCACCAAAAGCTATGGTCAGAATCGAAACATATTTATGTAATCTGCGTGTGTCTAATGCACTGGCCTTTCTGTCTCTGCCTCCCATCATGACGGCAGCTTCTTCCAAACCAACAGAAGAAAATTCGCGTCCATCCAGCCTTCTTGCATACAACGCACTCCCGGGTCACCAGGACTTTGACCCGACAATATCTGATGCGAAGCCCACTGCTGATACTGGAACCGATTTCTACGACCGAAGTCTGACGAGTCGCAGATATGCCCTTGTCGGAATGGCATGTTCAAGTATCTTCAGCTGCTCATGCATCATTACAGGGATTGTCACTTTAGCCAGTCACGGAATCATGGGAGTAACCCCACTCAGCATGGGGATAAATCCACTCCTTGAGGACAACGGCATGTTCTATGCCTATGAATATCCTCGATTGTCGCTGCAGGCGGAAATATTGACCCTGATGCTTGACTTAATCATCACGTTATGTACCGAGTCTATAGGCTTCGTGCACGGCATCTCATTGCGCTCTGCGCTAGCCTCAGAGTCTCGGCTTCGTTTCAACACCAACTTGCGCCTTCTGACCGCAGCTCGTGGATGGCATAACCCTAATGGTGCCCTGCTTAACGGTATCTCGATTGTCCTCCTCATTGTATCCTACAGCTCGCCCTCACTCATCGTATGTGTAGACCAGCAAACCCAATACACCGTGGATGGAGACACCATGGGCAGTGCGAGCGCCGCCATCGCCGGGTTACCTCTTCTCATTTTAGGCGTCACACTCCTCCTCCAGGTGATTATCGCATTGTCAGCGATGCGGGCTATCAAAATCCTGACGTGGAGCTCCTCACCTTTCGACTTGACCGCCGCACTCGTCCACCACACACAATTGACCCCTGCTACCTTCCGGTGCATGCGTCGTGTGTCTGACCTAGACACGTACGGAGGACCAGCGAAACCACCAGAGACACAGCCCTCTGCGTGGCATGCTCACCCTAGCATCCGGAAAGTTGTCATTTTTCTTTGGGTTATCGTTGCAGCATGCGCTGGATGGGCCGTACTTGTCATGTATATCTGGGACCGCCTTTTCATGGGACGGATCGCCAGTCCCCTCACCCTACAAACGTGGACGTTCTTCCAAAATTCTGATGGCAATTACATTACATATGGTGTACCGAATGACGGTATTGAGTGGTGGATTTTGCTCTTTGTCAACATTGCGGTTGTCCAGGGACCGTTGACGCTTGGGCTGCATTGCTCGGAGCTCATCGTGAATGTCATTCGAGACGAAAGACAGTGGAGATGCGCTACCAGAAGGCAAGGACTGAGAGTGGCGACGAACCCGCTGAAGCCGATTTTCACTCATCCGCTCTGTCTCATACTTTTCATCGCGAAGCCTTTCCTGCGTGAGTCATTCACGCCTAGTATTTTGTTGTCAGTGTTATTGAACACCGACCACAGACTGGATGTTTGGGCTTTCATCCAACATAGGCACATACGCCATTGACGACACCCTGAACGATTTTTCGATATCTATGTTCACTGCCCAGGTTCGTCCTTACTCCCCATGTAAAATTGTTACAACATGCTCACACATTCTTGCAGATCTGGAACTTATGCATTGCGCTCTTTATACTTGCCTGTTTCTTCACTGTCGTTGCACTGCTCCGACCGCACGGTCCCCAGCCAGCTGCATATGGCCACCTGCAGACGCTCGCCAACCTCGTGGATGAGTGGTCGCCTGTCATGTGGTGGGGACACAAGGAGGATGGAATTCCGTACTGTCATGCTGGTAGGATACTTGGATGTTCACGATGATTCTGCATTAACACTTTTGAAAAGGGACAAGCGATCACCTGCTGCCGGATGTGAAGATGGATTGCGTTTATGCTGGTTCTGGTGCTGGGTCTCTGGTACCCCGGGCCCTCTCGTGACAGGTACTTGATGTCTTCATGTGTCTTTTTAAGCAGAGAAGCTATATCTACGTCAAGCTGGCGCGGCATTCACGGTGCACACAAGCAGCCATGCCATTGAACGAGACATACGATTTTCATGCTATTTACTGCGTTGTAGTTGGTTCTCCTTGTTCTTCCATTCATTACGAGTCTGGGACAACTTTTAGCAGAGGCACGTTCGATTGGACCTTCCAGCAACTGTTGAATCATTGTAATTTTGGTGGTATTATAACTTGAAATCATGTAGCTGATGGACAATTTGACTGACATCTCTGCGCCGGACCTTTACTAGTACACTTACTACGTTATCATACGATGAAACCGTTCCATACGAATGCCAAGTTTTCACTCATGCATCCAATGATTCAGAGCGTGCACCATTCAACTACGTAGGGAGCGTCAAATTGTACCTTCTCTCTGACACTACCCAAGCAAGGATGCTAAGGCACGCACAATTTCAGCTTGCGGAAAGTGACTCTGACACCGGAATCTGTCCCTGTTTGGTCCTGAAGCACAAGCTCAGAGAGGACGACGATGATAACGTCGATATGGAAGAAGGTGAAGACGAACGCTTTATTTGCCATGCAACTCACTCTCTGCCTACTCAGTGTCGACTCTAAGAGCCAACGCTCTGCTACTCACCGGCACCCCCATTTCCCACCTGCCCATCACTCGCATCTTTGCATATGACACCCATTTCGACACACACCCCATGGGCCTTGAATGGCTCGACGACAGTAGCTGCATGTGAATCTACAGCAACAAACAAATGTACGAGGGTGGTGCTAGTAAGACATGGAAACAACTTGAAAAAAGTATACGTGATGGAGAGTGCGAGCGAGCAGCACGCAAGGTGTGAAGAGGTGGTGTGGGCGTACGATAAACATACGGTGGCTGCGCGTTTCCTTCCACTGAGTTTGTTGAACCCGGAATAACGTTGATCGTATCGAACACCGGTCAAATATGCTTTCGGATGAGTCTGTAGAAGAGAGGTGATTGCGGTCTCTTGACAGAGGTCAGCTATTCCCATTTCTTGTCTGGGGATGTCTGTGTTCAGAGAAAATCGGACACTCCCATTCGGTCAAACCTCCTCGTGGAAACCGAGAAGGCGACCCAGAACTGTTGGATGTGAACAGTCTTGAAGGAAGATCGGCAGTTCGACCAGAGGACAAAGGGCGGGAAGATTTGTTCGATGAAAACGCCTCAAACGAGCAGCGGCAGTCAAACTTAAAATGTTTGAACTGTCTCAAGGAGGTAAGTCGAACAATTGGGAGCGAAGATGCGCCCTGGCGTTGGTACAGCGATGTTCTGCGACACTCTCTGGCATCAACGAGTTGCTGGACACTGTCGTAGCGGAGGCATAAAAGCGGGAACAAAAGCGGTAGCTCTTGTGATGGATGGAGTCCTCCGAGCCTTTGTCGAGACATGCTAATTAACGGTCAAATGACAATTCTGTTTCATTGGAATCTTCAACTGCCTGGTCTCTGGAAAATGAAGGAAAAGCTTCCGAGAGAGGCGATAATTATAAACAACAGGAAAAATTAACATAAAAGCCATACCTGAGTTACGCGAGCGTCTGATAACTGTTCTAGGACCGCAGAAAAACGTGGTATCTGTCAGTAGAGCGAGAAGATGATGGGCTATAGTCTTCGAGGTACCCCGGTGTCGTTCCTCGTCAACACTGAACAGCGGAGAAGTGAGAAATGGAGTCTCCAAGCACTAGAAAAAATAGCAGCATTTAATCAACATGATCATCACTTGTCTGGAACAACGCACAGGCTAGTATGCATGCAAGAATGTAATCTACATGGGGCGGCCGCGGCGGCGCCCTCATAGAGCATGAATTACTCTACCTGTCTCGATATCCCTCGATCTGCCTCTTGTGGGTTTTCACTGGGAGCCTTGTGCTCGGGATGTGTAGTGTCGTGCACCCGGTTTTGTTGTCCCATTCCGCTCGAAATTCTGAGGTCACGTGACTCGGAACACGCTTGCGCGACTCGCAGGAAACCGTACATCTCACCGAGAAACTTTTTAATCAAATCCAGAGCTTTCGACACTCAGCAGACACCGAGACACGCCCATCAGTAAAGACGTACTAACACGACCGAACCCCCTCCCCAAACTGGCGATACTCGCACCTCACATCTCACAGTAAGTATGACGCCCGCAAAACAATAGGTTATGTAATCAGGCGGGCTTGTTTGTCTCCAGCATACGAAGTCTCTAGTAAGCGCGCAAACCACGCGAGCTAGCGAAACCCTTCCCTCACCGTCGTCCCTTACTTAATAGATGGAACTTGAGGGGTTTGCTGGTCCGAAGGTAGTCCAGCCTTTGACGCCCGAGGCGCTGGCAACATTCAATGCTGCGCAAGCCCGCACTGGCGTAATCTACATTTCACGAATACCTCCTGGTATGCGTCCTGCAAAAGTACGACATTTAATGAGTGCCCATGGTGAAGTGGGGAGGGTTTATCTCCAACAAGAAGGTGCGTCTGCTCTTCACCATGCTATTACACACTAATTGGATTTTTGTTAAGACGCCAAACGCGCATACCTCCGCCGAAAGTATACGTCCACCAAAAAGCCGCATTTCACTGAAGGCTGGGTGGAGTTCAAAGATAAAACGGTCGCAAGATCTGTAGCTGAGATGCTAAACGCGCAGCCGATCGGCGGCAAGAAGGGTACTCGCTGGCGAGATGATGTATGGACTATGAAATATCTCCCAAAATTTAAATGGAACATGTTGACTGAGCAAATAGGTGCGTGTTTTCACTTCATTCATGAACACGTGGGACACTCATTGCAACCTCAGCACATGAAGCTGCTATTCATACTGCTAAACTGCGCATCGAGCTTGCGCAGTCGAAGACGGAACAACACGATTACCTCAAGAATGTAGAACTTGCACGAGTATTGGACAAGCGTAATGAGAAAAGAAAGGAAAAGGGTTTGGGGCCAGTTGAGCTTAAGCGCCCAGCTGAAAGTAGTAAAGAAGAGGAGCCTCGAAAGCGACTGAAGCACACGGATGATACCCAGCTTGATAGTGTACTTGGTAGCATATTTTAGTTTAAGAGTTTTATCATAGTACTCTAACGTTAACGTTAAATGTTCAACGTGTTCAATTAGTGCACGGGCCAGCCGGCGGCACGGGATAAAATTTAATCGGCGCGTGAATGGGGAAAGGAAGAGAACATGGTTGACGGAAGCAACGACTTGCATCGCGACATTGTTGACAAAGGTTTGAGTTGGTCAACTGCACGGTTGGTCTCAAAAACTCACAGTCTCGCGATCCAAGAGGTCTGTCTGTCCTTCTACATCATGCTCGGCTCTCTCCTCAAACCTCCATCCTTGCCGTGGAATATCGTCTCTGATTTCTCTCTCAGTTCTTACTTCTAAAGATATTATAATGTCTTCCTGGCCTGCTCCTGCTTACCCTCCGCCTCGTCGTTCGCGTTCTCGCTCCCCTCCTCGTGGTGGTCATCCTCGACCACCATATCCAGACGCTGGGTATCCTCCGGACCAGCACAGAGGTGGAGGTGGCTGGGATCCACATGAAAGGGATAGGGAGAGAGCATGGGTCGAGTATGAGCGAGATAGAATCGCATATGACCACACTCGTCGCAGAAGCCGCAGTCCGCCACCGGACGACAGTATGAAAATTTCTTTATACTTCATCTCATGACAGTACATTGACTAGTCCAATTTATATAGGCAGAAAACGTCGCAGGTCCGTTTCACCTTATGACAGGGAAAGGGAGCGATATGACCCACGCCCGCGTTATGGCGATGATTATGGTGTTTCGGCTGCGTTAAATCATTTTCTCATTTCTGACCTCAATCTAGATGCACATTCGCGGGTATATAGCTACAGGTCTCCCCCAAGAGCTCAATTTGCGCCCCCATATCCTCCTCGCAGGGCACCCGCAGACCCGCGTACACTCGATCACCCAGCAACCCTGAAGCAATATGCCGAATGGTTTAGATATGCTTTCCCTCAACAAGCTTCTGATGAGGATGCCGCCGACAAGGCAGCAGAACAAGAAGCTGGCGATGGTTCCAAGCCTCGCAACGGCATTCGTTCTCGTTGGGAGAAATATAAGAAGGATTTCGTCGCAACTCAGGTTAGTCGTCGTCAATCTCTCAAGCGTACTGTGTGTACTGCGTGGCATATTGTGTCCTTTGCCGTCATGAGTTTTGTGAAGCAGCAGCTGAACGTCCTTTGTTATGTATGTAGTTGCAGACCATGTTTGATCACCATAGGAAATCCCCATGGTTTGCAGAGAAGTATGACCCAGCTCCGGAGTTCGTTGCTCTACGCCGTCGTGTTCGAAAGGAAGGTTGGAGAGGGCGATTAAACACGTTTCTGCTAGACCTCGAGTCGGGCAAGTTTGATCCTGACTTGAGCGAGCCTGAAACAGACACAACTTCTCCCGTTAAGGAGACAGTCGAGGCTGGTGAGGATGCGAAAACTGGTGGCGATGATGACATGCAGTTCAACCTCGACGCTGAGGACGATGCTGGTGAACAAGAGCCCAGCCGCGCTGAGGCCAACGGGAAAAATGTAAATGACAACAAGCGCAATAATCGTGGCGAAGAGATTGCTGTCGCTCCGGAAGGCAATCAGGTCATGATTCGGACTATTCCGCCTGATATCGGCCGTGTGAAGCTGGAGGAGGTAAGTGTGGTCGTTCTATGGTGATTATAAGAGCTCATCAGGGCTTTGCAGGCATGTTGTAAGGTGCCAGGATACATGTATCTAGCGCTCGGCGATCCCCTTCAGAAACGCAACTACTATCGCGCTGGCTGGATCAAATTCAGTGACGATGCTGATATGACAGTTGTTATGAGTGAGTTGACTGATAAAAAGGTGAAGATCTTGGTTCCGTACCGCGTGTCTTTCGTTAACACGACGCGATAGATCGAAGGCTTCAAGCTTCATGTTGCTCACACTGTTAAGCCCTTTGTAAACAGAATTCGCTATGTCCCAGAAGTCGCCAGTAAGCCAGACCGCATCGAGAAAGACCTTGCGAACGCAAAGCTCTTGGCCTCTATTTTAGAGGAAGAAGCTTTAGCACTACGCCAGTTTAATCCAGCAGGGCATGAGTCCTCGGCAACGAACGGAGATGCAAAACCCGTGGATGCTGTGATGAGTGATGCACATGCAGACCATGAGGACGATCCGGAACCAAAAGAATCCGGATCTGAGGCTATAGAACGGAGGATAGAGAAGATTATGGCAGACCTTCGCGACCAGGGGGCGGTTGATGAAAAAGTCGTGGAGGCGAAAAAAGTATGTGGGATCTGACGCGCTCTATTTCATTGTTGCTGACTTTCGCTCTCGGCTTTTTTTAGGCTGTTATTTCCCTGGACTTATATCTTGCCTACCTTCGGGCAGCGTTTCACGCATGCTACTACTGCGCTGTTGTTACCGATCATCTTGAAGAATTGCAGCGTAAGTGCTTGCAGCATGTGAGGAAACCTCTATCCAAGTCACTGCTTGAGGAGGTAAAGGCTGCTGAGGCTGAGAAAGAAAAAAAAGAAAGGGACGATGAGAAAGAAAGTGACGCACCTTTACCCCCTAAGCCAACCGAGAACAGAGATTGGAAGCGCAATGGTAAGCTTCCGGCATTTATTAAAGTCGGTCTGGCTAATTACGTGGAGCAGATGAGAGATGGCTGGAGTGGTTTGATAGCAAGATTGCGCTACTGATCAATCGCAACGACCTGGACCCGCGTGAATATGGTGGCAAAAGTTACGACGAGTGCGTGCCTCCTCTGATCTCAGATGATTGGAAATGTCATTCTCGTTGCAGGGAGCTGAGCAAAGCTGTCGAGCAATTCATCAAGCAGGAAGATGAGGGCAGGTTCCGGTGCAAGACTTGCCAGAAGCTCTTCAAGGCTACCTCGTTTGTCGAGAAGCATGTCGCGAACAAGCACCCTGAACTCGTGAAACAGCTCGATGAGGTACGCATGTTTAATTTCGTCTTCTTTCGGCATCTCACGGTCGCCGGATTTTCAGGTCCCTTACTTCAATAACTTCGCGCTGGACCCACATAGAATCCAGCCGTTCACACACCCACCTCCTATTACCGGGAACAGCCAGCCTCCTCCCCAAGCATTCGGCATTCAAGGACACGCGGTAGTATACCCGCCCCCGGACTTTGGCCGGCCGAATCCATATCTTACTTATCCTGCTGCGTTCCCTCCGCCGCCTTATGGAAACAATGGTCACTGGGATCATTTCGGATATCAATACGGGCCTCCAGGTCTATTTCCTACTCCTACACCTATCCGAAGGGATGAAGCGACCACCGCTCGCAGGCTCAGTGATCGTATTAGCGGCTATGCACCCAATCTGGAGCAGCCGATAGAGGTTACAATTCCCGCTAATGCTGGACTTCCCGCTAAGCCACAAGTTACTATGGACCTTGGCCAGCCTGCGGCGGATATTGGCAGGAAAGGTCGCCGAGGAGCCACGAGCTCAGGTCCACCGCCACCTCCGCCACCCGATGCGAAGGAGGATCCCAGGGCTGCTGGGGGCAAGAAAGTCAGCTACCACGACATGGACTCGGTTGCTGAAGGAGATGTCGAGTTGACTTACTGATGTGATGATGCATACGTGATATAATTTCTCTACGCTTTCGCAATATATTTTGGTGATTATGTCGCATGTTGGAAAGCGTCTTCCTCAGAGAGCGCTGAGGAGGAACCCGTGTACTGGATGTGGCAAACACTTATAATATTGAGAGATCGTAGAACAAATTAGAAAGCCCAAAAGGGTCCAGGTCGTGCTCAAAAAGGATGAGTGTTGCGGTCGGTGTAGCACTGTGTAGCATTTCTCCCTGACCCTTGCCTGTCCCTTGCTTATTAACTCCCTTGTTTTGTAAACTACCTATTTCTGTGTTCCTTCTGCACAATCATTCCAGTTCGAAACTTGCACTACAAGTCGGGTGCTGTCGCACAACTCCTGACTCTACGGCACCGTGATCATCAATGAGTGGGGCCAAACCTATTCTTGCTCATCGTCTGCCGGTATCCGTTCTTGTCAATGAAGAAGGACTGATAGCGCCAGAAGCCATTGGCCCGAGCAAGTTTGCGGTAACGTGGTCTGCTGAACCTCCCCCTCCTGTACTTGCACCTCTTGTACAAGCTGCAGAGCGCCAAGTTGTCCTCAGCTCATCTGACGGTGAATCAGATTTTTCGGAGAAAGATCTCTGCTCGTTGGGAGAAAAGCAATCACCTGCCGAGCTTTCTGACGAATTCGAAAGTTCGCTGAGTCAACGTTTTCGGCCTCAGCAACTCGCTCCTCACCATCACGATGAAAATCCGATTATTCCACGGCTTTCTCGTGCAACCTCCATGCCTTTGCCATCACAGCTAGAGCATCTAAAAAATCCCCGCAGGACGACCGTGTCTACTTCACCTGAAATGCCTAGTCAACCTCTCTCCACAGATGCCACTGCCGAATCCTCTCGGTTCCACGAACTTTCGTTAGAACTCGCGGATTCTGTTCAGATGGTCGTTCAGACCCTTTTACAGGTCTCGCCAACGCAAATACTTGACCCGGCGAAAGAGCAATTTGCAGCTTGTTCTCTCTCAGTCCCCACCGCCTGCATGTCTGCTGTATTCACGACTATGAAGAACCTCAATTACATTTCTGCGAATATGCCAGATCTATGTGCCGACACATTCAACTCTGCTCATTCCAGCAATTCTACTTTGACAGCCCGCCGATTGACCCTGCCTGGACCACCTGTCACTCCAGCCACGGATTTCGATATTGGGGAGATGCTGCAAGGAGTCGGAGATGCATCGAGCGGGAGGGCCGCTGAAGTTGGTGTAGATCTGGTCTTATTCCATAGCGATGTTGGGATGAGGCATATTGCGGTCAAGGGAGTAGAATGTGGAATATCTAATGTGCTAACGCATGTGAGTGGGCCCGTTGCAGTTGAAGTCCTAGTCTCACGACCTACAGGTCGTCCGTCAAATCATCAATACCGCACGCCGCGGTGATTCAATTGATTTGGGCCTTAGTGTCGCTTCGTCGAGCTATTTGGGCTCAAATATGTCACCTTCCATCGAGAAACCAAGTTCGACAGCAAGGGGTGTCTCTTCTCCCGTCCCCATAGATGAGGATGAAACTTTGCAGTGCACATTCGAAATCCATCATCGTTTTCATTCGCCGGATGTGCCAGTGGACGACATGACACCTACCAACACAAACCCTTCCGACGTTCTAGAGCGTCCAGAGCCCAACTTTGGTTCGATGTTGTTTCGAAGGCTACTTCTTCGATGCGGCGCGTCGCTTTCATCCGACGTCACTGATGACGTAACTTCAAGAAGGACGTATGAAGTCAAGCTTGAACTTCAGCGTGGTTCAGTAGATACGATTACTGCCAAATCCTCTGCAACATCTGAACAATCTCATGTGCTTCTCAGTGGGGTTCGGTTAGGAACGGAGCCGTCTCTTGAAGAGCTTGGTCAATTCGCTGAAACTTTGCGCGGAAAGAAGGTCACCTTGTATGCAAGCTCCACAAGCTCCTTTGCACATCACCTGACAAGCTATCTCACTGCTTGGGGGTTGGATGTCAGTCACGTTTCGCCAGAGGCTGAAGTCGATGGCACTCCAGGCGCCAATGAAGCTCCTGCCCCTCCATCTCGAGAGCGTGGATCACAAGAGCCTCGAGCCCCATCCACGAACGGCACCCCACGCTTAGCTCCGTCGCTGTCATTCGTAATGATCGATGACGATGTCTCCATCCTTCGGGAGAGGTTGCGCAAGTACAGAGCAGAGCAACCGATACCTCTCAGCCTTCACTCTCGGAAACGGCCTTCTCTAGCTGCTCACCATCGCCCAAAGTCGTCACCACAAGTAGCCCGTACTCTAGGCTTAGGATCACAGGCCCTACCGCAACAAACACCCATAGTAGTCGTTCACTTCACCAGCCTGGCCAATTACAAACTGGTCAAGGAAATCATACAATGCGATCTCGCTTCCCACTCCTATCCAGCATGTCCCCCCGAAGTTATGATTATTCCTAAGCCCGCGGGTCCACGCAGGTTCCTTACTGCGCTGCACACTGCTGTTACTAAGCCTATCGTCGATCCATTCTTTGCCCCAATTGCTACCTCGCCACTTAGCCCTGGTTCGCACAGTTCTCCCTTCTTCAATTTAACTCAGACAAGTCCAAAATCCCCTTCTTCTCGCCCATCGAACTCATCGCGGACCAATTCCGAGCGATCTATGCGATCTACGAGGGACAGTACAAGTGAACACCACTCGCATGCACCTCCATCACCCCTCGGTCTCGCGGATAACATGGAGTATTTCCCCGAAACTCAGAGCCCTGTAAGGCTTGGTCAGACGCCATCCTCCGGGCTCGTCATTTCGAGCCCCGACGGACAACCAACAGGCATTATCTTCCAGCCGCGTGCAAAATCTACGAAGCCTATCACACCATCACCCAATAGTGTTGCAGTCGATCGGGATAAGCCGCAGTTTCTATTAGCCAGTTCTGAACGGCTACGAGGGTCCTCCCGCCGTCTATCGGACAGTGAACAGAAGAAGCAGGGTCAATCGCCGCTCTCCTTTGCGTCTTTGCACTCTAATGTGTTGGGAAGTGTATCACCCCCTCGGCGAGAAGCTTCTCCTATCGAGGGTTTTACCCCCATCTCCACTACTCCCAAAGCAAAGGGGAAAGGAGTAACTTCCCCTCAGGCAGATGAACTTACCCCCTCATCACCGCTATCTCCCCCATCGCGTAACGCAAGCACTGTTGATCTAAGGAAGGTTTCTTCCCCTCCAAGTTCTCCAGTAATACCGGAACCCCAACCCAGTGTGCTCACGCGAAGACCAGGAAGGCGAGTAACTCATGATTCAAAACCTTCGACGCCCCCCACTGCGTTGGGGAAAGCAGGCAAGGGTCAACCTGACACAAGCATCATACCTCCAATTAGCGTGCTCATCGTTGATGGTATGGGCTTCAATCTTATCATACGTCGCGCTAATCGGTTGGACCAGATAACCCAATCAATCAGACTATTCTGTCGACCTTCATGAGGAGAAAAAAGATTAAGTATGACGTGGCCAAAAACGGAGAAGAGGCGGTGCAGAAGTGGCAAAATGGTGGTTTCCACTTGATTTTGGTATGATATTCCCTCATAGGACAATTCCATCGAGCTGATATGTTATCTCAGATGGACATTCAAATGCCTGTTATGGACGGCATACAAGCGACAAAAGAGATTAGAAGATTGGAGAGTTTGACAGCTTCTTCGGGCTACACCCCAGGCACACCGCTATCCGATACACTTTCAGATGGAGCATTCTCCGAATCTCGTGCCTCAGCATCGCCTTACCGTTCCGCTGTCATTATCGTAGCTCTCACGGCTTCATCCCTCCAGAGCGACAGAGTGGCGGCGCTTGCGGCAGGTTGCAACGATTTCCTGACCAAGCCTGTGTCTTTAGAATGGCTGAATAACAAGATCATCGAGTGGGGGTCGATCAAGGCTTTGCAGATGTGGGCTGACCTGCGGCCGGAGGTAGTGAAAACCATCTCGACTGAGCAAACGGCTCAAGCGCAACTTGTGGCCCGTCGACTTCACGTTCCCGAGGGTCGAACGACTCCAATCGGTTCTCTGAGTAGATCGACATCAAAAGCTAGAGAGGAGAAAAGCGATCCCCCTGTTCAACCTGGTCCTGAGCTTACTGCTAAACTCGCGGAACCGAAAGGAGTGGACGAGACAACCTCGAAACCGGCAAATGACTTGCCCGATAATGATTCCCCCGGATCATCGCCTTCTTCTGAATCTTCTGATTCCTTTGAGCAATCTGGTGAGCTCAATCTTCTATTTCTGCCTTTCTTTCACTTAGATCGGTGATTTCAGGAGAGAAGTCCGCATCACTCCCTGGTGCGCTGGTTGAAACATATTTGAAAAATCGACATTAATCATTCTCTAGCCTCTCATAATAATGACACGGATGATGCGGTCACCCAATCTGAATCTATGACTGCCAAGGATGAGCACACGCCTACAGGTATTTTGTTCCCACCTGGAGTGCCACTCGATTTGGCTCAATATATTTCACAAGACGGGGAGGAATGCCATGAAAGCTCATCGGAAACGTCTTATGCGACTGCAAGTGAAACGTCAACAAATGCTTCTGAATTCCAAGATGCGCCAACATCACCTCAATGACGACGTTGGGCGACCTTTGGAAGCTTTGCGAGGCTGGCCGCGCCTATGGTCTTACCATTATATCTGAAGGTTGCCGCGTTCTTCCGCAAATATTTTTAATGATTCGTATACCTACCTTGTCATTTTTTTTGTCCGTTCGTGTTGATCACTAGGTGCTGCATGCTTTATTCTGGGTTTTATGGGGTTATTGGGTGATTGTCTTTCGACTCTGATAGCATACTACTGCTGAGTTATATGAAATAAGGATTGACAAAAAATAATGTTCTCACCATTAGGCAATAGAGTGATTCGGAAGATGCCCGAATTTGACCATTAGTGTGAAGGTGTGCAATTGCAATGGGCGTGCTTGGCAACATGGCTTTTTACAATGTGATGAGAGTAAAAGATGTAGTGGGTCAAGCAGTTGTACTGTTTGTAGTCAGGGACGGTGGACCGACTGCGGTGATTCAGGTTCGCGGAAGAGTTACTCATGAGATGAATTTTCTATACGTGGCGAATGACGATCAGTAGGTTCGATGACTCAAGGTAAAGATGTCACCCAGCAGTCTTTTTTTCGTAAAATTTGATGTCGAAGCCTGAACTTGTACACCAACGAGAGCCTACCCGCGCAGTTCTTGACCTTCTTTGTTCGGCTTCTCGCGGCCCTTTTAAGTTTTACGGAGAAATCAGCCTAAACATACCTATTTGCGGCATTCGCCGTACCGGTGGTTTCTTTCGTACTCCGCGTGGCCGAGAGGATTTGGGTGAGGTCTCCCAACACCTCATTTCTCTACACCAAAGTCCGTCTTTTTTACAAGTGGATTCGTTCTTTTCCCAGTTCTTAATTTTCTTCTCATCGTTCACTTCAACGATGAATACTATGCACGACTCCCACAAGAGGACTTCTATCAGTCAACTTCTCAATCCATCATCCGACTCCTCAGTCTACTCCCATGCTACTCATCTTCCATCGCCTGTCGCTGTTTCTCAGTACCAACATCCTCCCCACCAGCAACAACCAAACTATAATCAGCCAATAGACTCTGCTTCATCTTTCCATCTCAGAGCTGCAAGTTGGGAGCCCAGTGACGACCCGTCTGTACCTAAACGTAGAATTGACAATGGGCCACCTTTAGCTCGTCCATATCCATTACCACCTCACCATCATATGCATACCGAACCTAATGGTGACATGGTTCCTCGCCAGGGCAGATCAAGGATGGATGACCCTGCAAACTACGCAATGCCACCTAATTCTTGGCCATCTCAAGCAGATATGTCAAATCCTCCCTATGGATCTCCCATCGTCGCCCCAATGTATTCAGACGAGCGAACAGGTAAGTAAGCATTCTAGATGCACCTGAATTCTCATTCAAGCCTTTGTCTACCCCAGCCTTATCGGGCGACTATCCACCAAACAGTTAGCTTATTATCTGTTGACTCATATGACTGCGCCACTCACTTTTACTTTTAGCTCAGTTCCATCCCGCGCAAAACTTCCATCCCCAGCAACTACCACCAGGACATCCTGCTTCATGTAACTATCATCTCTTGATCATTCCTGTTCTCGTTTTCTCAATTTGCACCGATCCTAAGCCTTGCAGCATGCTGAAAGAGCTTCTGTTCGTATAGCCGCCCGCTTCACAGCTCCCTTACCAGGGCAGCCGATTTATGAGATGGCTCCCATGCATCCACCAGCAGGAATCTTCTTGTATCATGCCCCTCCCCTTCCCCCGCAAAAGCGTCCTTCGACTGAAGATGACCAAGCACCAAAGGCTAAGAAGGCGAAAACTAAGGCAAAGACTGCAGAGGGAAATGGTACATATATACATTGCATCTCGCGTGGTATTTTGCATGGTGGCTGATGATATACCCAAGGTTCATCCAAGCGGGGTTATAACGCTAAGAAGCGCAGCGAAGCTGCCCAGATTGCAGCCCAAAATGGTCAGTTGACGTATGGTTGAACTACGGTTGCTAACTACCCTTCAGCCCAGTTGATGCCGACTGTTTCTTACGCGTCGACCCCTACCGACAAGGGCAGTGATAAAACCGCAGAAGGTAAGCCGCTACTTCCGTCGACATCCAATGGTTCTTGACGTTCAAAAGCTCCAATGCGCATGGTGACGGGCGATAATGGACAGAACACCGACGCTTCAGCTCAGCTGCACCCCGAATTACAATTTGCTCGGTGCATGTCAAATCGATATAGATCTGAACAGTTCCCACGCTGTGTGTCGTGCACGCGTCGCTGGGCTGGTGACACATGCAGATTCCAAGGCATACGGTTTTTCTTGAAAGACAATCAGAGAAATATTGTTGGTGTCAGCTTCGTTGAGAATCAGCGAGCTGATGCACCAAACATGAGTTTCCCCGTGAGCTGGAATGTCTCGCTGACGCCCACGCATATACGGCGAACGAAAGTGAGAAACAATCTGTTATGAGTTTTGACGAAATGTCGAGTCTAACCATTCGAGTAATTAGAGGACGATAGCTCAGGCTCTTCTCCCGACGCTTCTTCAGGAGCTGCAACACTTGAACTACTCAGAGATCATCCGGAGGACCCGAGAAAGCGAAGTGCGCGCCACTTGTGGTCAGTGTTACGCGACCTTTTATTTTTTCGCGTTTACCTAATAATATTTTCATCGCAGATACATGCATGACCTCGATTTTCTCCAGCAGTTGGATGTGCCGATTATGCGGGAGAGAAGCATGTGCAGAATGTTTTGAACAAGTGAAAGATCTCACCGAAGATAAACCTGGTGCAGGCCAGGCTGAGATTGCTGCTCTCCAAGCCCGCCGAGAAAAACATGCTCATAGCAATCCATTTTTCTTGTCCTGCACGCGGCGGAACGAGCATCACGCAAAGGACTTTTCACCGATGTCACGCTTTTGCAAGGCCGAGCTCGCGCAGGCGATTAAGGACATGGAAGCTATGCTTCTGGAGCCGGATAATGATGCGCTCCCCAACGCCGGACCAATAGATCCATTACTGCATGTGGAACAAGCACAGGCAAACGGGGGCACTCCACCCTCTGCGCAAGTTTCAGATTCACAGATCGGCGGCGAGGCATCCGCACCGGCGCCAGAGTCGTCAATCTCCTCTGCTCCCCAACACGGCTTATTACAAGACGGCGTCTTCCATCCTGAATCAGCGCCAACAACTACTTCATCTGTTTCACGAGTCGCCGAGCCACCGCTATCAGCCCCCGTAGTGCCACCGTCCGCTGATCAGAATTCTACTCAGTCAAGTGACATACCTTCACATCCGACCACCACCATCCCGGATTCGCAGCTTACAGAGGAAATTTTCCGTCCATTGTGGGCTAAAGGAGAACCACTTGTGGTCACCGAGTTGCTGCCCAAGTTCCAGATTCAGTGGACGCCTGAGTATTTCGTACAAAAGTACACCTCTCAAAGCTGCCTCATTTTGGAGTGCCAAAGCGATGTGAATAAGCGTGTGACGGTAGGCGAGTTCTTTTCGTGGTTCGGAAAATATGAAGGGCGGGCGGAGTGCTGGAAGCTCAAGGTGCGTTCATTACGAGTGTGATTCCTGACGCACACTTAGTGCGTATCTCTAGGATTGGCCACCATCAACAGATTTCAAGACAGCATTTCCTGAACTTTTTGAGGATTTCAGTCGGGCTGTACCCGTGCCCAATTATGTTCGTCGAGATGGAACACTCAATATTGCCTCACATTTCCCTAGCAATACAGTTGCACCTGATTTAGGTAAGCGTTACGATGACCACGAATGAAGATCGGCTAATCAATGAGCTTTATCGCAGGACCCAAGATGTACAATGCGATGTCGTCATTCGAGTCGGCAGGCAGCAAGGGGTCAACGAGACTTCACATGGACATGGCTGATGCCGTAAATATTATGACATACGCATCTACTACGCCAGATGGCAGACCAGGATGCGCAGCATGGGACCTCTTCCGTGCCCAAGATGCAGAGAAACTACGTACTTTCCTTCGGAGGAAGTTCAAGGGCTCATATCAACACGACCCGATCCACTCACAGCAGTTCTACCTGGATACTCAGCTACGGAAAGAGCTATATGATACGCATGGTATCAAGAGCCATCGGGTATATCAGAGACCAGGAGAAGCCATATTCATCCCAGCCGGTTGCGCTCATCAGGTTCGTCATGTACCTTTTTGCTGTGCTTTGACGCTCATAATTTGCAATGCAGGTATGCAATCTCGCGGATTGTATCAAAGTCGCAGTCGATTTTGTCAGCCCCGAGAATATTGAGCGCTGTGAGAAATTAACACGCGAATTCCGGGAACAAAACCAGTCCATGGCGTGGAAGGAGGACGTTCTTCAACTGCGTACTATGATGTGGTTCGCATGGCTTTCGTGCTGTCGGCAAGAGAAAGAGATGAATGACCCTTGAGACGCATGTGGATGTGGATGTTCTGTTCCTTGTGGCGGTATTTTGTATGATAGAGAGGTTTAGTATTGTATGGGGGAAACCCAATTAATCGTTCGACCTGCGTGCTTTCTATTTTTCATTTGCTTTCTTGTACATGCGTAATCTTAGTTCGAATTCGTGCTTATCTGCACCGGTTTGTTATCTGCCGCTCGATTCCTTAACTTGTGGATTTTGACGTTTTTAAACTCCGATCACCGACCGGCTCCAAACAAAGCCACACATCGCACAACGTATGGTTCATCCCGGTTGCACATAAGTATCCACCAGATCTCCAATTTTATGTAAATGGAACGTCTTTTGTGCTCAAATGGGGTATCTACATGTGTGATGGGTCGACTCAAGAAGTACATACAGTCATTCAAAAATGACTCAGAGGCTCATATGGTGAAATAAGAAGGGTGGCTACATCACAACCTCTGTGCTGCTTTAGAATCTAGCATTTTTTTATAAACTTCGTCCCATCCTTGAGGCAGGGTTGAGCTGTACATGGCTGTAAATGGACCAGGAGAACCCTCCCCCCAAATGGTCTCAAGTTCAGGAAGTATGTCAAGGAGGATGCGAGCGACTGTTTCTGGGTCGCTGATGTGAGAATCAACAAGTCTGGGATATTTGACCAGTCGGTTGCAAACACCACGGCCTGGTTTGTCATCCCGCAGTCCATCTAGCTTGGTAGCGTCGATAGCCAGGTTAAAGAAGCGAAGATTGGGGCACAGCTCCAGAAGCGAAATGAGACCGTGGAAGGTGATCTCAGGAGTCCGAGTGCTACGAACCATGTTGAAATCTTGAAACGATGCCGTTGCATCTAGGTGCAATGACATCATTGGACCCATCATAGTAAAGGGTGGCATAGGTGGGAGCCCGACAGGCAGGGGTTGCACAGGTGGGAGTCCGACAGGCAGTGGTGGCACAGGTGGGAGATCATTGTCATCGTCGTCATCGTCACCGGGGAGGTCCATGATAGGCAGGGGCTGTGGAGGAACTGGTGGGTACAAATTGCGACAGTCAAACAGCTCAAGCTCCTCCAATAGTGGCCAAGCAGAAGCCATGGCACGCAGATCATCATCAACGAGTAAGAACAACGGCGTCATCATTATACGCAATACACGGAGGTTGCAGCATAGGAAAAGGGGTCGGAGCACGTTAGAGCCGTTGACGGCACCACTGCTCAGAAAGGCAGGAACGTTCAGGCGAAATTCTTCAAGGTTGCCGCAAGACACGTTTTGACTGATGGGTTGCAGAATGGGCTCGACCGTGTCCACACCAACATCACCCGATCGATACACTGGAAGGAAGATATCTATAGATTTGGGCAAGGTCCTCATCGCTTGAAGGATGGAATTAGCAGTCGCTAGGCTGTTGGCTTGAAATTGGAGTGTGTGCAAGGATGGAAATGAGAGGGAATTTGTGGGCAGATTGAGATCAGATATGTTGTCAACGCGCAATCGAAGAATTCTGAGACATGATAATGCAGAAAGGTTGAGGATGCATTCGCAACCCACGGGGCTGTAGTCCAGCACCTCGAGCTTCTTCCATGAACAAATTACGCGGGATAAGAAGCTTTCAGCAATAGCTTCGTATCCTTCTGACAAATAGAATAACAATCCCAGCGTATTCAGCTCCGGGCAGAGTCCCCGTATTTTTGACAGGAGTAAGGGGGTGGATTTCGGGTTCCACTGAAAGCTTGAGATGCGAAGAGACAATAAACGTGGATTGAGCAGAGGCCAGAGCAGAGCAAGACTAAGTTCATCAGTCCAAGCCAGGTGGGTGAGATTGGGAAGGAGTGGTGTGGGAATTCGAAGAACGTGAAACACCCCCAGGTCATCAGGGACAGCTGTAGCCCTCCAGCCCCCTTCGTATCCAGAAAGCTCTACTTTGTGGACGCGATACGCGTACTTGTGAAAGACAGTTAAGTCAGGTCCTGAATCAGTGTTGATTTCTGATGTGTCCTATTCGATAAGCGGATCAGGGTGAGGAGTAACAGATGGATACTGGAGACGTGCCTCGTTGTCCAACTTCATGTTAGTATCGTAGATGCACGACACTAATGGATAGAGGCTACGTAGCTCGCTCCAGAGAGCATCCAACGATGCATCACTGAGAGCACTGCAGGTTCTAGCGAGTGCTGCGAAAGTCCGGCGACTGATTTGCTGACTATCAGCCTTGATGAACGCGAAGATGTGATCTAAGATGTCTGGAACGAGTAGCGCATGATGCATTTCGACAATTCAATAGTTGTTGGTCACAATGTAGGCTATAAGCGAGCTAGAGGAAATGTTTTTGTTGAGAGAAGGTCTGCATGAAGTAAGCAGATACCTACCTAGTACCTCAGGTCCTCAACGCCACGAACAAAGGATTGCTGTACGTAGTAAACGAAAAAGGCAACGTGATCGCGCGCTTGACCGCATTTAGATGGAAAGTCCCCATCACTGCAACGGGCCGGCAAGTGCCTCTCGTGCTAGACGGAACTACGGTGCAACGTGGTCTCTACCAAGGGAACTCACTTAGCCATGCTGGTCATCGTGTGGTGTCCAGTTCTTCTCCCACCGATGCATGTGCTGTAACAATCAGATGTTCGCGTGGTCCAGCTTCGGAGCCGGTGTTCAAGTCTAGATTGCCATGACATTCAAACGGTGAGCACCACTAGCGAAATTGTTAGTGAACTTCTAATTGACCATTGATCGGAACCTATCTCAGTCGTGCGGGTCAAAACTCTCAATAAATCCACATGCATAGTACTTGGGTCTTTGCCAAGTTCAGTTTGAGAGCACTTGGGCAATTTACTGCTTACTAGGTCCAATTATACCCTGAGACTGCATCTGTCACCGAGTCTTGCGAAGCGAAGCGAGTAGCACATGTTTCAATCAAAAGTGCGATGCCCCCCGTGGCTATAAAAGGTCCTACCACCATGTCGTCGAGTGCCATCCTTGTCATCAGTGTTCAACATGATGTGGGCCCTTGCGTCCCTCCTGCTCGCAGGTCTTGTCCGAGCAGCTATCCCTAACGCCATGCTTCGCGGCATGCCTTCTCTCCCAAAGATCCCAGTGCCGGCTCGTTCTAACACTTCGCCGAATGGCACAGCACTCCCACCCATTACCACCGTCTATTACTTTGATCAGCTGATCGACCACAATAATCCAGACCTCGGGACCTTCCAGCAGCGATACTGGATGAACTGGGAGTTTTACGAGCCCGGTATGTCGTGAGTATTGAGGTACAACGTTAACCTGATCCATTGAAGGTGGTCCCATCGTCTTGATGACGCCTGGAGAAACTGACGCGGATGGTCAGTTTACCATCCTTGATTTGTGGCTTTCACTCAAGCACTTGGTTTCTAGGCTATGAGGGCTACCTTACCAATGAAACCATCAATGGCCTCATCGCTCAACAACAGAATGGTGCAGCCGTCCTTGTCGAGCACCGTTTCTTTGGCTACTCCAATCCATATGACAACCTCACGTCGCAATCTCTCGCCCTCCTCACCATCCAGCAGGCCATTGATGATCTCGATTATTTTGCCAATACCGCTGACCTTCCCATGCCTGGGGGCGATGCTGTGAAACCAGGTCAGGCGCCATGGATACTGATTGGAGGAAGCTACTCGGGGGCCCTCACGGGTTGGACGATGGTCAAGTAAGTATTTCACCAGAAGTGAATATCTCTTTCCGTTAATGATTCGCGTAAAGCAAACCGGGCCTTTTCTGGGCCGCATATGCATCTTCTGCGGTCGTAGAAGCAATCACGTATGTCATTTCTTTGAAATCACCGCTCGTGTCTCATTAATGTGATTGTTTCTCCGACCGTTATAACCATCTTAATACATCTGCATTGCAATATCTCACTGAAACGGGGTTTCATTCGGCCAAAACAGTGACTATTATGGGTATTTCACGCCTATTCGCGAGTACATGCCACAGAACTGTTCCTCTGATGTAGAGGCAGTGATTACCTACCTGGATGGGATGTACGTGGCTAACAACACAGCTGGAATCCAGACCCTCAAGGAGGCATTTGGCCTTGGCGATGTTGTACACGTAGATGATTTCGCCAGTGCACGTAAGTCGCCCTTGCCCTTCGTTCAGTCTTGAATCTTTGCGTGGAACGAGCATAATGGTCCGAAGGGCTTCTGGTCCACGCAACATATGTAGTTAATATTGCCTTCACTAGCGCGCGGAGTTCCTCTTCTACATGATTACCTTTTGCGACATTCTTTTTCTTTTATTGTTCCACTGCCTTCTTGACTTGACTGACTCTGCTCGGGCCAACAGTTCAATACAACCTGTTCGATTGGCAATCTCTGCAACCTGATGTCGGTCCAGGAGCAATGTTCTTCGATTTCTGTGATGCACTCGAGGTCAAGGACGGCGTCAGTGCCGGACCTGAAGGATGGGGTCTTGAAAACGCCATCTACTCTTGGGGCAACTTCTGGAATACAACCTACTACAACTATGGTAGGCGGTCCCCTTGATTTCCAATTGACGTGGCTAAAGTTGATAGTAAAGTCTGTGGATCCGAGGATGCTGAGTACGTATCCTTGGGATGTATTTGTCCAAATTGGCTGACTGTAAAGCTAGAACCTGTCTTGGGACGTATAACACGACCCAGTCCTACTATACTAACGTTACCATAAATAATGCTGAGAGGTCATGGTTTTGGATGGTGTATGTATTTATTCTCATCAGTTCGAATATCCACTCTGACAATGATTCCAGGTGCAATCAAGTCGGATGGTACCAGGTTGGCCCTCCTGAAGGCCAGCCAGCAATTGTGAGCCGCATCCTCCAACCCATTTACGAAGAGGTATGTACATTGTATTCGAGGTATAAGCATTCTTCAACATAATCTTCAGCGCCAATGCGTGGACATGTTTCCTCAAGCCTTCTCCTATCCACCTCTGCCAACCACTACACAGACCGACATGATGTATGACGGTTGGAACCTCGATGTTCCACGTCTCTTCTTCGCCAATGGCCTACGTGACCCTTGGCGCGAGGCAACTGTCTCTGCCGATGGGCTATATAAGGCCAATACTACCAGCATGCCGATCTATGAGGGCGATGGATTCCATTGCTCGGATCTGATCACGGAGAATGGCATTGTAGACCCGACCATCGCGGTCGTGCAGGCAGCAGGATTGATGTACATGAAGGAGTGGCTTGCTGAGTGGACGCCGTCCGCGTGATAATAGATTGAATCATCGGGACTCATGGTTAAACAAAGTTATTTATATTATAGTACTAACCTATGTTTGGGGAGAAGTGTCAATGTCAATATACAGTGCATTTCATTCCTCAAGGACGTTGCAGCCACTCCGTTTTCTCTGTATGTGATCAATCGTCAAAATGCAAAGACATTCCTCACACTCTGTTCCCTCAATGGCCCGGCACCAACTACCGACTACCTCAGGTGGGCGTTCATTAACGTTCATTCATGATTTTCCATCCATGTATAGCGGATAAGTATCAGCGTGCGGCATTCTTGACAATTAATTACACAAATTTCACACTAACTCCACATCGAACCGATATTAATATTTCTTCCCTGGAAGCTTCGACCATTTACGTGCAGCGGTCTGCATACGGGTGACACGGCCATCACCTCGAGGACCACTTCACTCCTATTACAACATGACCCACGAGTCAGGGAGCGTTGCAGATCGGCTCTGTACCTCGCCCTGGATCACGAGGGGAATGTAGAATCCGATATTTCCCTACTATCTGTTGATCCTAATCGAAACCACCCGCTTTTCGTTTCCAGTATTGACAAATCACAACGAGCTAAAGTTGCGTTATTGCGATTTTGTGGGACTTATATCGCTAATAGAATCACGACCATGTCGTCCTCTGGCCCTTGATACACCACCAGCGGGATAACGATCAACGTTGTCACTGTGTCTAGTTGTAAGACTACATGCAAATATTTGGCGACAGCGATTTGGTCAGAGGTAAGATTATACGAAACTTGCACGACACCCAGATGGACAATGATCCTGGGTGGATGTCACCCGATGCGTATGATGTTATTTACTACTGTACTTCATGCATAATAATAAATGGTTGGTCGCGTCCCAACTTCACTGGTGACTGGTACAATTACACAACTACATTAGAAACGCACACTGGTCATTCATCATATAGTAATCTGCCTGCAAGATATCGTGTATGAAGACTGTTGAGCTATTATATAGACTCTGAGCAAGAATTTTATACGTAGTTATACATAACAAATGCATCCAGATCAAATCTCGCTAACAGGCTGTGGTGTACCATGTCTCGCATTATGTCTGAAATCGATCATTCTCTGACGAACGAGGTTCCACCTTTGAGGCGTCATGTTGTGTGCGGGCAGGTGTTGAGGTGGGACTGCCAGTAGAGCATTTGGCCCCGCAAGGGGATCAAGTTCAGGAAGTATGTCGAAGAGGATGCGAGCGACCACCTCGGGATCGCCAATAGGCGAATCGATAAGCCTGGCATACTTGACCAGTCGATTACAAACACCACCGCCTGGACTATCGCCTTGCAGATCATCCAGTTTGGTAGCATCGAGCGCTAGGTCAAAGTAGTAAAGATTTGGGCATAGCTTCAAAAGCGAAATGAGGCCGTGGAAAGTAAGTTCAGCAGTTCGTGATCTGACAGGGAAGAAAAGGTCTGGCGGTGGAAATACTGGAAATACTGGAGGGGGAATGGTAAACGCGGGTGGATACAGAAATTGATTTGCCTGACCAGCGTTTGCCAGAGGTAGCGGCATAGGTATATGGTGGGGTATGGTGACAGTAACCACCTGAGGTTGAGGAGCTTGATTTGCCTGACCAAGACCCGTAGTAGTGATGGGTGGTAAAAGCAGTTGAGGATTGAGCTGTTGTAGCGGTGGAGGCGGGGGTGGAAGGGGAGGGGGAGTGTGAGTTGCTACACGTGGTCGTAAATCGATCAGCTCGAGTTCCTCGAGCAGTGGCCAAGCGTAAGCCATCGTTTCCAAATCGTCGTCACCGAGAGTGAATGGCGATGACATTCGTAGGGATAATGTATGAAGTTCACGACACACGAAGAGGGGTCGTAGAATCTCAGAGACATTTTCAGGATTATCTCCCAGAAGGAATGGGAGATTCAGGCTGAAATGTTGAAGTTCGTGGTACAATGCATCTCGACTGACGAGGCCCAAGAGGACCCCAACAATTTCCGGACTGCAAGTTCCTCTGCGGGACCGCCCCGCAAACACGTCAATCTTCAAAGATATAGGAAAGCTTTTCATCGCTTTCATAAGAGTGATAGCAGTGTCCAGTGTGTCGGTTTGGAACTGGAAAGTATGCAGCGATGGAAATGAAAGTGAGTCTGGAGGTAGGTCAATGACAGATGCGGTGTTAACTTGCAGACGGAGAATTCTGAGAGATTCCATCCCAGACAGGCGTAGAACACCTTCGAAGGTCATGGGGTTGCAGTCCAGCTCCTCTAGTTTGGGCCAGGAACCGATTACCCGAGATATGCAATGTGAGCTTTGAGTTAATTCTGAGTCTATATGTCCATCCCAAGAATGAACTTGCAGCGTCAGTGATTTGATTTTCGGGCAAAGTGCAGGAATTTTGGTCAGGGCAAATAGAGTGGATGCTGAGCTCCAGCGGTGACTGGGTATTTTCAGAGACAGCAAATGTGGACCGAGCAGATGACGAAGTAAATTGAGACCCATCCCAGGGGCCCAAGCTAAGTGCCTGAGGTTCGGTAGGAGGGGGGAGTTCAATGTATAATAGAGCAATGCGCCTAAATCCTCGGTGAGAGATGGGTAACCACCATTGCGTCTCAGGAACCTTTGTTGTCCGGAAAGGTCTAATTTGCGGACACGATGAGCATATTTGTCGAAGATAGAGAAATTTGGCCTCGTGTCATCGTTGGCTTCAATCGTGAGCTGTGAGATAGAATGTGATGATTCAGCTTGGAATATAGCAGACAAATGCAATAGACATACCTCATCGCTCGACGACAAAGTATTTGCTGCGTAAATACATGATGCTAGTGGACGCAAACTATCCAGTTCGCTCCACAGAACGTCCAGAGAGGCCTCGCTCAGGGCACTGCAGGTTCTGGCTAACATGGCAAAGCTACATCGACCCAATTGCCTATCTTCCTTGATAGAGGCGAAGATATGGGCTCGGACATCTGGAATGAGCAACGCATAATGCATGTCGATATCTGAGCCAGAATCAATAAATTTCAACGTTCACCGGTGAATACGAGAGCGTTAGGCCGTTGAACTTCTCAGGTACTATAGTAGCCGTTACTACTAGTACTTACGTACGAGCGGCTGCCTTTTCAACACATGAGCTTAATAATCACGCGAAAATAACCCTTCAAGTTATTGCAGAGTTAGGCTCCTTCCATTTTCCTACGCCTAGGGTACTTGAGCGATAATTGCTGCATCGAGTGACTTCAGCCTGCGCTTGCAAAACACTTTGCTATGCCTCGGATTCGTAAAAGTATGTAGTTAATCAACTCCATGAAATTACACTCATTCGTGATGTCGACACCGCGGAATAGAAACATCCAAGCGAGGGACGACGCACCAACGTGAAAAGTTGAAGCATAAGGTCTCGCAAGGCAGGAAGAAAGCTAAGAAACAGGTTCGGAAAGCACAGGCCGCTGGAACAAGTGAGTGCCGTGCATTGTCATAGGCGAACTTTTTTGAAACAATCGTCTTTGCATCTATATTTTTTTGCTGGGTTGTGTAACATTTATGTCCTTGTGCTCATAGTCTTTGTGTAGCCCAAAAGAAATCTAAAAAAGATCCCGGAATTCCGAACAATTTTCCCTACAAGGATCAAATACTCGCAGAAGTCGCAGAGTCACGACGTCAAGTAAGAGAGCACTAATCTGTTCGATGTCCCTCTTACTGACTTGATTGTACTACAGGCTGCAGAGGAGAAGCAGCAACGTAAGGCTGAAAAGCGCGCTGCTCTCACTGGACTCGACGTCGAAGATGTCGAAGATCCTGAAAAAAACATCAACATTGATGAAAATCAAAATGACGGCCAAGGCTTTGATGGCATTATGTCCATTCGTCCCGCACCTCCAGTGCCATCCATCAAGAAACCTGTAGAACCTTTGACTTCAGAACCTGCCATACCGATCACGCAAGGACCTGCCTCTCTTCGCGAGGTGTTGCAAAAAGCGGACGTTCTGCTCCATGTAGTGGATGCACGGGATCCTGCGGCAGGCCTTAGTGAGGCTTTGTTTAAAGAAGCGAGAGGCAAAGATATCATACTTCTCGTGAACAAGATCGGTAAGTTGTTCGTTATGTCTATGAATGGCATTTGATCGATTACATATAGATTGCGTACCACGAGAATCTCTAGCGTCATGGCTATCCTACTTACGACTAACGTATACCGCCCTGCCATTTCGCGTGGCAGAAGCTTTCTTACCATCCAAACCCAACCTGCCCCCGGTATCAAAGAAGATTTCTGTCAAATTAGACGATGCGCTTGGCTCGGACGCAGTTTGGCAGCAGCTCATCAAGGCCAACAAATCTGGTGAGGAGTTGGTTGTGGCCCTAACGGGAGTTACCAACGTAAGTTTCGTCGTTTGATGTTGCGTCGAATCGTTATTGATCAAATTGCTTCATCCAGTCCGGTAAATCTGCAGTCATCAATTCTCTCGCATGCGCAGATCTACTACCTATTTACAATCTCAATTCTACGATATCTACAAAAGGTCCTCATACAACAACATCAGCGAGCGAGCTAGTCTTGGAGTTTCCTGACAAAAAAGGGGTCAATGTGCGACTGATTGATACCCCAGGATTGGAATATGTCCGTACGGAGGATGTAGAAGAGCAGGAGAAAGAAATGGCAAGAGCAAGAGATATCCTGCTCCGAAGTCGAGGGCGGATTGATCGACTAAAAGACCCATTGTTTGCTGGTGAGTGTCGCCGAGCTGCTCCTCTACCCTGGATCTGACGTCATGAAAGTTGAGCACATTGTGTCTCGAGCAGATACCCAGGATTTGATGTTGGCATACAGTTTACCTGCCTTTTCGAAGGGCGACCCGACCTCATTCCTTGCTGGAATGGCACGTGCGAGCGGGCTTATAAAAAAGGTGCGTTTTCCGAGGATATTATTCAAGCGCACGCTGATCTGTGGTATGCAGCGTGGTGTCCTGGATCATGCGGGTGCGGCGCGCATTGTACTCAGAGATTGGAGCATTGGAAAGTTTGCGAGGTATACCATGCCACCGGGATCACCGACTACATCCTCTTCAACAAATAACGAAGGAATTCTGGCAATGCTGAAGAGCCGGAAAGAGCTACGGAAAGCGGAAGACGTGAAACTTGTACGGTTGCAGCCTGGAGAAGCAGAGAAGAGGGATGTGTTATTGGACGATGTGTGGGTTATTGATGAAGAAGTCGGCGAAAATGAGGACGATGATGAGGATGCCGGAAATGAAGAGGTAACCGGAGATGAGGACGGCGATGAAGACGGTGCCGATCAAGGCAGCGATTCCGAGAGTAGTGAGGAAGGGATTGTTGATGATGAGGATGAAGAGGAGGTGCCTGAACTGTTGCCCCCGCCCAAGCGAAAGCGAACAGTGTCCTTTGCTGTTGTTCCAAGTAAAGGGAAACGGCAGCGAAGGTTTGGCAAAAACGTGACACAATAGAGGGGTATGACGTATATCACATACTAAGTGTGTCGATCCAGAAGGTTTTGATTCTGACTTTCTTTACACGTTCCGCTATAGCCACGCTGTCTACATGAGGGATGGTGTTGGCCGACTGAGTTTATCGTGATTATATAGCCCTGCAGTTGATGACGGCGGTCAACACGCCCATTATGGCTCGTCCGACTTTTCTCCAGAAGGTACTCCGAAGACCTTCCCAGAAATATGCTACAGGCACAAGCCGCGCAGCATCAACTTCAAAAGCTTCTCAACCTCATGAGCAGCCCCACACAAGGGATTTCCATTCAACCAAGGGTGAATTGCTTCGTATAGCTTCCGAATTCAATCATGAAGATCTGCTTCACCACAATGATCATGAGCGCCGACGTTCTCCCCCAGATGAATCATGTGCGTTTATACAGGTGAGTTACGATTAAAACACACCGACATATATTAACATCTGTCCTTACTGAAGAACGGCCATATCCTTACCGCTGCGGCACCGCTGGACTCTGCAGGACACCCTCCCAGTGTCTCTATCGCCGCCGACGTCCATAGCGAGAAGCTACAGGCACCACGACAAGCAACAGTTTTGGAGCTCCACGCTTCTGTAGATCAATCTATAGATCTCTCTCAGCCCGACTCTGAAGAGGTGTTCTACACCCCTCCAAGTTCCCCTATATCCTCCCCTCCAGCCTCTTGCTCGCAGACTCCAGCTCATACCCCATATTCGACACCCCTTCACTCTGCTGCATCGTCTGTCGCCTCTTTAGGGTCTGATAATCCACAGCCCATATCTATTTCGACAACATCCTTGATCGAATCTTCTATGAACACCACAGTCACCATGTATCCCGTCAAGAACGAGCCTGGGCGTCATAAACGTATTCCCAACCACCGTAAGGTAACTTATACGGACCAAGATTGGGCCAAAGACGTTCGGTGGCTTGAGGCCTCGCAACATAACGGGACTAGATGCAAGGATGTCGGACGCAATACTTCGTCGAGCAGTGTTTCAAATGCAGCATCACGCTCTGCCTCATCTCTACCGAGCACTGATGTGCCTTCTCAGCTGCATAACCTTCCGAAAGTTGAACCTCCATTTCCTCGTGGACGAAGGCCAAAAGGTCATGGGCACATGAAACCAAAACAAATGCGTGCGATGGTTGGCATGTCGGTTCTTCTTGAAGTGGAGGAGGACGCCTACCTGTGTGGTAACCCTGCTGGAGTGGATAGAAGTATGCCTCACAAGCGCTCGCAGTCTTTGACACATATCCCAACACATACTCCCCAACCACCGAGACCGGTACGACAGAAGCCATCTGCGACTTCATCGCAGCAAGCACCAAGGAAGTTGGTCAGACGTCGTAGTTCGTCTTATCCTTCGTTGTCTCGCGATGGCAAGCCATCTCGGTCGTCATCAACGCGCTTAAACTCTCATGCGACTGGTGTAATCTCACAATCCGGCGTGCCTGGTTCTGCATCATCTCTCAGCGTCGCGTCGCGCCCAATGAGCAGCGCTTCTCACGTGACTTCTTCAACCACGAAATCTCCCTATACATCGGCGCCATTAAATGCCCTGGACGCCCTTGCTGCGCACGCGTCATCTTCATGCGAGGCAGACGCACTTCCATCAAGTGGTACCCGTGGCTTCACCAGCCTTGTTCTTCCTCGTGCGCCCACTTCTACGCCCACCTCTGGATCGAACTCTGGTATCGGTTCTTGGCGCCCCTGGAAATCAGGTAGAAGGGCAACAGCTGCAGAAAGTCTGGGCGCAGGACTCGGGTTCGGAGATAAGGTTGATCTTACACGAGCTGGACTTGCACAGACTACGATGGCCAGCGTGGAGATTATTCGTGGAATCGCGTCTGGTGATGCCGAATACCAGGAATCGAAGTCTTCTGTGTCGTCGTTTGGCTTGGGCTGGTTCTCAAAGGATCATATCAAGCAAGGGAAGGTCAAATCTCGACAGGTCCCTGCAGAGAGTCCGCTCGGGTTCACAGTCTATCGAAAACCTCCGGTTTATGTTGGCGGAAGTTCAGTGCTAGTGCAAGTATGGGCTGTGGGGCTGGACGATGTGGATGCCCGTCTTGTGGGTATGCACCCGCCGCCATCGAAGCAACCCTCGCCGGGGACTCCTCACAGGACCGAGGAGAAAAGTGATGGGAAAAGGCCCGTTCCACTAGGTTATATTCCAGGACGGTCTTTTGTTGGGCGTATCCTCGAAGTGGGATGGGATGTTGATAATCACTCTCTCAAGAAGGGAGACTGGGTCATCGGTCTCAACAGCGTGCAGAAGGTTGGTTTGTATTACATTGACACGAGATTTGATACAAATATGCTGATTTATTTCTAAGTGTGGTGCTTTGACCGAATTCATTCTCGTTGACCGACATCGCATTCATTGCGTGCCACATCCTAACATGCCTGATCAACCATCTCTGGTTCTCTCCTCGTTGAGCGAGGATGACAAGGTGGGGCAGCGCAATTCGCTTGTGTTTCCTGCCGTGAATGAACCCAACGGTCTCACAGTGGACGAGCTCGCTCTGCTCCCGCTTTCAGGCGTTCCTGCTTATCGCGCTGTACGCACATTGACACACATCACACGTGCATTAGTACAGCCTGACGTAGCTGCATGGCGGCCACACAGAAACGGGCATAGTCGTGAAGTTACCAGCGACACTGATGAAGACGATGTTGTCATCATGCGTTCCATTAAACATGGCTCAGCAGAAAAGCGGGTCGATATGACGCGTCCTCGCATATTAATTTTACGTGGGCACGACGGGCCCGGTGCGCTAGCTCTTCAGATGCTTGTTCGCGCTGGGTGGTCTGTCTGGGCTCATGTACCTGTACCATTTGACCTTCCCGGTCTTCCTCACGAGTTCGAAGAGGATCTTCAAGACGAAGACAAGAAGCGTACGTTGGCAATACGACGAGTTATGCTGGAACGAATTGAGAAACGGCTCCGTGGGTGGGGTGCAGACGAAGTTTTATTTGTTCCCATCGAGTCAAACTCCACATCCGGGTCAACTCCACGAGACGACGCTTCTTCTTCATCGGCGTCCCTGCACCATCCACAGTCTTCTTCTTCTTCCGCTCATTCACATAACATACTACCCTCACCATTTTCACGCTCCTCGACGTCGTCGACATTGTCCTCACCATACTCACCCTCCACACATGGTCATACTTCCTCTACATCTCATTCTTGTGGTGCACTCCCTGCTCCATATTCCTATACTGGACTTCGTCTCACTCCATATCAGACTGAAAAAACCTCGGCGACAGCACTTTTCACCTACTTGACGCAATCGCGCGTTCGTTTTGATGCGGTCATCGATACGATTGGGGGTCGTGAGATTTGGGAGGCCGGGCGGACATTACTCAGCCTTCCAGTTCACGATGCCGCGCGAACCAACATTGAAGGCCAGTTTACCACACTGGTAGGGGACGCACCCGACCGTGTAGTGTCTACCGCAAGCGATCATTTCCGTGCGGGCGTACGAGCGCTTCGCATCGGAAACTCCAAAGGTACATTGCAAGTCCACGATGATGCCGAGTTTCCTCAGCCATCCGTCGCGCCCACCAGGGGCAAGAGGGACAGAAGAAAGATGAAGCCTCGGCCGGTGAACTACGCGTGGGTGAACGTCATGTCGGACGTGGATTGGGAAGGTGCGGATGTGCGGGATTCGTTAAGCGCAACGCTGGCGATGGCAGTAAAGGAAGGCGTGCGGCCTGCCGTTGGTCTTTCTGACTTTCCGGACTTGTCGAAAAAGGGCAAAGAGAGGATGAAGAACAAGTTTGGCGGTGGTGACGGGGAGACTCTGGGAAAAGTCATCCCGTTCGAGAATACGCCGCAAGTTTTCATTGCTGGAGGTGGGCTTGAGCATGGTGGGACAGTTGTGTCTAGAATAGCTGGGTGACCGATATCTGCGGCTTCCGTCCCCGATGGATTCATTATCTTATGTAAAAGATGTACATTCATATTTATGATATTTATTATTTAGGGATCTGCGTCTGATGGTACAGTGTCTAATGATATGCGCGGTGGATTGGGGGCGACTGCGGTTTCGATTGTTGGAATTGCCTTGGTAATCGGGGAACAAAAAATCAAATGTCAAATTTTGAGGCGATGTACGAGATGCGTCAAGCCCACCCATGGTACATATGTTACGATGCGTGATATTTAATTACATTGATGAGTTCACATCACGGTGCCTGGTTCATTGTGATCCGATACAGGAGACTTCGAGGCGTCTTGCGCCACCAGAGTCAAGTACACCGGGACGCAGGGGCAAGGACAGGCGTACTCGTAGAAAGTGACTCAGAGATCGGGACGGTCGGTCTACTACTAGTAGGATGGGCGTACTTGTGCAAAAGTGAGGCGTCAGGGCTGAGTCATCCCCGATTGATATTTGCCAGGCTCATAATTGTCCTCTTTCACTGGTCTACTGCCATGGCTATGTCACGGAGTGGTGACCTAGCTCACCCACTTGAGTTGGCTGACTTGCGACAGAACATTTTTGGCTCTGTCGCCGTGCCTCTCTGAGAATGAGACACTCATTTCTCCATCAATCTTGATCTTTCAACTTCGTACTAGTACTAGTTTGAAACAACTGTGGTCGTCAACTAGTAGTAGATATAGAAATGTGTGAGATCATATTGCAAACTGGTGACCGAGTTTGAAAGTGATCTGACTCTGATTGAACGGTAGTAGCGACCGATCATACAATGCACATCATCATGAAGTGGTCGACTCAGCTTCAGCTAAACATCCGCCCTAGGGCCTCAGCAGTTTCAGCACCCTCGCAGGTCACCATAACAAATTAAACTAAGTCCAACACATAGTACTAGCTACCAAACAGGGCTCAGCATGAGGCCTTGAGGCTGTAGCTGGCTTGATTTTGAACGTTTCCGCTGGAACGGCTGCGACTGTGGCACAGGCTGTGAATCAAGTGACCAATGCATGAGAACTATACGGAGTGCTGAAACCACTCAGAGTTCTGCATCACTCACCATGCCATTTTCGTCGAACATTGCCACCAGGACTCCACTCCGAGTTCGAGCCATGGCAGTGCATCATCTGCGTCGATCCTTTCTTTTTGAGGGAATTCAATTACACCGTTAGTTTGGTTCAGGAACGTCCCCGCCGAGCTACGGCACCGTTTTACACTGATAACACACGTCGCGCCATAAAGGATGCCATATATATAGCGCGGATCGTAAAAAAATACTAGTACTCGTAGTACAGGTAAGTGTGGAATGGCTGACTAGCTATAGCCTTGACAATGTCGATCTTTTCTTTTTGAGGGAGTTCAAGATAAGACTGTTCCTCCTCTAAAATAATTGCTAATTCTCAATTGCAATAAACATCAACCTGAGCTCGCTGTTGAGGACGGCAACTTGAAGCTCAATTATTCACTCACTAGTCAGTATGTTTCTGTCTGAAGAAACTTAAGATACATATATACATCATGAGATATCCTGAACATGAAGGTGCGTTAAATTTATCTCAGGGCGGTACAACAGCATACTAAGAGTAGTCCTACTAGGTAGCAGGCGATCCCATTCAGCAAGGAACTCGTACCGCCACGAATGCCGCTGCCGGCACATAATTGGTGAAGATGAAAAATGCCATCACCTCATCACAATGTTTAAATACTCTGGGGTTAGAAGGCTAGCGTCGCAACTCTCAAATCACCGTAGTTTTCTACTTACACACTTTTATTCCTCTGGTGCGTTGGGCACCTGTCTCCATAGAGCATTGCTAACCTGCAGCACAGCAGTCCGTCCCTGTGACAATCGTCCACGAGCTCCCGGGCTTCCACCAGACAACTCACCAGCATCTTAGACATGTCTCTCGATATCATTCCCATCACGGTGGATGCGGAGACCGTGCTTCGAATAGAGCAAAGTGGTCAACCACTCGTTGTGTATGACTGTAAATTACAGGGTGCGCCCTGTAGAATGTGCGTGGAGGGAACCACCAGTGCAGTGTCTGCCCACCTACGTAGACACGGCATCACTGGTCCGGACAGCGCCATTACAACTTGTACATGGGACGGCTGCTACAAGACACTCAAGAAAGGGAGTATGGCAAGACACATCCTTACTCACCTCCGTGTCAAGGTGCGCTGCTCCGTGTGCGGAATCGTGAAGTGTCGTTACGACCTTTTTCGTGAACATGTGAAATCCCCAGGGCCATGCCATCTGGCAATCGCCGATACCGTTCCCGGACCTGGAGGACTTGTTATATCCCCTATGAGTTGGGTTGCTGATCCGGTATGTGATTTGATCTGTTTTATGACCGGCACTGTTTACACGTGTTGCATTTTTTCAACTAGGGAGTCTAGCTATATTCGCTAGGAAGCCCGCTTGAAGAAGAATGAACTGACACGGTTGTAAGATAAGGGGACCTTGTACGCTGCATGGTGGTGACATTCCTAAATGGAGGGTTAATTAGTTGTTTGTAGTTGTATATTTAATAGTAGTGAGATTTTTGCACGTACAAAGAAATCATCCAGCGTGGCTAGCTGCCACGTCGGTGATAGAGGACATTGTTTCCTATGTCATTTCACAACCACTGCGCCAACAGCCTATCCTAAAGCGAGGATTGACCATTGAAAGCGGTGTATTCTGATGGTCAATGATAACCCAAATCCGGCGTAGTGACGAAACATTTCGCTGCGATGAGTTCGTGAGATTGACGACCGTGACAAGCGCTGGGTTCATTATGCGCCTTTGATGGTGATTGCTTCTTGATCGAAGAATCACATCCATGCCAAGTCTCCTGATAGAGCAATCACTAGTGTTAGAATGTGTCATTCAAGACGAGTAAGTTCGCTCAGCCTGGTTTGTGAAGCCCTGCCGACATTGATCTGTCACTGGCAGCATGACTGTTGTGGATGTCCAATCTTGTAATCGTAATCAGCGACTTGGCGGCGGGCACTCTTCACGGAAACAAAAGTTAATAACATATTCGAGTGATACGGAAAGCAGAATACGTAGATATATGCAAACAGTCGAGGCTGCAATATTTTTAAACTTGATATCTGTCAGAAATTTTTAGTGAACGTGAGAACCGTGTCTTGTTTTCTTCAAGATAGGTCATCGACGAGAATATTATGATCAATGAGGATCTCGATTGGATAGATATATGCGAGCTCTGTCGTACTTTGAACGTTAACGATAGGTTCGTCGCCATCGTGGCAGGTACTTTCTTGCGTGTTCCAAGATTCGTGCGATTTTCAGAGAAGTTTGCAAATGAGCGGATGCGGATCTGTCTGGAATACTAGAACCTTGAGCTTACATAAAATCAATAAAATATGCTGCCACTGCGAAGCAGAACTGTGAACCAAAAGCGGAGGAGCCACGTCTGGCAGGCAAAGGTGGTTGAAGAGTCCAGTGCGGAGCGAGATGCGGATGGAAATTTCTGGGGATAGTCTGCGTGGGTAGAGCCGCGAGTAGTAGTTGATAATGTGGCTTCGTTGAGCTGTCGAAGCTTTTTGAGCGGCGAGCATGTTGCTGAGCGTCACCCAGCGAGATTCTAAAGGGCTGCAAATTTATCACCTTGGGACTGTCAAATTTCCAGTCCAAACTGGCTGGAGCGCTGAGCGCTGAACGGCCCATGGTATTGCTTCTTGATTGAATAACACTATACAGTTGAAATAGTCATGATGCATATGATAAAAATTTGTGAAATTATTCAAAAGTAATAGTTCACGAGTTTATGCTCTGATGACCGCTTCGACTGTATGGGTGAACATCATGTCGGACGTGGATTGGGAAGGTACGGATGTGGGGGACTCGTTGATGGAAGCTGTGCGGCCTGTTGGTCTTTCTGACTTTCCGGACTTGTCGAAAAAGAGCAAAGAGAGAATGAAGAACAAGTTTGGCGGTGGTGATGAAGAGACTCTAGTAAATGTCATCTCGTTCGAGAATACGGCTGAGTTTTCATTGGGCTTGTATCGAGAATAGCTGGGGTGATCGGCTTCTGTCCCGGGTGTCGATTGCCTGGACGCATCAGTCAATCAGAAATGAGACATTATACTCGGCCATCGCGTTCAGTACTTACATAACTATATACGACACCGCACTAATAATACTCGGTTTAGCTATGCAAACGTTAAAGCCGTTCATGTCAACATTGGATTGCGATTGCGATTGCTTAGGACTCTTGCATCTTGTAGCATTAGTACAAGCTTGTTCCTGGACCCGACTTAGGGTACATGAAGTTGAACGCGTTGGCATACATTTTGGATCGCAATCGTTTTTTAGTTTGCCGCACTGGTTCGAAAAATAACGAGTCCAGGGGTGCCCGGAGGGTTGTTGTATTGGGAGATGCCGAATTTTGAATTTCATAAATGTCACATGTTACCGGCCCGTTGTAGGACCCCTGATAATGCCTGGTTGGCGGAGGCCCGAACCTGCCCGAACTTGTCCGGATGGATTCTGACTTTTTTTGACTGATTTTGTCCAGATCCCGTCCTGGCCGAACCGTTCGTCCTCCCAGGAGCGCCGCCCAATCCAGCCTGGCCTACTCGTTTGCGGAATAGTTTGGCCGCTTGGATAAGTTGAGGTGCAAGCATGATGCAGCATTTCGAACGCGGAGACGTCAGCTGGCGCAAGTTCAAGACCTGTAGGCGTCACCTTAGTAGGTGCAGAGGTGAGGAGTCAAAGAAAAGCTGTGGAAGGAAGGCAAATTGACGGCATTGAAAGATAGCAGTCGGAGTAAAAAAACGTTGATGATATTATTTGGATTGCGTGCCAGCCGCTACCTTTCAAATTTCAAGGTGTGTTGGAGTATGTAAAACGCTTGATTCGAACTCAAGCTCCATCTCTCGGACGTGACACAACATACTAGTACCATCCCGACCTACCACTGCCATACCTCATCCTTCCGACATGACGACCATATCCGGATGGCAACCTGGTTCCCCAAACCTCCTCTCTGATGATTCTCCCAGGTTGACCCCAAAATCTGACCTCGGATGTTCGGATTGTAACCTGGGACAAATGACCTTTTGGCCAATTTCTGTCCGGATCGCTGACTGGGTTCCATAGGCATTATCAGGGGTTCCCCCGTTGTGTGTGGTGACGGAGTTTCAAATCGCACAGACCCACCTCGCTGAATGCCGAGGCAGTTTATCCGCGCGGTTGGCAATATTGTGCCTGCCTCTGGCAGACAAAGGCCATCCGGATATTTTCGTTAGTGTGTGGGACGAGGTGTCCACTGACCCAGTTGTTCGAAAGGGGACGACATGACTCAGTGCTCATCGGTCCACGTGGATCTGACAGCGTTGGCAGTGATCCCGTCTTTGTTTCTTCGTAGGCGGATGTCGACGATTTTTATATGCACTGCAATGATAGTGCGTCTTCCACTGCAATTGGTACCCCACAGAAGTCGGCACTTTCACAAAACTCGTATTTCTAGCTACTTGAACGCATAATTCTTACAACATAGATATCATCTCCCTCATTACGAAGTTGAACGATCATGATGAAAATGCCGAACTCACATCGCATGCCGTTGTGTGTGGTGGCGGAGTTTCGTTTCAAATTTCAAATCGACCGCTACAGCCTCGAAAAACCAGGATGCCAGGAATGCCATACAAGGATGTGCAGCGATTCTATTATAACCGCCAATAATTCGCTTGTTTGTTGGACATGGCAGGGAGTAATTCGGTGACCTTTAAAATGCCCCTGGATTAAGAAGCGAGCTTGGATTAAGCCCTGATCAATACTGTGATTCCTCTCTACGGTACTATACCTGCAATTTCACTCTTCACCCCTTTGGTGCGTCTGATATTCGTCTCGCAAAGAACAGCGCTGATCCATTGCACATATAGCATATCCTTTCATCCTTTCGACATCTTTATGGCTCTCAACATCTTGAACGTGGATCCACAGACCTTTCATCGAGTAGAACAATGCGGTCATCCACTCGTTGTATACGAGTGTAGACTAGGGGCAGTCCCCTGCGGGATGTTTGTGGAGGGAACAACCACCGCAGTGTCCGCCCATCTGCGAGAACACAGCATCCCTGGCCCGGACAACGCCAGTACAAGTTGTCCGTGGGCTGGTTGCTCCAAGACACTCAAGAGGGGAGGCATGGCAAGACACATCCTTACTCACCTTGGTGTCAAGGTGTGCTGCTCCGTGTGTGGAGTCGTAAAATGCCGCCTCGACCTCCTTCGTGCGCATATCAGATCCTCAGAGTTGTGTCGTTTCGCACATGCTAATGTTGTCTATGGACCTGAAGGTCGTTTTCTTGTCCCTACGAGTTGGAGTGTTACTGCTGCCCATCATATCCAATGACTTTTGATATATCACTTTCATACATTTTTTGACGGACGCCGCTTTGTCCTAATTAGTACTTTTTATATACAAGGCTTCGCCCCGCTCACCTTCGGATGTTCTTTTCCTCTTCTTCTCTTGAGAATAGCGTTTGAATGTCTCAGTGACGTCATACTCTTGAAAAATGTGGTGTATTAGTATTGTCCGTGTGCAAACGCGCAGGTCAAGCATGGCTTTCTCAAGCGTCAGCCTTGACATTCGTTGAATATCAATGTCAGGTCGCAGGGAAAACTGTTTGTGATTGACGGTCCAGCTTGAACGCGCTGTATAAAAGGTGATGCGAGGCAGGCAATGATGAACCCCCAAGAATCCGCGTAGTTAAAAGAAAAATGAATTGCAATGCTGTGGAGCTCAGAAGACAAAAGTACAATTGCAAGAGCAGTAGAGACAGGGAGATAAGCGAATAACGCACACAAATAAGAGCACACACAGATAGTGCTAGTGAGCTTAAGGAGCTCAGGTGGAGCACGCACATGGGTAGATACAAATTGCTTCTGCTGGATCAAACGTTGCGTGCTTATAACATTTTAGACACAGCGAGGAAGTGTGTCATACGTACTCCATGAGGAAACTTTGAATCGGAGTTCAAGATCAGCTGCCGCGGTCCGCAATGGCGAAATATATGCAGTCTTACTCTACGATGCTATTCCAGTTCTTGAGTGTTCGCGTCAACGCCATATGCATAGGTGATTAACCAGCGGAGGTAGTGCATTCTGATAATCGATAATAACTCGAATCCGACGTAGTGACCAAACTTTTCGCTACGACGAGTTCGTGAGATTCCCGACAACGAAGCGCTGAGTTTTATCAAACGCCTGCGCAAAATGCACTTGGTAATTGCTTCTTGATTGACAACGCCATACATGCCAAGCCCCCTGATTGAGCATTAATGTCAGAACGAACCATTCAAAATGAGTGGACGTAAGTTTCGCTCAGCCTGGTTTGTGAAGCCTTCCACAAGCCTGTCAACACTCCCTTGGCTGCATATGCTGAGTGGCTACTTGCAGTATTGTTGTGCCTGACCTTTCTTGCAATCGCAATCGGGGACTTGACACTCTTCATGGAATCGAAAGTTGATAGTGTAGAACAAAGTAGTAGAGCGATATGAAATGCGGAACGGATACAGGCAAACAGTCGAGGATGAAATGAACTTTGAACTTGGTTTTCTGTCTGAAATAGCGAACGCGGAAACCATGTCTTGCTTTCTTCAAGATAGGGAAGTAACGAGAACATTGTCAACTTGAGGCTTGCTGGAGGATGACCGCCATGAACCTCTTCAATCACTTGTGCCTGTACGAACGAGACCTCTTGTCCATGCTTTCGCCCATCGATAACTGAAACAAGAGAGCACAACTTGCACACCTTCAAGATGGTTTCCGCTGACAGATGAACCATCACCAACGACTACCGTTTTCAGCCTGGTTAGAAGAGCTTGTCGCACCAGTGCCTGAAGGCCCATCAAAATCCTTGCGAGGGCTACTACCCCTAGGAGGACTCCTGGAGTAGCTCCCTCGCCTTCTGTAATCAGGTGAGTAACGACGAGGGCTGCGACGATCGCGCCAATCACGGCTGTCGCGACCGTAAGGGTCCCTGTCTTTATCGCGATCGGAACGGCGGTGATCGCGGTCACGATATGAGTCACGGTAGGAGTCGCGGTGGTACGAATCGCGCCCTGAGCCTGAGTAAGTGTCCCTAGTCGAACGACGATGCCCCATATATTCGCCGGGGGTTGGTGCGTGCGGTCTGTCAGTGACAGAATAGTCGACCCGAATACGACGTCCATTCAGTTCCTATGAAGGATATTAGCAAGGAAGGTATACACATGAGGAGAAAAACGTACGACTCCGTTGAGTTCCTGAATGCAGCGAGTAGCTTCTTCAGTGCTGGACATTCTGATAAAGCCGAAACCACGAGAGCGGTCGGACTGAAAAACACGTTTTTGTGGGTTAGGGTAACGAAATGCACAGCAAACCACCGCACCCTCTGATCGTACACAATCGTTACTTTTTCTACTCTTCCAAAGCGAGAGAACTCTTCGTCCAAATCCCGCTCTTGTGTCCTAATGCTTAATCCAAAGACCCCCAAAACTTGGGAGGGGTTGGGCGCCTTCTTTGCCCCATTAGCGCCTTGCAAAACATGAGGAGCACATGTGGAACGTACAATTGGTGCATGTGTTGGCTTTTTAGGAGGCGGAGACCTGCGCTTTTGAGTAGGACTACGGTAACCGGTGCTGCGGGCTCCAGGACTTCTCGAACGAGAACGACCGCGTGGCGGGGCGGCGTCCCGGTCTCTGGGTTCTGATGTAGCAGTGGGTGCAGGTGCATTGTAGGCATCTGAGTAAGGGTCCACTGAAGGAGCAGTTGGTTCTCCGTATTGATCCTACAGGAAAACAAAAAAGTTAGAAAAAGTTGGCTTGGGCGCCGAAAATGCGACACACCATGGCAGTTGAAGTTGAAGAAAAATTTGGCGTTGTTTGTTTGTTGTTTGTCTCAGATGCAAATATTCAATTTCATCTTCCGCGAAATGCCGAAAATCAAACCTTATCTGCTTGTTCTGCACAGTTCCTCAAGCCTCCGTTGTTGTCTGTACACCGTCCCCGAACAGTGCAAATCGGCAAGATCAAGATGGTGAGCTCGTGGTCCCAAACAACACCTGGAGATTATACTGAAATGTGCATCTTACTAGGGCATCGACATCAAGAAACACCACGTCAAGAAGGCCCAGCGGACGGCCCCCAAAAGCGAGGATCCTTACCTCCTTTTGCTCGTCAAAGTATGTATGTTTAGTATGTGCAAAGACTCAATCTAAATGCTTTTCAGCTCTACAGATTTTTGGCCCGCCGCACAGACTCGGATTTCAACAAGGTTGAATAAATTTACGAGTGGTTCAGGCGTTTGACTGAAGCATGATTTTTACTCAGGCTATCCTCCACCGCCTCTTCCTCTCCAAAATCAACCGTCCTCCCCTCTCTTTGTCAAGAATTGTTAAAGAAACCGCTGCCACTTCTGATCGTGACTCAAAAGTTATCGTGGTCGTTGGCACTGTAACCGATGACGTTCGTCTCGTCGAAGTACCCAAACTTTCAGTTGCTGCTCTACGCTTCACGCGCGCAGCAAAGGAGCGCATTCTCAATGCTGGTGGTGAGGCATTGACGCTGGATCAGCTCGCACTTCGCGCACCAACAGGGTCCAACACTGTGTTGCTCCGGGGAAAGAGGAACACTCGCGAGGCTGTCAAGCACTTTGGCATGGGTCCCCACAAGAACAAGAAGCCTTACACCATCTCCAAGGGTCGCAAAGTGCGTGTCGATCATTACTTTAAAGGTGTTTATATCTAACGCATTTTCCTCAGTTCGAGCGGGCCCGTGGTCGCCGAAAGTCTCGTGGCTTCAAAGTATAAGAAGCTCACAAAATATTCATTGGTGGCAGCATGGAAGGCGTCGCAATCTCTGTGTGGTCACATATGCATTATGGGTATACTACAAACCATCATTTCTCCATCTTTTGAGCCCTGTATGCCCCCCACCCTTATGCATTGCTTATGTTCGAGCGCGCGTCTCTACTGGGAATGCCCTACTTGAGAAATGCTATATTTAGGGCTGAAATATGATCTAGAAGTTCGAGACGGTATACAAGATCTTGATTGAACAGGTATCAATTGTCGGAGCCCGTCTAGATAAGTATGCAAGCTCGGCCTACTCTTTCATCCTGTGCTGCAATTCCTTCAGCTCCTCTGCCATATCATCTAGAGGTGGTGGCATGACATGAGATTCCGGCGTCACGGCCTTCTCGGCAACTTTTCCTTCCTTCTTCTGTAGAGCTTTCAAGAACGTGGAGCCACCAAGCCAGAAGAAAGCGAGTGTCGAGCCAATCATCCAAAAGCCGTACCAATGGAGCCGACGCCAAGCCTCGATAGAATCAGTAAAGTTTAGCAGCATAAACGGCGCTGCCACGTAGTTGAGAATGAGGATGCTGACGAAAGTTCCGGTCAAATCGTAAATGCGTTTCGTGATTGTTGTGGGTGCTCCCGGAGGAGGGAGGACGAATGGACGTAGGTTGGCACGGCAGAGACGGCCTGCGGTAGTGATGAATCCACCGAAGAAGAAAGTCAGGTAGTAGCCTGTCGCAATGCCATGCTACAACAAAATCAGCACAACTCATGCATAGCATAACTAAGCACCTACCCAGAAGGCGCTCGTCGCAAAAGTCAACATGCTGCTGCGGAAGCCAGGCTTCTTCCCTTTGGGGGTTACACGTTTGTATATACATTCCCTGAGCCAGATGTTCGTGTTGATGTTCCATGAATCAAGCAAAACCTTGAAGTTCGAAGGCAGCTCAATCTCGAGGACTTTGACGTTGGCGGCACCTTCCCATGTGGATTCGCCTGAAGGGCCATACCCAGTAAACCCTAAACCTGTCAGAATACTTGCACCCTAGTCGCCTGCGTTAGCATCACGTCTACGACAGGACACGAACCGCACCTCTGTGAGCGTCCAGATCGCATAGTACTTAGACCGCTCGATGAAACCGGAAAGCTGGAAATATACCATCCTGCATCCAAAAACGTCAGAAAAGTATTCGATCGAACGTATTGAGACGGACCTATGGAGAAATCCTTGGGTCATAAACCACGGGGTGATCACGATGGCGTAGTAGAATGAGGGACTCAAAACCACAAAGATTCCCAAGAAGACCAAACCAGTTAACATCTTGCGATATGCGACTCGCTTTCTGCCGTCCGGAATGGACCTTGTTGAACTAGGACTGCGCTTGCCTTCGAAGAGTGATTCATCGATCAAGGAGATGTATGACGCGTAGTCAAGATATGGCCCGACTAGAACACCCGGGAAATAAAAGCTACACAAAAATCCGTCAACCGGAGACAAAACATATCAAACAAGACTCACGAATAACCAAGAAACTCGAGTAGTGTGGGATATTTCGTGACGCGTTTCTGTAATTGCCATTTGTCTAGATTCTAAATTTGTGCAACTAAGTTTTAAGAGATTTTTAGCGTGCAGGAGGGGCTTACTTCAGGGGCCGTTCTACCATCCCAGACATTCCATGCAAAAGTCGTGAGTTTCATAGTCAGCACCATTTGAGGCCCTGTAACCTCGAAGGTTTCATAGCTTAGGTTGTAAAATGCTCGTATGACGTGGCTTGAAATGGGGATATATCAGCCTCCCGTGCAAACGCGTCTTACTTGTATATCCCTTACTTGACTGTGAGATGACCCATGACGAAACTGCAGAAAGTCTAGTGAGCAGGTATTTCCAGAGTTAAGAGGGTAAACATACGCGAAAACTATCCACGGCATGTTGGAGCCTTTTACATTAGCCGCAATGTAATACGTTCCAAGAACACTCCCTAATAGCTGGACAAAGCCCCATGACAGGTTTAAAACTGGTATGAAAAAGAAAACCGAGACCAGTAGATTGAAGAGATGCTTGAGATTGGGCTGAGATGCTGGTATACGGATGAAGAGACTTCCTAGGGGGCATGCTATTAGTAGACACGAGATGAGCTGATAATTTTTTTAGCCCTAGTATATGCATGTCGCAAGATTGCTCCCAACCTTGATCTGGTCCACGGATGCACCGATGGCAGATGCGAGAGGGACAAATAACGCATCCATGACTAGCAGGTCACAAGCTGGAATGACAACCAAGGACAACCAAGCAAGAACCGTTGACCAGCACTAGCTTTTTGAGGTATGTATATAACAGAGTAACCCAAAAGTGGCGTCCTTCCTATAAGTACTGCACGTATTCCCACGCCAATGTCCGGTGCTGAAGATTAATATGGCTGCTACTACTACTACTACTAGCTAGTCTACGCACAATCAAGTTGAACAAACGTATTTACAACCGAATGGACCATAGGGTTGAGAGTTTATCAACGATTTTCAATTATCCCCTATCGACGTATCCAACAAAGCTTTCAAACGCCCACTATCAGTGTGAAAGAGTGATGACTTTTCTGTTGTATCTTCTGCCGACGTGGAGTATCTCTCGTGAAAATGACCGGCCTCTAGCTGAGACATGTTCGATTCTGTCCTGCCCAAATAGCGGGAGTGAAGAGAAAAAATGAATGTTGTGAACTAGCCGAAGGAACGAGTGGATTACGCTTGGTGTTAGCAACACCGTCGTACTCGATAAGACGTTGTCGAAGACAACACACTAGAACGAAGCGAGCATGAGTAAGGCACAACAATTACGACAGAAACTCCACATGAACTTTGATTCGAAGCGTATTTGTAAATTGGCCCAGTGAACGTTATCCGCGTTCTGGAGAGATGTACGACTGTTATGGTGTTGCATCACCATGAAGGGCTTCAACTTGAAGGAGACGCGGCTTACTGCGAGAAACCGCGAAGAGTATCGAAGTATCGATAAATTGTTTGAAGGTAGTGTATTGGTTGCCGATACATGGGAACCCAACTGGACAGGTGTCGAACCTAGAGAGCATATAATCAGGATATCACAGACCTGACGTCGCTGTGTAGAATTGTCCAGGTACTGAATACAAAACAAAGAGTTTCCTGTGCAGTTATCACGATACAGGGGAGAACTTTAGCTAAACATTTCGACTTCCACAACCAGACAACTATAAACGAAAGGAATGTTATGAGACTGTAAACAAGTCAGTTCGGTGAAAGATGACTTTGATATATGACTGTCAGTAAATGCATGGGAAGATTGCACAGACTTTGTATCAAGGGTCTATATACTGAAAAATGGCGAACCTGCCACATTTACCGATAGGCTGGCTGTGAAAAATCTTCGATTATGAAATTTCGCGCATCTCCAGCCACTGGTCCACTCCAGAAAAATTTGAGATATAAAGCAAATGAGTCCAAGAACGAATTTTGGGCTTGATGATAATTCGCTTTGAGTGACGAGATATTATCAGAGGATGCGATGAAATCGAAGTGTGGACGGCGGACAGCAAGGTGCACCAGAAGGTGGCAGACCAGAATGAAGAGAATGAGGGAGACGATGATAGCGCTCCGAGCCTTCAGGGGTAAATGTGGCTGGAAAGGGGAATACTCGGATATGCGTTCACAAAACGTAGGCTTAGGAGGCGGTTTTAAGAACGCTATGTAGTACTCGGGTGCGTCGGCTGCTGGAGATGACGGGGTAACGATGATGGCTGGCAAGGAAGACTTTTCCGTGGCCAGCGGAAGAGATAGATCTGCAAGAATATGATTAGTGTTACGACTCGAGTTATAAATTCACACGTACCCAGAGGCGCAGGAATCAGGTTGTAGTCAAGACGCTGCGGGAGACGGTGGATACGAGGAGCTGTATGATGCATTGAGTCTTCGCACGCGAGATTCAGGCGTTTAAATACTCACCCCGACGAGTCATGTTGAAAGTGGGAGCAGACTAAAAAGCAATGAAGTGAAATGCTTGTTCTTGGTCTAGGCGAATAGATTCTCAAGGTTTGAGAATCTTTAGAGGGAAACGACGAAAGGACTGTAGATTGAAAAGAGCGTGGGTGTTTTGGTCGAAAAGAAAAACAGCTGCGGTGGAACAGGATCTAGACGCTTGCAATTGCAAGTGGTGGTAAAGAAATAAAGGTATGACGATGACGAGGGAAAGTTCGTACGTAGTGAGGCTAGATAATCTGCTGACGTGATCTTGATTTACACGTGGTCTGGATCTGTCTAAGGGCTTGCAAAAGTGCAGTCATGTCGTTACTCGAGTCTCCTTCATTCGAGACAATCTCTTCAGAAATAAAGTCCACTACTCACCCGGGTGGAGGCTATGTTCTTGCACTAACATCGTTGGGAAATTACTATGTTTCTTCTGCTTCTGCTCCGTCAAATGCAATTCATCTTTTTGACAAGTCATCCTTGAAATGCGTCCAGACACTTAAAGGCCATCAAAACGCTACCACAGCCTTGCGAACCGTCAGAAGCATCGGGGGGTCTGACCGGCATACACTTCTATCTGCTGGTAAGGATGGGTGTGTGATTGCTTGGGATGAACGTTCTGGCGCTCCGACCATGCAAAGTATGTTTTTCATACTTTACCACTGGACCTTCGTGTTTGACAACTCAAGAGTATTATTGGTAACTAGTGACAACATCTGGGAGATCTAGTACCGTTTTGTCTTGTGATGCTTCTCATGATGGCTTGACTGTTGCTGCGGGAACGGACCTACAGAAGGAGGACGCATTTATACTCTACTGGTAGGTCCTACCATTATTTATAAGGCTATGAACTTCAATGCGATATCAAAGGGATCCTCGGAAATCAGCTGTACCTCTCCGTGTTCACGGCTCAACACATTCGGACGACATCACTGCAGTGCACTTTCTAAAAAATTGCCCGTCTCCAACATCTGGACAGATCTTGCTATCAGCTTCCACTGATGGCTTGGTTAGCACATCAAATTCTGCGGAAGATGATGAGGATGAAGCAGTTCTGAACGTTGGGAGTTGGGGTTGTAGCATCTCTCAAGCAGGATGGATCCGCAACTCGTCCACCAATCGCGTTTGGGCTGCAAGTGATATGGAAACATTCAGCTGCTGGTCAAATGAGGTATATTCCAATCACCCGTCAATCTACTTATTCCTCATGATGCCGCGCAAAGCTTGACATGTTGCAGAATTGTGACATTCGCCATCCCTCCGTTCATAGCCATGGGCGAACTTGGGTCACCGACTATTTGATAACATGTCACAATACAAAACGATCTGACAGTAACCTCGCTGTATTTGTTGGCTCGAACGAGTATGTGACATCGTGACCGTAATTCACGATTTAACACCTCTGCACAGGGGTGATGTGGCCCTTCTCTCGAGTTCGGATGTGACAGACTCATCTGTGCCATGGGCAATAAATTCGGTATGGGCCAAGGGTCACACTGGAGTGGTCCGTTCAGTCTTCTGGGATGAAAACGTACGTTTTCTTGGTGCGGGGATATCCAATGCTCATTTGTAACATAGCATGAAATTCTCGTCACGGGAGGCGAGGATTCAAAGATAAGTACATGGCGTTGCCCTATTCCCAGACAGCCTTCGGGGTTTGATGAAGGTGCGATGGATATGGACTCCGCTATCTTGAAAAGGGAACGTGATGACGAGATGGATATCAGCGAGAGTGAGCCAGTAAGAATGTTTCTATCAATGACCTCTCCACGTTTGCTCATTATGAACTACCTTACTAGGAAGGTAAAAAAGTAAAGCGGCAATCGTGAACATGAACTAGTGGCAGTACGGGAACTTGGATGTCATTGAAGCAGTGTCAATCAACCCTTATCCGATTATGGAAAACGGCAGTAACGATTATCAACGGCACATGTGTATGCGCTCACTGCTCCGAGTCGTATCTGCCCTCTGAAAAAATTTATGCGACTATTTTTCACACTGAGATGGCAGCATTTGCTTACATTATGCCGTGTGCCTGGTCAGGGTCCTGGAAGCATGTGCCAACAGTCAATCAATTTTTCGATCGGTCGCTGCAAGTATTGTACGCTTGCACAGCAAATGTTCCCGGCGTACCCTTCTCCGCTCACAATGCAGTTATGCTCGGTATGTTGAGCTTGGTTGAAAGCATTGTCCCGAGTTGCCGGTGACCTGCCTCGAGGACTCGGCACGAACAGTATTAGTCAAGATTTTCCTGCCGGCAATTTTGAACTTTTTAGAGCGAGAACTCCAGAACCCGCTACGTAATCGGGTCCGTTTTATCCATACTACATGGCATCCAACCGGATTGGGGCTGCGATCAAGCAGTGACCACATATGTTTGCCTCGCGGCTGAGCTCAGCCTTTGTTTTTCGCGTACCGAGTCTTAAAGCCGGCTCTGCTTCATATGTCATCCTACCGATATTTCCAGCTGTTTAATTCATGTTGGACACGACCTTGATTTCTCTGTCTGCTAGGCGAGCCTGTTGGTTATTGCGACTCGTTCCTTGAGCTGTTTACTGATGAACATATGTCAATCAGTGAACATTGGGAAACAATCACGAGCTGCAGCGCTGGGACTTCTCATTTATGAACACAGTAAGGAGTTTTTTCGATGTATTTTACTCGCTGACTCTCATTTCTGGTAGTCATCACTATCGAGGACGAGGTAAACTGTCAATCTGGTTCCAGCGACTGCAGCTATTAAGGTTCGGTTTGGCAGATTGATCTGATCTGGTTGAAGAAGAAAAGTTGGGTGACATGTCTCTATCATTTTGTGAGTTTGTATGCTAGAGAAGAATGTGTATTATGCTAATGCGCTCTCGAGAATCGCTGGCTTCCAGCGGTATGGCTCACATTCGACATGAGTGAGTAGGAACTATTGATCACTGCTAATTCTGTTGACCAGTATTCAAAGTACAACAAAACCCATATAATGCGATATCATCCAAAGTAATTCTTCGCACACCCTTCCACCGTCTTACGCTAACCATTCATCAAGACGTATGTTCGTGTTACTAAGACACCCATAAGGTTGACTTCCTCCTCTGGCCTAGTTGCGTCACCTACCTGATATGCAACAATACCATGTAAGTCGCGGGTCACTTTCTCTCGATGTCTTACTCATGATTCGACAGTGCACTCCTTATGACCATTTCCGTTCAAAGTAAGTACACAGCCCATGCACAACCATCACCATCGAACCTTTGTTTGTATCAGCAATACTACAGCTTAGAGTGAGTACAGCGGTTTCCTACGAAAAGTCGACAACTAACATCCTTCAAGGTGTGGGCAATTTATAATCGAAGTCGCAGGTTACTCTCTTGGATGATTGTCCTGAGTATAATCGAGCTCGCAGCGATGGCGCTCCTCATTGGCTTGACGATCGCTCGCGTGGAAAGTGAGTCTGGCTTTTCATTGTAGAATCGACTGAATGAACCGCTTACAGGATTTCCAGTAGTCTCTACTCCAGCGGGCTGTCTCTTTGATGGCCTTGCTCCACTCTCTGCGATATTTTGGACGCCAGCGCTGATCCTTGAACCTATCATTTGCATACTTGTCCTCAAGAAAGTTTTTCTGGACCGACAACAGCGCAGTGAACTTGCAACGTTTCTGGCCCGTGATAGGTTGGTAGTTGTTATCTTTGATGAGTTATGCTAACGACTACTCAAGTTTATTATACTTTCTCGTGTATGTCTGTCAGCTTCTACGTGGTTGTTACGGTGTACTTGATCATTTACCATCTATAGAATCTTTATAGAACTGATGGGATCAACGATTGTCTGGGCTCGGTATCCCTCCTATATCGACCTCTTCATGCCGTGGGTCTCTGTCTCCCTCTGTGTTACATTTCTAAAACAAATTGACAGTTGGTCTATCGCTTTACCATCCTTGCTCTGCAACCGTCTTCTACTCAACATGAGAGGGCGCTTTGCAAGGCCCGGGTCTGAGCCTGTGCACTCCTCATTGGTGATTGAGCTTGTAAACCTCCGAACCAGCGTGGATTCATCGAGAATGCCAGACGAAGAGTAAAAGATGGTGTGTTGTATTTGTATAACCCAGCATAAATTCAACTTGTATGATATATCTCTGTTTACGCGGGTCTTTGTTGGTGTAAAATTGTGGCTCAACACGGGCGCTGTGTGTTGTGAGTTTATTCTTTGTTTTCATCTGGATCGTGAAAACATTGTCAGCTTCGCCGAGTTCAATATCCAGATGTTGTCACGACTGGCAACCTCCTCAGACTTTGCTATGTTGGGCCAACCGCTTGCATTGCGGTGCTAGGGATCTAAGGCGTTTTTAGGTTCCATTCTGGTCCAGCCCGATATAATTTGCTCCGGATCATTATCTGCTCATTGACACTAATTTAATGCACAATTTTCAGCCGAACTAACTCGTTGCGGTGTACTAGTAGGCAAGGCGTCTCTCAGTTTCTATGAGGGGGTAATAGCTAGTGAGTTCCTTCATTAAAAATTTTAGATGAAGCCCTGAACTAGTCACATGGTCCAGCGCTGGCCGCCGCGATCAACGGCAGACACAATGGTTTTAGGCGGGACTTGGTGGCCAAGATCCGAGAGGAATTTTACCAGGTGCTGCAACGTTTGTCGGTCAGACATGCAGCCTGGAAAGTAGCAAGACTGGAATGTTTCCGAGCCTCGCACTGAGAATTTGAAAATGACAGACGCTGGACAACAAATACTTACGAACCCCTCGGTCACGTTGCCAGCTTCTTTGAACTTCTTTGTTTCGAGCTCTGTGACATGCAGAAGTCTTCCTTCGTTTTTACTGCTGCCATGTTTGGTGCCGTCGCAGATGAAGCTTCCTGTGAGCAACCGATAAAAACGATTGCAATCAGACGTTGATTTACCTGACATTCACTACATGCGAGAACAAAGCCATCATTTCATCTTATTTTTATTGGGAAGAGCTCAGATGTTCAGGTCGACACACCAGCTTCATTGAGAAGCGCATATCTTGGAATTCTCTCCAGTGGCGGCGGCCAAGCGCTGATTAATGATTAAACGAATTTCATATTCGAAATTCAAACTTTCCTCATAACGCGTCAGACATTGAATGTCTGCCCCGATACCTGTGTGTATACACAATGCTCTTGTCTTCTGGACTTTTTCAAGCTTGTTCCATCCTATTCGAGGTACTACCGACTGCTTTACTCCCTCCGGTGGTGGTCCAACCCGTTATGATATCGAGTCATCTCAAATGGGTTTATGATAGTGAGAACATCGGTGAATGATGTTGGTTTATCTCTCTTTCGATTCTCTACTAATGGCATCGGATGTTCAAGAGCACCTTTAGTATCACAGTACGTTAAATAACGTGGTCTCTTGAGGATCTACACTGATACTCCGAACTTCGTAGAGTGGATCTGCTACTATTCAATTTACATTTACCAGACGTTCTTCATGAACCGGGCCAGCTACGCCGAGGCGTACTGCAGAATAAACTGGGTAAGACTTCCCTCATGAGTCGTGCTCGATTTTAGTATCTGACTCAAACATGTAGGCTAACGTCGTTGAATGTGCCGCATTGAACTACCATTCCACACAGAATGTTCATGGAGGCAATTGCGTCCCTCCTGATCAGACCTGGTTTGTCCAGTGAGTGCTCGGCGTTACCAGCAGCTCGCCTGATCGGCTAATCAAAAAATTCCAGAGCGTAGACGAAACCCTGAAACTGAATAGTAAAGACCTGATTTACGGGTTTTACATTCACGCTTGTAATTTGATTCAGGTAGTTTATTCAGGTGGTCATTCGAGTTCTGTTGATGAGTGACGTACAGTAGTGCTCTTTCCTGGGATCCCAGCGGCTTTCACGTACCGTGATTTGTGTTAGGGTGATCTGAGACCGAAGACATAGTGTACAAGAAAGGCGATACTACATGTAAGTTGCCACTATATGGGAAATGGATAATTATGCAACAGACGACCGTGACGGACACAGCGGGGGTATGAGGGGGCGTGAATGTCCGTCGGCGCTGAAGCTGTCAGAAAAGGTCTTCAAGCGTCATCTGCTTGACAATGTCCTAAGGGTAAAAAGACTGAGCATCAGCAGTGAAGCGAGAGAAATGTCCCCAACCGTGTTTGACACCATCTGGGCAAACTCTTCGAAGCTAAGTTTTCCGTCACGATCTAGATCGCCTTCCATGATCGTCTTGTCAACTATCTGCTGCAGCTGTTGGTCCTGTTTCAAAGAATGATTACAACGAGTTCCAAAATCGTTGGGTAAGCGCAGACAGACCTTAAGATTGTTCCCAACCATCATTTTCAATACCAGAAACAGCTCTCCATTGGAGATGAAACCATCTCGATCCACATCATAAACTTTGAAAGCGACTTGATATCATGACGTCAGGCCAGGCTGATGAACCAAAATGGGAGACGCACATCGTAGCTTCTCTTCTCGCCCTCCTCGACTGCTAAATGCGCTCAATCCACCCACGAATTCTTGGAAATCCACGGTCCCTCCTCCACTGCGTAAAAATTAAATTATGAGTCGGTCACGGAAATTGGTGGACGCACTCTTCGTCAAAGATTGCGATCATCCTTGAGGCTAATGGGTTGGTAGCTATTTGTGGTATTTGCAGAAATTCTTCGCGATCTATGGAGCCTGAGCCATCACTGTATATGCAATGTGCATTATGAGATCGGTGGTAATGATAGTCGATTGGAGAAGTGATATAGACCTGTCTAGCTTCATAAAGCGTTTCTTCAATCTTTCCAGCTCAGCGGATGTGACTGTGCAGCACAGTCAAATGAGTATCGCAGAGCAGAAGTGGTTTGGAACACAGAACGCACAGTTGGACCGCTTCTGCATGTCCTCCATGAACTGTGACGCTGTTCATCGCGGGGTGAGTGGAAGATGAATGCGTCATGGGAAATCTGATAAACAAACGTGTTTGACCCATGGCTCCTAATTAAACTGGGCAATCTATGTGATTGTATAACAAGGATGGGATATATCAAGTCGGTTCGGTTAGATCTTGTGCTCGGTGATGAGAGGTAAGGGCAAGCTGTATTAATATGTAGTCGTGAGAAATTACGACAACTCTTTGTACGCCTTCTGTCATCATACCATAGTACTGGTCGCGACTAACGGCGAGCTGGAATTCGAGGGCAGTGAATGTTGCGACAATGGCGAGCCAGCATCACTCAGAAAGCTGTGAAGGATACACGGATACAACGGAGACAGGTTCAGTTTCGGGAAAATAACTTCACCCTTGCATCGGTCGTTCTACATAGAAGTTTCCGCTGGAATTGCAGATTACACCGCCTCAACAGGTCATCATCACAGCTCGATGCTACTGGGTATGCCAGTCGTACTCATACAACACTCTGCGCCAAGTCTGAGGCTACGCTCTCTGATGCGCAGCGTAGAACTATATACGCACTCTCCACTCCGGCTGGGAAAGCAGGCATAGCTGTCATTCGGATTTCTGGACCCGACGCTCTTGACGTCTGGCAACGAGTGACGCGCAGAAATAAGTCTGGAGCCGTACCGACACCATGGATGTTCCAGCGCAGATACGTCGTCGACCCAGAAACCGAAGAGAGACTCGATGACAGCTTGACTGTCTTCTTCAAGGGTCAGTTCTGATTATTTGCTATAGGTCGTGGGATATTTGGTTATGTGCATTAGGTCCAAAATCATTTACCACAGAAGACACTCTTGAGCTTCACATCCACTCTGGGCGCGCAGTGCTCTCTGCAGTGTTACGTGCACTTGCTAAACTACCATACTGTCGGCCCGCTGTCCCAGGCGAATTTACGAGACGTGCCTTCGAAGGTGGCCGACTTGATCTCACCCAAGTCGAGGGTCTGCGCGACTTGATAGATGCTGAAACAGAAGCTCAAAGAAGGATTGCTGTCAGCGGAGCTGAGGTAGGAATTATTACTGGTTTTAGGACTTACAACTTACTCCAGATGTTCCTAGGGGGCTGCGAGAGCGCGATATGCTGCGTTAAGGTCACAGATACTGGAATGTTTAGTTTTTGTTGAAGGTTTTATCGATTTTGGCGAGGACGTGGACGAACTTGGACAGGAAGCGATGATTAGAGAAGGCAAGTCCTCTACAGGCTCATTTGCAATTCCATCTCAAGTATATTAGCTCATAATCGTGCATTGAATATCATCAACAGCATTCGATCTCACCTGCATGACAACCGTCGCGGGGAGATTTTGCGCTCTGGAATAAAACTCGCGATATTTGGACCTCCGAATGCTGGCAAGAGTAGCTTGTTTAATTTCCTTGGCAAGTCCTTAAAGTCACGCTTTTTGAGATCTTAATTCGAATACTTGATTGTAGCTCAGCGTGATGCGGCTATTACATCACCCATTCCAGGAACTACGCGAGATGTGCTCACGCTCACTTTGGACATTGGAGGTTTTCCAGTCGTTCTGAGCGACACTGCTGGCCTGCGAGAAACATTGGACACTGTAGAGCAGGTAGGGGTGGGTCGTGCAGGTAACGCGTATGTGCAAGTCATAATACACTATACCCTTTTGTTAATGGTTCGCTCAGCGTCAAGGAGGCTGATCTGTCTCTTTGTGTTCTATCTCTTCCTGATGTTTTATCCTCTCGAGACAATGCCCTGGTTCGAATCCCGGATGAGGTCAAGAACCACTTGAAACCAGATACCCTTTTCTTGTTGAATAAATCTGATACTATCGCGAGCCTTCCTCTCAACCAGTCTCTCACTTTCACGGAGCATGGCAATAACTATAATAACAGCAAACAACCCCAGTTCTGGACAGCGAGTCTTCGCACATCAGAGGGTACCCAGTCGTTTCTAGATGGTCTCGCACAAGTTTTACGATCAAGGTACTTCACACAGATCAGATATCTACTGGCTGGATGGACATCCTGACTTTCCTTAATAGATACAGCGATGGTTTCGATTACACCAGCCCGCTCATCACGCATGCTCGCCATAGAGATATGCTTGAGCGAGCTGTCATGCACTTGGAAGAGTTCATCGCCTTCTGTAAGTCCATTTGTTATGCTTCACTGATGCACCCTACCAATTCTGCTCGACTTCACAGCTCCTTCGGAAGTAGACATCGCCGCAGAATCCCTACGTTATGCAGCTCGTGCGATTGGTTCTGTTTCTGGATTAGATGTCGGCGTTGAGGAAGTTCTGGGCGGAATATTCAGTTCGTTTTGCGTTGGAAAATGACTACTGACCTTGTATGATTCTACTGTCAATGCATGATGTTGTGCGACTCGTAGACCGTCCATCTTGATCAGTCTTAGCCAAGTAGTAAGCATGGCAGGGCAGAAATCTGTTGCTTGCTCAATAGTCTTTTTCCTCTTACCATGCCTTGGTTATTCACGTGGGTGGACATCTCAAGGTCTATCTTAATTAATCATAGCCAAGTGGCACCAGAACAGATTCCTCTCAGGTGGTGTGGTTCCAAAAATTCCAACCTATTATTACACCTTGCAGATCCTGGAATATCTGGGACATCTGAGACATCTGACCCATGGCTGACTTAGCATCATGTGTAGTTCCTACATACCTGATACAACATTGACATGTAAATGATAACCAAAATATGTAAGCATGCTCACTGTGTGCATTGCTGAAACCTTTGTGCTTGCTGTTGCACACAGCAAGCTCAATTATTCTATACTTTTTTTGTAATTCTTTCACTGTACCATTTAATTGAGTTTAATTTGGTTTACACAAGAGTAATTGGATGAGTCTGTTCCAAAGCAGACCTGTTTCTCCCTTTGGGTCTTCCCCTTGTTGTCTTGGGCCTTGCCCTTTGCCCCTGCAGCTCTTGCCCTGTGCAATTCAGCATGACAAACATGCCATTCACATTTTTATTGCCACCTCCTTTAGTGGAGATAGCAGTCTATGTCAAGTGAGACAAATTCAAAATGGCTCTCTGCCTTTTCTCACTTGAGTTTCTCATCTCGCTAGGTACACTGTTGTTATCCATTCAGTTGGTATATTCTCACTTGAGTTTCTCATCTCAATAGTGTAGCAGAATTTTGTGCATTTATAATTATTGAAACTATGTTTTCTCATGTCCAAGCATGCTGAATCTTCCTTTCCAAATGCCAAATCCTCCTGTGCATTAAGGGAATCCATTTCAACCAACAAGCCATTAGGGACTACCTCAACATTATCAACCATTTTAAATGGGATGATATTGAAAAACATCAGCAAACTACTTGTTTTGGATACAGGATTCTTACAGCATTACAACCAGCACAGAGCCACACAGTGTGCACAGCATTACAGTGTACAGACTCACAGAGTCACACAGACCTACACGGTAAGAAGTTAGTTGAACCTGTGGTTAAACTGGTCCTTTTGGCACTCAATACATATATAAATTTTGTGCGCCATTCCGTTTTGAATAAAGACTGAGTACTGAGTTAGGACAAGATCTGTCGGTTAAGTATAAACAAGAACAAAGTGCTAATGTTGAGTTGTCCAGCAGCCGCCGAGCGTAGGGCCTCAGGCTCATTGCGAGTTTAACCTGAGGTTCAAACTTGTTTGGTCTATTCGGCCATAAGCGATTTATCCTGGGAACAACGCCAAACAAGGGCCACACCTCATAGGTACTATCTGCGGAGGGTGTCCTTGAGTTATTCTTCGGCAGTCTCTCCATACACTCTCAGCACAATAATTGTTGGATCAACAGCCTCGTTCGGTCATTCCACTATGTCCAAAAACAGCATATCCTGCAAACAATGTCCCGCAAGATGTGGGGCAAAATAGCTAAGTTGAAGCAAAAATTTCACCAAGTCCTTGAACCTAACTGACTAATACTTAAGCTAATAGTAATATGTCATGTCAAGCTTGTCTTTCCCTCATCACGTCCTCCCACAGCCTTCAAGGTGATACCACCCTTACCTTTCCAGCAACTGCTGACTCTGTCTCATGTCCTCTATTGTAAGCTTTTCGTGTCTTTTTCCCTTTTGGCACTTATAAAAATGCCTTCTGCAACTCTTGTCACAGTACATCTCGGTCATTCTCCACGCACATCTGCTGCAATGTTTGCATATGTAAGTCTTCCTATTTCTTTCTATCTACTTTACTAATTTTATGTCATTCATCTTGAGTCACATTCCACATCCGCCCGTTGCACTGTCTTCCTTTTGGTACTGTCTAGCGCTGTCTTGCATTGTTATTTTCGTGCCTTCTCTTGCAACTTCTTGTACTGTCTGGGGTTGTTCTGCTATATCTTGCTGCTCATTCTGTCTACTTGTGTTGCTACCGCTGTTATTGTCTTACTGTAGTTTTAGTAACTATCCATTACATCTCAACATTGAATGAAGTTTTTTGTTTCATCGCTTGTGTGAATTTATTAAAGCCAGAACAAACAACCAGTACTACTCCAATGTCAGCATAAGGACCAATGCTACCCGGCATGCAGTACTATGCTACTCTTGGCCTGGAGACCAACACTATTGAATCCTATCAAGCTGATCTTCACAAGTGGAGGTTTGCTGAGGCAGATACATAGGCTCCTCTGTGACTTGAATCTATTCTGTAACCACTAAGCTTACCAGTACATAGCTCATTGATCCTCATGTTCTGGAACAGCCAGTAATCAGGTTGCAATCACCCTCGTCCCCTGGATAAAAATAATATTGCAACCGGCGGCTAAAGTTGAGGATGTCCTCAGGTTCAAACTACATTGCCCGTGGGACAAACACCGCGATAAACCGAACTTGAGTGTCACAACAAATGTTGCACTTCAGATTCAATAGTACTGAGGCGCACGGGTCCTTTTCACACTGCGGTTGAGTCTGAAATTATCCTATTTACAACTATTATAGGTTAACCCCAGGTGCATCCAACTGTCTTGCTGTGTACAGAGACCCACAGGAACTTTGCAGAGATCCACAGGAACTTGCAGAGCACCATTGACTTATTTTATTTTTAAATCACAAGTATCAAGTATTACTCAAATTACAGTAGTTGCTACATTAATAACACAAAGTGCGAAGTCTTATGACACTGAACGTAAGTCCAAATCACACCAAATTGATATGATACATTTTGCAATATAGGCTCAGAATATGATTGTATAGATGCTATTACAAAAAAATCTACAAAAACAAATCTTTCAATCCTCTGAGAGCACTTGAAAAAATTAGATATTAGCACTACATACACCTCATAAACAAATGAACAACATACTACCATGACCAGAAATCAAAACAGATTTTGAATGCCAAAGTGTTTGCTCTGAGCATGTAAAGCTGCTCCTTGTCATGACAGTGTGCATGCATCCTACATGCATTTCTGCATCAGCCAATTTTTTTTGCACTTTTCATTCATAGTCGCCAGTAACATATGCATATATTTAGCTGGTGAAGAAGGCGCTTGGCAAGGTATTGTTCAACATGTTGAACCTCCAGATCTGCTCTTGCCATCTCAAGTCAGTACATGGCTTGATGATTACAAACTAGACACATCTTCTGAAGGTGCATTGTCAGACTGTGAAAGCCTGTGTGAGCTCAAGGGAGATGATTTGGAGCACAATTTGAAGCAGCTCCAAGCAGAGGCTGACTCGGAAGCCCCCAGGTGGACAGCACCTGTTGATACATTGTTCAAGATAATCTCGAGGCCAAAGACAAATGTTGTTTGGAAGAAGGCAGAGCAAAATAGATCATTGGGACATAATGGACTATTAAGTCATACTCAACATCGGAGGGATAAGCTGGTCTGAGACCAAGCTGAACAACAAAAGAACATGAAGACATTGCATGTGTCAATTCAAATAGATCATGGATTATGCTCTGATATGTACCTGAGTAGAAACAATCCACAGATTGCATTTATGCAGCGGTAGTGTGCACCCAAAGACTCGAGCACCATGCAGTCCATACCCAATATTGAACAAAGTGCACATGAAACTATTTAGGATGTGGCTGCACCGTGGCAACCACACAACACAATCAATTTTACTGGATACCTTTCTGATGAATCTGAGGACCATTTTGACTTGGAAACTGATGGTGAACACAAAGAGGATGAATATGGAGTTGCAGGAAGTAGTCGAGGTGTAAGCAGCTGCTTGCCCACTGTTCCACCACTCAAGTGGCATAAGCTTGAGATCCCTTTCCGCATGGAGCATAAAATCAAAAAGGAAGGATGTGCAGATAAGAGGCGTGTGGCATTGGAGGTGATTGAAAGGCTGCTGAAGTCAAAAAAAAACGATGGTTAAGTTAGTGGTCCAGATGGTTTACAAGCAAAATGGACACGTACCATTCAAAGCATCAGAATGTGCTGCTGAAAGTCATGGGTTCGCAGCTGTCTGGGGTGGACATCAACTGTGCAGTCGGACCCATAACTGGGTGTCAAAACAGGAGCTCCCTCAATCATTGACTGGTCGCCATGCCAAGGTGTACTCATTGCTTGATGATTCAGTAGGAGCTGCAGAGCTTCGCACATATGTTCATTTGAACAAGTGGGCAGTCAATCCTGAAAAGCTGGCAGAATTTTCAAAGAACAAATTGGTGCCCTTGGAAGCAGAAAGATATCTTCATGTCATTGTCAATGATGAGATGCCTCGTGGATTGAAGCAGTACATGGAGCTGGAGTTTGTTTTCTCGAATTCACCTCAAAGTCGGACGTGGAATTTCACTCATCACTGTGCGCTGATGGTTGCATCGAGAAGGCTTCTGATACATGTCCCATTGAAAGGGTCTTTATTTTGGTGGCCATGACTGGCCTGATGTGATCTCTTATCACAAAGAACATTTCTTGCCAACAATGAAGGAATACAAGTGACAGCTGGTTCACTTTGTCATCGGAGACATTGAATCAGAGCTCAAGGACCCAAATTGCAATTTTGTGGAATGTTGGCTTGTTCTCTGTGCACATGATGAAATGACAGCACAATCAAATGATGCAAGTGATAAATACTGGGTGTTCAAAGATCAGTTCGAGTTGCAAAAGAAAGGGGTAGGCTGTGGCCTCCATTGTAGTGATGTGATCTGCTTCACAGTGGGACACCTGGTGGATGCAGGTAAATTGATGGAGTATGGAAAGAATCACAAGGGTTATTGGAATGGTGAGATGTTCATTAAACAGGTGTGGGCTTTTGTATCGCTAAATATTGATTTGAACTGAAATTTGATGTGATTCAGCTCAATGAAAAAATTATTCCAACATTTGAGAATATTCACAGACCAGGATATCAAGCATTATTCCTGATTGATGACTCACAGGGGCACTCTGCATATGCTGAAGATGCATTGCTCATTTCTCGCATGAACATCAATCTAGCAGGAAAGCAGGCTCACATGCGAAATGGATAGTTCATGTGTGATGGCATCCAGGTCAAACAAGATATGGTGTTTCATCCACACCACCCACAGTTCCCAAATGAACCCAAAGGAGTCAAGACCATCCTTGTTGAAAGAGGCCTCTATCAACCTCAGCTGTGTGGAAAATGTGCCTCCAAGTGTAATACTGATGCAATAGCTTGTTGCAACAAGCACATCCTCAAGCTCCAGCCTGATTTTTGGCAGCAAAAGTCCCACATCCAGGAATCCATTGAAAAAGCTGGGCATCTCTGCATTTTCCTGCCAAAGTTTCACTGTGGACTCAATTTTATCAAATATTTCTGGAGGAAAATCAAGAAATATCTCTGGGATAACTGTGACAGCACTTTTGAAACATTGAAACATAATATGCCCCTGGCAATGGAGTCTGTGCAGCTCAGTACAATCTGACTGTGGGAACATCACATGTACTGCTGGATGGAGGCATACCGGACAGGCCTGGAGATGAAAGATGCTCAATTTCTACAAAAGCATATAAAAATTAGATTTTGTTTGAAGGAGGTGGGAACCTTGCACAAAAGTAGTGGCCACTAAGTGATCCACACCATACAGCACTTGAATCAGCCCAGATCATGATGCTACAGTTGGAATGACAACCTTGTTTGAATCTCATCCAAGTCATGACTTTCGGTACTACCTCAAGATGAATTGGCCTTTAATGAAGACACAGTAATCTACAACAACATGGACATGGATGTAGACATAGACATGTATGAAGATGAGCATGCTGGTGTAGAGGCAGGTTATGAGGAAGAAGTTTATGACGGTGCAGCGAAGACATATGGCATTGGAATGACATTTATGAAGACTTTTGACTCTGATGAGTATGCTGCGGAGAGGATGGATAATCCCTACTTCCCTTTCGCTAGCAAACCAGACAGGGAGATGGCAGTATTTCTTCTTCAGTCAGAGCTCAGCATGACAGATATCGACAAATATCTTTATCTTGAATTTGTAAGTCTATCTGTATTCTACTGTAGCTGTGTCTGAACTTATGTTTTTAGACCGGAAAATTACCCCTCTTATTTTGCTCTTCAAGAGAGCTTCAAGGATATGCAGAAATGCTACCATCTCCTCCTCGATAGAAGTACCAAACTGTCCTCACCAAATTTCTGACAACAAAGACCCTTCATATCTTTTACTAGGATGCCATTGAGTGCTTACAGTCACTCCTTAGTCACCCCTTGTTAGTTGATAGCTTTGACTTCATTCCATGGAAAGTCTATGAGTCTGCTGAACATGTGGTTTGTATTTACTATGGTTTCATGACTGGTAACTGTGCTTGGGAAATTCAGGTACGTTTGCCTCTCAATTTACTGACTTAGTGTTGCTAATTAAGAATACAGGAACACCTCCCTGATGGTGCAACTCTGCTTGGCATAGTCCTGTCCTCAGACAAGACTAAGGTTAGCAATCTCTCTGGCAATCACTACGCTCATCCACTCCTTATCACTCTTGCAAATATCAACTCTGAGATACATGACAAAGGATCCCTGGAAGCATATGTATATCCCCCTCGCAAAGTTCATCTACTGAAGCAAGCTGCATGCCTGGGTGTCATGATGAGCGACCCAGCAGGGTTTAGTAGATATTGCTTCATGCCACTTGTCGCATATGTAGCTGATACACCAGAGGAGCTTACAATCATGTGCATTACTATGAATGCATTGCCTGTCATTCCTGATGCCCAAGCTTCTCCATCACCTGCACAAGATGTCCTGGGATCACAACCTCAGGTGGTGCATAAAAGTAGTTGGCGCGAAGGAGAAATTGACTTTTGTTTTGCATTACTTCAAATGTGCATTGGGTACTGCACTTTCAAGGAAGACATCTCTGATCTGAAGCAAACCTTGGGACAAGATCATCACAATGTCCAGCATTATATCATGGGTATTATTGCTGATGCTGCCCCTGTTGAATTCACAACTGCCATCCAGGCCCTTGTTGAATTCAGATATCTTGCTCAAGCTCCATGGTTCACAGATGGATCTCTTCGACTCTTCCATTGACACAAGCAGTCTATTATTGATGCCGGTGAAGGTTCAACGATACTGAGAGGAACAAATGATGCTCCTGACTGTATCTATAAATGTTGTGAGGTCGCGCGTTGCCTAGTCTGCCATACTTGAGACGAGAAGTGTGTTTGACCCTAAAGGGGAAGTGAGTGCAGCAAGGATCTAGAAGTAGGCGCTGAAGGCGCTACTGGTTGGCTGATGTGAAGCGCGGGAAAGTGCGCGCACATTGTAGCACTCGAGCTTGCGCTAGGCTCGTATTCAACTACATAATTCACGATTCATGTCTAATGCCCATTGCATGATAATCACTTCCCGTTCAAATCCGACACTTTGACATTGGACCCAACACTTTGACTAGCAGACCCGACGTTTCCCGCGCATCGGACCCGATATTTTCCTGTGCACTTGTCCTATCCGTGTCCTGTCCTGTCTTGCTAGCCCCACTAGGTGCGTAGTTCATTATTTCGCACATTACTCACGTCGTAGCCAGCGCTATTACATGTTTTCCCATAGTCCGCAGTGCCTCGTGTTTATTTACATGTACTTCGGATCCGAAATACTCCGCCGCTACTTTCGCCTACGGGTTCTGCATTTCTACGTACTTACATATATATTGGACTGACCTCGAGCATTATTCATCATCCAAGTAGTAGGGAGCCATTCCCCGACGCTTTGTGGTCAAACCCGATATTTCATAGTTCTTAGTTGACATTGCGAATATTACCGCTCTTTCTATCTGAAAATACCTGTCATTATTGATATTCCACATACCGCTCGCTTTCCCAACACTCCCTATCGCCATTCTCCGTAATCCGCTGAACCCGCTGAAGGTACAACAATTCTGATGGTGAGTCTGAACAATGTTGGGTCTTGCAGAACCTAGCTGCTATTCGACCCTAAAGGGTTTCTGGACCAGGCTCAAGGCTCAGAGGAGAGGAAATATCATGAAAACTTGCTGAGAACTCTGACTCATACTGGTAACTGGTGAAAAGATAACTTGCTTATGTAAGCTACAAAAGTGCCAACATAAGGTATTGTAAGGTAAAAACAGTCTCTACAAGCCCAGCCAGAAATGAATCCCTATACCACACCCGAAACCCGATAGTCCACTAACCCGAAAACATCGGACCTGACGCTTTGGCGTCGGACTCGTGATTATACCTTCAGACTTTGTTTCCCGCGCTCGGACTTTTGATCATTTGACATTCCACTATTCACAGACTAATACCAGATAGCTAACCCCTCGGGTCGAACGCACTTGTCTACAAGTATAGCAGACTAGGCCACGCAAGACCACAACATTTTTATATTGCTGATTACTTACTTCGTGTAGTATCCAGTGATAGTTGTCTCGTTACAATGTATATAGAGATATGAGATGATAGTGCTTCTTTCTAGGGAGTGATTCCAACTAAGCTCAGTTGTGTGGTATGAACATGGGGGTTGCTAAACTACTCTCTGGTATGTACTACTGGCGCTTATGTATGGCGCTGTAGGACACGAGCTGGCACTGGGCTCGTATCGAGCTATTTCACTGTACACGTCAAATACCCGTCACATGCTAATCACTTCCCGATGTTATCCGACGCTAACCCGCCAACCCGACGTTTAGGCTGCATCGGACCCGATGTTTTCCCGCGCACTTGTCCTATCCGTGTCCCGTTCCGTCTTGCTAGCCCCACTAGGTGTGTAGTTCATTATTTCGCACATTACTCACGTCGTAGCCAGCGCTATTACGAGCCCCTTCAGTGACAAATTCCGTATTATACGGGCCACCCGACCTACATAATATCCCGTATGAGACGGGCCAGCGGATTATGGGCCCATGTTGTGTATATTCTCGATGATGACAGATGGGCCGGGACACATATTATTTCCGATGGAGACGGGTGGGCCCATGTATGCCAATGATATATATATCCTTGATGTTGACGGATGGGCTGGGGGAATATGATCATTCATGGAGATGGGTGGGCCCATCAGGGTAATATGTAGAGTAGGATATTATAGACAGCTGGGCTGAAGAGAGATGTAAGGCAAATATTGTTATATAGACGGGCGGGCCGACGGGGGTGTATTACATATATGGGTGGGCCGAGGTAGGGGAATATTACATAGATGGGTGGGCTGACGCGGGGTGTATTACATATACAGGTGGGCCGACATAAAAAGTATTACATATACGGGTGGGCCGACGAAAGGGATATCAAATAGACGGGTGGGCCGAGGGTGTGATAAAATATTTATTACATAGACAGGTGGGCCGAGGTGGGGTATAATTATATAGACGGGTGGGCCAACATAGGATGTATTACATAGACGGGTGGGCCGACGTGGGGGATAATACATAGATGGGTGGGCTGATGTGGGGGAATTGTACATAGATGGGTACATATATGGGTGAGCCTAGATATGTATAAATGTCAAATTTTCAGTGCAAAACCCCAAACCGAGATTTACCAACCCCCGAACCCCGAAATTGTGGACTGCCGGGTCTCGGGTTTTGGGGTTCGGGGGTCCCGGAACTCAGAACTCGGTATGTGAGACAACAAAAATATATTTCAAACACGGGTAAGTCAATGTGTTTGTCAATCAACTTGATTGTAAATTATATTTTATTGATCTCCCCAAATTTCCCAAGTTCCGAGTTCCGAGCTCTGGGACCCCCGAACCCCGAAACCCGGCAGTCCACAATTTCGGGGTTCGGGAGTTGGTAAAATGTGTATGGATAGATGAAAGGTTGATTTAAACATTTTTGAAAGATGTCCCATATGAAATGTTAAGTCCCGAGTTTTGAACTCCGGGTTTCGGGACTCCGGGTTTCGGGACTTCGGGCTTCGGGACTCGGCACTCCAGAAACCCGGAAATCGAAACTTGGGACTTGACATTTCATATGGGATATCTTTCAAAAATGTTTAAATTAACCTTTCATCTATCCATACACATTTTACAA